>NW_026000037.1:58263159-58289062 GCF_001458135.2 Marmota marmota marmota
TTTTTTTTTTTTTTTTTTTGGTGGAGGGGTTGGGGGGACATTTGTGTATGTATGGCAGGGGTTGGTTGTTTTTGCAATGCTGGGGATTGAACCCAGGGTAATGAGATGAGCATGTGCTCTACCACTGAACTACATCTCAAGCCCCCTCTTATTTTTCTTATAAGAGACAGGGTTTTGCTATGTTGTCCAGGCTTGTCTCAAGTTCCTGAAATCAAGCCATCAATCCTGCCTTAGCCTCCTGAGTAACTGGAACCACAGGTGTGTGCCACCAGGTCCAGCTAGAAGAATTTTTTTGGGTATTTGTTCTGTATTATTGCTTTTGTTTCTTTCTTCAGGATCTGCCAGTATAGATGTGTCTTTTTAATCTTCTTTGTGTCTATAACTTTTTTTAAAAATTCACTTTATCTGTTTTTTAAGTTGACAGTTTTATTGAGATAATTTGTGTAAAATTAACCCTTCAAAAACATACAATTCAGGCCAGGCACAATGGCACATGCCTATAATCCCAGCAGCTCTGGAGTCTGAGGCAGGAGGATTGTGAGTTCAAAGCTAGCCTTGGCAACTTAGCAAGGCCCTAAGCAACTCAGTAAGACCTTGTCTCTAAATTTGAAAATACACACACAAAAAAAGTTACGATTCAGTGTTCTTCATGAATATTTCTGTGAGTATACTGTCACCAGTCTCTTTTGTTGTTATTGTTACTGGGAATGAACCCAGGGGCACTTAACCCCTGAGCCACATACTCATTCCTTTTTTATTTTTTAAGACAGGGCCTTGCTAAGTTGCTGAGGCTGCTTTCGAACTTGGCATTTCTCCTGCCTCCACCTTCCAAGTCACTGGGATTGAATGTTTTAAACATTTTCAGAAATTTTAGAAAGTTCAGAAAGAACCCATTATACCATTAGCTACTATTCATTTCCCTTTTCACAGCTCCTAGAAACCACTAATCTATTTCTGTCTCTGGATTTGCCTGTTATATGGACAGTTTATGGACATCTCATGAGTCATATAATATGTGCACTGATTTATTTAACTTTACATAATGTTCTCAAGGGTTATCCATGTTTTAGCATATGTCAATACTTCATTCCTTTTATGGTCAAATAATGTCCCATTGAATAGATTTACTATGTTTTGTTCATCTGTTAATCAGTTAATGAACATTTGGAGTTTCTACTTTTCAGCTATTATGAGTAAGGTTACTATGAACATTCATGTTCAAATTTTCTGTGTGCACACGTTTTCATTTCTTTGGGGTATATACCTAGGGGTAGAATTATCAGGTTATTTGGTAACTCTAATTAGTATTTGTGGAATTGGAAAACTGTTTTCAAACTGGCTACACCATTTTACCTTCCTACCAGCAAGGTATGAGGGTTCTGATTTCTTGGTGATCATGGTATCTTCCCTGACAGGTAAGAAATAGAGTTCTGACTTCTCAGATCTTCAGCCACACATATTGTCTGTCTCTTTCATTCTAGTGATACTAGTGGTATAAAGTGATATCTCATTGTGATGTTGATTTGCATTCAGCTCATGACTAATAATTTTGAGCATTTTTTTCTGTCCTTAATTGGTCATTATTAGAATTCTGGATATATCATTTATAAAATACATGATTTGCAAATATTTTCTTTTTTTGGTACCGGCGATTGAACCCAAGGGCACTCAACCACCAAGCCATATCCCCAGCCCAGTTTTTGTATTTTATTTAGAAACAGGGTCTCGCTAAGTTGCTTAGCACCTCACTTTTTGCTGATGTTGGTTTTGAATTCGCAGTCCTCCTGCCTCAGCCTCTCAAGCTGCTGGGATTACAGGCGTGCACCACTGCAGCTGGTGCAAATATTTTTTTCTGCTATGTAAATTGTTCTTTTACTTTTTTGATGATGTCATTTAAAACATAGAAGTTTTTTTGTTTGTTGGTTGGTTTTGTTTTGTTTTGTTACTAGGGATTGAACTCAAGAGGTGCTTTATCACACATCCCCAGTTCTTTTTATTTTTTAAGACAGTAACTCACTAAGTTGTTTAGAGCCTTGCTAAGTTGCTCAGGCTGGTCTTGAACTTGTAATCCTCTTGCTTCCGCATCCCAAGTTATTGGGATAAGGAATGCACCACTGTGCCTGGGTAATTTTCATATAGAAGTTTATCTAATTTTTATTTATTTATTTTTTTTCACTTGAGCTTTTTGTTTCATATCTAAGAAACTATTGCTGAGTCCAAGGCCATGCAGATTTACTTCTATGGTTTCTTACAAGAGTTGTATAGTTTTAGTATTTCCACTTAGATCTGTGATGCATTTATTTGCGTTCACCTATGTTCATAAACATAGGTGAGAGATGAGGAGTACAACTTCATTTTTTTTTTGCATGTATATATCCAGTTGTCCCACCACCATTTGTTGAAAAGACTTTTTCTTTAATTATCTTTATATCACAGTAACTATGTATGGAATTAGACCAAGATCCTTTTCTGTTACTTATTACCTATTAGTAAAATAAATTTTTCTATAATCTTAAGACAAAGAGAATGAGCAAGAATAGGTTTCCTAGCTTCATGGTCTAGGTTAAATCTTTCTCTTCTGTGGTTTTTGTAAAGTGGAAATACAAATACATCTTGTCTGAGATGTACATATTCTGTTCTTCTGCACCACTTTTATCTGAACCTTCTCTTTTCCTTTGTCCGTTGTCCTCTATTTTACAACTTGGATTCTATTCCCAGCCATTTCTCTTTATTGGGACTTTATCATGGAAGGGAGCATTGATTTAATTTTGAGAGCTTATAGGACCCAGATTCGGTATTGCATTGCAATCTGGGGCATTTTTTAATAAATGTGATCTTAGTTTCTACTGCTATTCTCAGACTGGCCCACTGTGCTGTCCAGTGAGCACCTGTTGACTGTGATGTTCTTCTGTACTTGAGCTGTCAGGACTGTTCCCACACAGATACAGATACTGTGTGGATCTTGTGGTTGTCAGAGGTTTGTTAACTCCTACTTATGCTTGGAGGTTTGTCTCCTGATTTTACCGTGAACATTGTGAATTTTTGGTTTGCCATGCTCATTGTTGTAACGGGTTTTATGGGGAGATTTAGAAGAGATTCAAAATTACACTGCCACTGCTACCATTTTCCTGGAATTATTTGACTAACAAATGATTTGAAGCACATTCCATTCCTTTTTAAAACCAATGTGGCGTCTACAAATTAAAAGAGAAAAATGTGATTCAGTAGTTGATTCTTAGTTTAATGCCAAGTAATTCTGTAATGAATTACAAAAACTTTTTCTACTGTATTAAATATCATAAAATAGTATACCTGTTGAATATAAGCCATATTTTTTCCAATGATCAGTAGTTTAATGATTTGTGAGTTGTCATGTTTTTACTGTACTAAGAATCAACTTTTCCCTTTCAGAATAACAAGCCTTTATACTCATTTGAAGATAATTCAGACTACGTTTATGATGTTATGTGGTCACCCACCCACCCAGCCCTGTTTGCCTGTGTTGATGGCATGGGGAGATTGGATTTGTGGAATCTCAATAATGATACAGAGGTGAGCAGGAAAATAACAAAAATTGCACTGAAAAATAGAAAATTGGAGATTTATTCAATAATTTGTGAAATTCCTTTTATCCCAAAGAAATGTAGGACTCCGATTGTGGCTTCATCACAAAGAAACCAAATAAGCTTTGTACCCTAAATACAAACAGCATGCTGTGCAGAACTGAAGGGAGAAATAATGTTGCCATGAGCACTGGGGCATTTCCTTTAACTTATGAAAAGCAGTATCTTATCTCTAATGTCCTGGCAAAGTCTCGTTCAAAAGGCAGCTGGGATATTTTCCATTCATAAGCTGGAAAATAGTTTCAGACTACTGAAGTAATGTTAACCTTAATCCTGAATTTCTGAATTATCCTTTTAGATGTGATAGAATTATGATTCATAAATATAAGTCTTAGCCTGCCTTGTATGAATGAAGGAGAAATGTATTTTGATGACTTTTTCTGTGAAGGATTGAAGTCAGTTCCTGTACTATAAAATGAATATAGAAACCATCAGATTTCCTAATTGCTATACTCAAATAACATTAGCAGTGAAATTTAATTGCAGCTATCACTTATTTTTAGTCATGTGTTTTTACCAGCAGAGAGGCTAAAATGTTCTTAAGATTTCTGTGTTGCTGTTAGTTGGTAGAAGTAATATTAGCAGTTCCCATGAGTAATGGTTGTTGAGGAGAAACTCACTTGGTGCCTTTTCTCACATCTCTTCATATTTTTGGTGGCATCTTTCCAAATCCCTGAAGTCAAATGGGTGGTTGTGCAGGACAAGGAAGTTATATATTGGAAATGTAAGAATTTTAACATTGTCATCTACAGACTTAGTAATTTTGGGAGGTAGGAAAAGGTGTTAAGTAAGCCTTGCTGAATGATTAGAATTTATTTTACCTTTTACCTAGGTAGGTATTAGGTACTAACTTTATTTTCTTAGCTTTGATTTTGGTACCAGAGATTTGTGATTATAATTAAGTGTGGGTGTTTCCCATAATAGTTAAAGAATACACCAAAATAGGTTTCTTATACTGTGGATGTAGCTCAGTGGTAGAGTGTGCTTGTCTAGCATGTGTGAGGCCCTGGGATTGATCCTTAGCACCACAAAAAAAAAAAAAAAGAAAGAAAGAAAAAAAAAAGAAAAGAAAAGAAGTTTCTTTATAACAATTTTGAGCTAATCATCTGGGGAAGACTGGTGTCAATTAAAGGATTATTTTGGCCACATTTCAAAACTTTAAATTTGGGGGTGGGGCTTTTTAGTCTGAATTTATTTGCTTCATGTGTTTTCCTCAGCATAGGAGATACACAATCAGACCCAAAAGGCTGGTACTGCTGTATTAGTGCCATCCATCATCATGCCTTCATTCTGAGTCTGTGCAAATTAAGGGGTTTTGGAAAGACTCATGGTGCACCTTCAGTGTGAACTATTTTTTGGAACTGAGGATCAAACATAAGTTTCAGAGATCCAAGCTACAAAAGTAATTCCTGTCTGTAAAACTGAACCATGATCTGTTTATGAGGGCTTTTGAAATGTTTTCCTCTTAAATGAGATTTGACCCTGTGTTTTCAAATAGCTTGGCTACTTAAGTTAAAACAACAAAGAGTCCTTTATTAAAGAAAAGTTATTTCAAAATGGTATATCCAGTCATGTGAGAATTTCTTATAAAGGACTTATTTTCCCAAACCATGTTCAAGGATTGACTATAATATCATTCATAATATATTGCTGAGTAGGAAGAAAGTTGGGAAAATTCTCTATCCATTTTCATCTATTTTTTTTAAACAGATTGGAAGAGGAAATACTGTTTTACATGTTTATAGAAATCTTGATGAAACTTTTAACACTGCACTATATTTTAAATGACTTTAGGTACCAACTGCCAGCATTTCTGTGGAGGGTAATCCTGCTCTTAATCGTGTAAGATGGACCCATTCTGGAAGAGAGATTGCCGTGGGTGATTCTGAAGGACAGATTGTTATATATGATGTGGGAGAGGTATGGGGCTTACTGTCTATAATTTTGATACATCTATTTAGTGACATTGTAGTGAAGGTATCTTTGTGGATCCTGAATTGTATAAACCATATGCTTGTATACTTCGTACTACAAAAGAAATTTTTGAGATTTTCTTTCTAAACTGGATGTTCTGTGTCCGTGGGCAGATTTTGAGACTAATATAGTATGATGGAAGTACTTTGTTTCTTTAAGAATACGTTACTGGAAATCATAAATTCTTCAGGCAGAAAAAGAAATGTGGAGTTATAGATGGACACTGGAATTTTAAAGAACTGATACTAAGTCTTTTTTTATTATTATTAGTCATACATTTGTTTGGGCCAGATAGTAGAAACCAAAAGTAGTATTTTTTGAGAATTATCTGATGACTGAAATGTGAATCTGGATCCTTGATCCATTATAACTGAATTCAATAAGATGAGATGCAGCTCCCTCATCTTTAGTGCTCTGATGGGCTATATGGTAATGCCCAGGATTGATTCCCTCCATTTTAGCCCTGGCTAGTAACTTTGTCATTTTTCTGTTGCTGTTTTATGATTCCTCATCCTGACTGAAAATCCCATGGCCTCTAGCAATTGAATCTGAAGGGAAGTAGATTGAATCATTTAGAACAGCCAGTTGATCTGCACAGATGGAAATGTTCTATGTCTGTACTAATATGGTAGCTATTAGCCACACATGGCTATTGAATAATTAAAATGTGGCAGTACAACTGAAGAACTGAATTTTAAGTTTTAATTAGCTTTAAATATAGTTACATTGGCTAGTAACTCCCCTACTGGATAGTGTAGATTTAGAAGAAGGAACATCCATTTACCACAGAGTGGCTTATGTCCTATCCTGATAGACTCGGTGATATTATTTTGGCAATTATCAAAAATTTTTTATCACCCAACTGCCTCTGTGAGGCAAAAGAACTGCAGTCTCTTTTTCTTTTATTATCTTGTTACAATGCTAAATGTGAAATAGTAGCATAGCTTTTTGTGAGGGAATCATGAAAGGTTATCTTCAGATGAAAATAATGCTTCAAAACTATTTCTAACTAGGAATGAGATGAGAATGAACTAAAAAATTTTTAACGGAATTCCCACCAGCAAAATCCATGAGACAGTACACAGGAGTAAAATTTACAAAGCATCATTGTTATTCTCTCTTGCACTGATGGTGATAATAGCAAAGTCATTTCTGAGGCTGTCACAACATACTTGACAAACACCATCTTTTGTTTTGAAATGTTGTAAATCATTGTTATAGTCCCTGTAATTATGGAAAGGCCGTTTAGGTCAATTATTACTTTTTAGTGGAAAAAATTATTTGAAAACAAGCTGAATAATAGCAGGTAAAATGATCTTTTATTTCAGTGTAACACAAAACATTGTCTTTCTTTTAACAGCAGATTGCCGTTCCCCGCAATGATGAATGGGCACGATTCGGCCGAACACTCGCAGAAATTAATGCAAACCGAGCTGATGCAGAAGAGGAAGCAGCTACCCGAATACCTGCTTAGTTCCTAAAAAGAGGAGTATAGCCTTTAGTGGACTGGGGGAAGGCTCTACAGTAGATCCTAAGACTATTTGCATGCTTTTGTCTAAATGATAATTAAAGAGAAATTTCATGGATTAAACTGTTGATTTAATGCAGCAAGCAAATCTTACAGTGCCCCTTTTATATTAACATGCATTTTTTTTTATTTGTCATTTTTAATACAGCTGACTGACTTTACAGAACACAGGGATATATTTAATTCTATTCTTTTGAATTCTTTTCAATTTATAACACTATATACAGTTATTTCTAAAGCACAGATTAAATAAGTTCTGCATATTTTAAATAATCACAATTCCCTGTTAAACTTGTAATGTTCTCACTAGTCATAATATAAACATTGTTTCTTCTTAGTTGCAGCATGCATACACCTATCCAAGTTGCATTCTAACATCCTTTCTCTTTATAGTTCATGTGGTAGTTACCTATAAATAAAAGCAAATATGTGCTAACTTTTCATTTTCACTCCTTGCAATTTTAATTTTTCCATCACTTTGTAGTCTTTAATATATACATATATATTCTTTAATCCCCTGCTGTGTATGTATATTTATATAAATATACATACACACACACACACACATCTCTTAATCCTGTAAAGCTTTGTGCCTTAAATATGCCATACAGGACATTATAGATCTCCCTGTGCATTAAGAATGGATGTCTGTATAATCTGTCAGTGAAAAATTTCCCCTAGTTTAACTTTTGTGCTGTTCTTTCTATCTATATTTACTTTAAAGAATAAATGGAGTAGCTGGAGTTGTGGCTCAGTGTGAGGCCCTGGATTCAATCTTAATACCACATATAAATAAACAAAACAGAAAAAAAGTCCATTAACAACTAAAAAATATTTTTTAAGAAAAGAATAAATGGAAATCTCTTATTATTTTCACTGATTGAGACTACTATGATTGTGACCTCTCAGAGTAAAGCCTCCTTTGAGAGAAACTGATTTCATGGTTACAATAAAGATGAAGAAAAGTGCTCAAATGACCCATACTTTGACACTGAATCAACTCAATACCTTCAGATCTGTTTCCACACTTTCTCTACAAGTGTGAAAGGTAGGTGACAAATATCTAAGAACTAGTATTGAAATCAACTTGTTTCAGGACTAGAGGAAAGGCCTATGATCTGATCTTGATTTTTTTATCCACTTTACATTGTCCATTCCCTTGATCCTCCTTTGTTCTTTTAAAGTTTAACTTTTATTCAACAGGATTTGAACTAGGAAGGAAGATTAGTAATTGGAATTTGAGCATTTTTAATAATTCTAACAAAGGCTACTTGGGATAGAATTCTAAATAATAACAAAACTTCCTGTGGATTTTCTGTAGTGTAAGGAATTATTGACCAGGAATATTAGACTCAGACTCTAGTTCTAGCTCTAGCACCTATGACAAGTATGATTTTAGCCATAAAATCCGTGTTTTCATTCTTTTCTAAGTTAATTAAGTTTGAATTAGATGATATCTGAATTTCTTTCTGTCTTTAAAATTATTAATTGAAATTATGTCAAACAATTTCCCACTTTTATATATTCAGTTTTCATAAATTGACCCCCCACAATTGTCCATTATGTACCAAAGATAACAACTGAAGTTATCTCATGGTGACAGAGTCAGAAGCTCATTTTCAGCAGGGTCATATTGTCTTTGTATAGAAAAATTCATGTATTCACTATAATAGTAATATTTTTACCCTCAATTTGTAAAAATGCCTAGAAAGGGGGAACACATAAATGTTAAAATACAGTGTTGACTAAGGGTAGAACTCAAGAGATGTAGCAAATCAGATACTCACCAGACTCAAGTTGTGTTCAATTGTAAAAGAAAATAAAATTGGTAAGTATTTGTAAAATACTCATCACCGAGGAGTTTTTTCTTTGGGAGAATAATTTCTCTCCCCCGCTCCCAAAATCTTAATGTAGACCTTTGCCTATTCAATTTTAGTATACCTTTCTAGGAAAACATGAACTTATGTAAGGAATTATATTTACAGTTGACTATATAATAGCAGAAGAGAAAGTACTGAAACTGTCATTGACGTAGAATTTTCTGATAAGATGTTGATTAGCTCTTACCCAAGAGCTAATTATAGCTCTTAATACTTTTAGAAATGAAATACAATTTTGAAAAACTAGTTACAGAAATTACTATCAGGTTTCCTTTTTTTTTTTTTTTTTTTTTTTTTAGTTGTAGATGAACACAATGTTTTATTTTTTTATGTGGTGCTCATACATGCTAGGCAAGTGTTCTACTACCCAGCCACAACCACAGCCCTAGCTTTGCTTCTGTTGATCATTTGGAGTATCAAAAAATTTTTGATACTACATAACAAGAAAGGAGTTCTTTCTAGCTGTCATCTTGCTGATAGCTAGGCAAGTAGGGAGACCTTATAGGTTTGGAGAAAATACTCCCAGGACTGGAGTAGTGGCTCAGTGGTATTGTGCTTGCCTAGCACATGTGAGTTGTGAGGCACTAGGTTTGATCCTCAACACTGCATAAAAACAAAGGTTTAAAAAAAAATATTCCCAAGTAGAATTGTATGTTTGACTCAAAGATTTAGAAAGATGCCCCAAAAGCAGTATAGGAAGAACATCCATGTTTAGTATTTATTTTCAAGTGGAAAATTACAGTTAGGAACATTCCTTTAATCTATGTCTTTAGTCTTATTGCCCTGAAGTGTTATTAATTTACTTGTACTGTACTATATTTTAAAGTCCTTTCATATATAGGAAACATGCAGTTGATTTTAGAAAAAGATCTTTACAGTCCTAACCAGAATGCCAACTGCAAGACTTGGAATAGTCATCACATTGTAATACTTTTCATAATAGACCAGTGCTCTCCAGACCTTTGTGTTGGACTTTAGGTGTTTAGATTTTCTTTCTGCCTGCCATGTTCACAATTCCCCAACTTCTCAAAGTTCGAATGGATGTCAGGTATTTCGGTTTTCAGTATGTAGCTTCTAGCCACAGATAGTTTCAACATAGCCAATCAGCAATCTTTTACAAACTTTTATAAAATTATGGTATTTTGTGTTGTTAGTTTCATAGCAGGAATCTCAGTTTGGGCTTCTTAATATTCCATTACCAGTTCCCAGTCAGAGGATGGAACAGCTTGCACTCAGGTAAGCTTTTTGAAAGGTCTCTTTCACTTTGTGAGGTCACTTATTCAGGTCTCTGGTAATGTATTATCCTGCCTCTCTCATAATGTACTTTATTTGCTCAGAAGGCTGTGGGGCAGTGATTGTATGGGGTATAGAATACATCTGCATTGCATCGAACATGCAGAGACCTGACACTGTGACTTCAGAAATCAGGTATACTACCAGTAAGACCTTGATAGGAAGTAATTTTATCTTTTGTGAATTTTTGTACTAGATTTTTTTAAGTACTTTTTTTTTCTGAGCAAAATAACAGACATGCTTTAGAACAAAATTTCTTACACTTAAGGGTGGCCTGGTATATGAGAAAGAATACTGGACTCAAAACAACCAAGTTTTATTCCTGATTTCCCCCATTACCAATAGTGTAACCTGGAACACAGATCAGTATTGTTAAATGAAAATATTTGCTTTCTGTGACAATAAGAGAATGTTTATGTGGAAACTTTGTAGATTATAAAGGACTATGCAAGGATTTTTTTTTCCTTTGTGTTTTTTTTTTTTTTTTTTTAAGAATAAGAATGGAGGGCCTGGGGTTGTGGCTCAGTGGTAGCATGCTTGCCTAGCATACATGAGGCACTGGGTTTAATTCTCAACACCACATAAATGTAAAATAAAGATATTGTGTCTATATAAAACTAAAAAAAATAAATATTAAAAAAAAGAATGGAGAGGGGCATTCTGTAAAACTTTTGTGTAGTACAACAGACCTCATCTTCAAAGGATTAAAGTGAATTGGTGTTGATTAAACTATTTTTAAAGAAATCTCATCACATTTAAACCCTATGAACTAGGCAAGGCACATGACTGTAATCCCAGTTTTTCAGGAGACTGCAGGAGGATTGCACGCTCAAGGTTAGACTGGTCAATTGAGTGAGACCCTGTCGATAGATAGATAGATAGATAGATAAAAGGGCTGGGGATATAACTCAGTGAAAGAGTAGCAGCCCGAGTTCAATCACCAGTCTCTCCACCCCCAAAAAATACATGTGCACACACACCCTAAGAAACTTAAGATATTTAGGAATAGCAGTGAACAGAGGGTAAAATATTAATTGTCATAATCCCCCTTTTTACATTCTATGATAAAGTTACAAGTTATGATAAATGGAACACAATGATCCATTTTGAATTTTCAGTCTTTACCAGGTGTTGTTCTTAGTTATATACAGAACACAGATTATCTGGAGCCTTCGAAAAGAGGAAGTGGACCCTATTTTTGAATCAGCAAGTAAACAAACTTGCTTCTAGACTGCTACATGGTGGCAGAACCTCCATCAGTCACTTCCTTAAAAATCTGGGAAAGAACAATTACTTGTTCAAATTTATACAGTACCCCTCAAATATTCCTAGGGTTAGTCCCCTTGGAAATAACACATGCTCACCATGGGAAGATGATCACTAGGAGCACTGATCGCAGGGTAACTGTGTGAGTGGTTGTCAGGCTGAGACAAAGCCCTGCAATTAGTCTTGCAGGAATAACTCTTATCAATCTCAGACCTAGATTGGCAGATCCCTGATTCACCTCCCCCTACCCCCTACTAGGGATTGAATCTAGGGATGCTCTACCATAGAACTATATCCCCAGACTTTCATTTTGAGATGAGGGAAGGGGTCTCACTAAATTGCCTAGGTTGGCCTCAAACTTGGGATCCTCCTGATTCAGCCTCCTAAGTAGCTGGGATTATAGGCATGCATCACTGTGACCTCCAGATGTCTTGCTTTCTTAATATGTCCAAAGTATGATTTCCAGACACAAGTCAAAACCTGATATATTGAACATCAGTTGAATAAGAAATTTGGTAAAATGGCTAGGCCCTTACTAAGGGCTCTCACTTCCACTAATATCTGATAAAAATCATGAATTCGTCAGTACATTAAGGGTCATTAGATGGGTTTAGAGGATCCTTCATCCTTCAAAGATAAAAGGAAATGACTTTAGTGCTTCTGAAATTCAGGAGCTACTTAAGTAGTATTCATTATCAATTGAGAAAAAAGATGTTCTGTGCTGCAAGTCAGCTATGGAATTGAGTGTAATACAAAGAAGACTGCCCCTAGGTTTCCCGCTCATCTTAGGCAAGTTCATCTCTCTAGACTTTTGTTCTCTTTGCTGTAAAATGAATGTTACAGTAATATCAGTGTTACAGGAGAATACCTGGAACAATGCATAAGTCAAAAGCCCTAAAAGGCTAATTGAATATCCAGATGATGTGCTTTAATTGTGCTTATAACAACTGAGAGAAAAAAATCTTGATGTTTGGTTGGTAGATTAACCCTTTCAAAACATAGTGGTCCTGAGATTTATGTTTCTAGTTCTAAGAGTCTTGGATTTTGAGTCAACATGTTGAAACTCAGTTAACCATGCCTTTTGGCAAATGGCTTCACCTTTCTAAGCCTATTTCCTCATCTTCCACTTAGAGCAGTTATGAGAATTAAACCAGGATGTATGTGAAAATGCATAGTAAACCATGAAGCTCCATACAAACATACACATTGCTATTATGCAAGGTGATGAGTAAATAACCTTCAACAGGTTCAGTTACTAATCTGAATTTGCTCCTACAAGTCATAGGCTCTAAGAGGTTGGCAACAGGCTTAGAAATTGGAAGCTCTGCTGACATAGCTGCTTTTCCACACAGGTCTTCTTGACCGGTTTGGATTCCCTTGTAGTCTTAGTTTATTTTGCTCCTTTTACTGGACCACTAAACCAGAAAGAGGTAAGTTTCACAAAAATAGAGTTACAAATAATATGAGTGCTTACTCAAAGGTCTAGTACCAACAGTTCATACTTAATGGAACTTTGTGACTCAGTTTCCAAAGTTATTTCTTCTGCCTTATAAAAACCTGGCCTGTGTCCATTCTAACGTGGTAATAATAACTACTAGCATTTTTACTTTACATTTGCTAAATGATTATATGTGTACATAACACATATTCTCATTTATTCTAATTCCTTTAGGGAAATAGAAATAGTTCCACAGACACTATTATGACTACTAATTTACAAAAGAGGAAAATATTTGAACCAATTTCTCTGGGCCAGGTTTGTAGCCAGTTTCTGTGGCATAAATACTGCCACCATGCTCAGACATAAACTACCAATCATCAGTGAGATCACTGAACATGGAATTGAGAAGATGTACACATAAAATATTTCACTGGAATAATCCAGGTCTAGCCAATTATTGGGTTTAGGAACTATAAGAGTCTCAAATTCTCGGCACTAACTCAGGAAGTCTTGATTTTACAGTTATGTACTTAACCACTTTTCATTGCCTTTATGATCTTGTTGTTGCTGCTGCTGTTTATTTTTGAGGCAGGGTCTCACTGTGTTGCTTAGGCTGGCCTGTAACTTAGGATCCTCTTGCCTCAACCTCCCAAGTATCTGGGATTATGTGGCACTGCACCTTGCTGAGGTTTTAGTTTTTTCTCAAGAAACCCTACATACAGTGACACATGTTTAAAAGACCATAAAGTGGGGCTGGGACTGAGGCTCAGTGGCAGAGCGCCTGCCTTGCACATGTGAGGCACTGGGTTTGATCCTCAGCACCACATAAAAATAAGTAAGCAAAATAAAGATACTGCATCCATCTATAACTAAAAAATATTTTTTTAAAAAGACCATAAAGTATCTCTATGAAAGAGAGGAATTATGGTTAGTCCTATGGATTTCAGGAACATAGTTTCAGAACTTCTTGCTGCTTTTTTGATGACACAACCTTGTAATTCCAGCTACTCAAGAACCTGAGGCATGGGCTGGGGTTGTGGCTCAGAGGGAGAGTGCTCATGTGGGAAGCACTGGGTTCGATCCTTAGCACCACACAAAAATAAATAAATAAATGAAGGTATTGTGTCCACCTACAACTAAAAAATAAATATTTTAAAAAAGAAACTGAGGCAGGAGGATCCCAACTTTCAAAGCCAACCTGGGCAATTTAGCAAGACCCTATCTCAAAAAGGGATATGGGGTAGCTTGGGTTCAATCCCCAGTACAAAAAAAAAAAAAAAATCCACTACTGAAAAAGATGCCAGTAGCTATAAACAACTTACCTAAATGAAGAGCAGGATTCCCTTCAGGCCCACCACTCAGTAGGTATGCTGCCTGAACCCACCTAGGACCCACCTTTCTCCTTCCTGGACCGTGAGGAAATAAGTTCAAATATTTCAATGTTATAAGTTAAGTAGAAAAACTATTATGTCCCCAATGATATGCAAGTCCAACTTGAATTTTAGATTTTCAGACTTCTCAGAATTCCATGCCAGAAGATGGCATCCAGTAGAAAACAGCTCACAGCTCCTTCAGTATGCTGGAGGACCTCACAGGAACACTCTGGACTCTTCCATCTATATGCCTAAGTTTTGTTCACACCCCTGAAAATAGCCACCCTTTTGATTTGCGTGAGTTTAGGGGAAGGTAAATCTGGGAAAGAGACCCTCTCCAGCCCTGAATCCAACCTATTCAGGCAGGAACAGAATTCCAAGTACTTTGAACATGGTCTAAAAGGGAACAAAATGAGCTCCCAGAGGCATATCCTGCTGACCCTATAGACTTTGTCCCTAGATGGTAAGAGGGCCTCAGCGTAGAATTCTTGTCTCTAGAAGCTTTCTAAAGTGCGACAACTAAGGGAAATGCTAGATTGCCTTTTCTCCTAAAGTCATCTGAGACATTTTTAAAGATATTTCTGTTTTCCCTACTTTCAATACAAACAAAATTTATTACCACTGAATAATATTTCATGGCTCCTAGAAATTGGCTTTTAGTATTGATGAATTCATTGCAAAACTTAGATGTTGGAAGATTTCAATAAAACCTTGTAAACCAGTACTTTCTGTGAATGGCTAATTGTGTAGCACTCACTATAGGATCACCCCAGGAGGCATTTCAATACTAGTTCTTTTAAAGAAAATTAACTGGAACAAGAGAAAGGTTATAAGAATTTTTGTTTTGTTTAAATGGCATTAATGAAACTGGATCAAGATGGCACGGAAGCACCTCCTTCTAAATTTCATGGATTTCTAAAGCAGAAGAAAAATAAAATCTGCTACAGTACTGAAAAATAAGAGGGCTAGCAATGCATTTGAAATTTGGAGGAATGCCAGAAAAATAGCAGATAGGATCAAAGCTAATAGGCAAACAAAACGAGAAGAAATCACAATTCAAATGAGCAACGACCACTAAACAGGAGGAATGGGTAGGAACCCAGAATCAACAAAGAACAGGAGGGTACCTGGGGTGCTTACCAAGGTGATGAGGGAGCTGCTCCAAAATAGCTTAAGCATGCCCTATCTCCCAACCGCTGTCTCCCATACTGAGGGGCAAAAAGAGTGTACGAGTGTTGGACGAAGCCACTGGAACTGGAGAAGTAGGATGAAGCTCCCAGACAGCTGCTGATCCTCAGAAAAAGAAAAGCCTGTGCCTAGAATCTGAATACTGGTGTATCCTTGATTGGCAGCACAGCTCCCATCACAAGCTTTGATAAACAGAAATGACATCTGTAAAAGAAGCACTCAACTATAAAAATTTAAATAAGCAACTAGACAAAGTTCAACTATGAATCACCAAAACATTTGAACCTGATGAAAAACCAAACTAAAAAAAAAAATTAAAAAAACCTACCTAGCTAGACACGGTGGTACGTACCTGTAATCCCAGGTACTAGGAAGTTCAAGGCCAACCTCAGCAACTTAGCAAGACTCTGTGTCTCAAAGGGCTTGGAATGTAGCTCAGGGGTACAATGCCCCTAGGTTGGATTCCCAGTATCATGCGCGCGCGCACACACACACACACACACAAAATCTACACAAATAACAGGATAGAATGAAGAAGACATTAAGTGTATTTAATATATCAAGAGCATTGAGAATATCATAGGCATAAAATAAGTACAGGTAATTACAAAAAAACAACCAAGCTGGTCTTAGTTATTAAAAATATGATTTTTGTTTGTGGCACTGGAGATTAAACCCACTCAGACACATCCCCACCCCTTTTTGAGACAGGATCATACGAAGTTGCTAAAGCTAGCCTTCAACCTTTGATCCTCCTGCTTCACTTTAGTAGGTAGGATTACAGGTATGCACCACTGTGCCTAGCTATTTTTATTTTTTAAAGGCTGAATAACAGGGATATAGCTGAAGAACAAAGCTGTCAGCTGGATCATCACAAGATGATCTCAATACTCCACCTAGAATTATAGATGAAATAAGTATTAAGGAAAGCTGAGAGAGAGGGGTAGGTCCAAAATCTCCAGTATCTAAACAGAAAAGAGATAAAAGGGATGTAGGAAGGAGAAAAAAGACCCGATTTCTTTGGTCTGAAAAGATACAAGTCTTAAAAGGATTTATTCCTTTTAAATATGAATTGTTAATAAAAAAAAATGTCCAGTATCTCGAGTGATTATGGGTATGTTTTTGACTACAGTACAGTAAAATTTACATTTAAAAATGCAACGTTTGTCTGAGAAAATTTTTAATACCCTTCTAAATAACTGAGAGTAAAAGAAAATAAATTGTGAATCACAGTATTTAACACAGGATTAGGGCTTCTTGAAGAAATGTCTACTGTCTAATCTTGCCAAGAATGGAAACAGGTTGGAGTATAATAGGAGAAAGCTAGGAAGCTACCAAAGGATTCCTGAGGTTTGATCAAGAAGACTCAAGTTAACAACTGGCCAAAGATGAGATAACTGAGCAGCAAGAAAAATAATTACAAAGGACTGAAATATCAAATCTGTTTAATTCCTTGATACTTTTAAAAAAAATAATTCCCATTGGTTATTTCCGGAACCTGCTGGGAAATGTTTCCTTTTTAAGTATTTTTTTAGTCGTAGGCAGACACAATACCTTTATTTGTTCATTTTTACGTGGGGTTGGAGATTGAACCCAATGCCTCACGCATGCTAGGCAAGCTCTACCACTGAGCCACAAAACCAGCCCAGGTAAACTTTTTTTTGTTTCCATTATTGGGCATTGAGCCCTGGGGTGCTTTACCACTGAACTACATACCCAGCAACCCAACCCCTTTTTGAGACTGGGTCTTGCTAAATTGCTGAGGCTGGCTGCAAATTTGCAACCCTCCTGTCTTAGCCTTCAAAGTCATTGAAATTACAGGTATGTGCCACTGCACCTAACAAATTATTTTTTAAAAAACTGATAAATAAAAAGAAGGAATCAAGCATTTATCCTGTTTTTCATCTTTGAGTAACCAACTAATTAAGTTTCTCTTTGTTAAAAGTATCCCAGATAATGAAGACTAATGGAATACTACCATTTTCTGGCTCCTTGATGCAAAAACACACATCATTATGTGCCTTCTTTTGGATGTACACACACCACACCCACAAAGTATTTTTGCCCCAAAAAGCAGGGGGCAGGAGGAGAATCCTGAATCTGTAACTACCAAACACAAAATTAGGGAAATAGAAGAACAAGCTAACCACCCCCAGAATGATGCCATCCTAAAAATCCAGGATATAGGAAACTCTACAGGACAAACAGGCTACTGTATTAAATAAACTGGAAGTTAAAAAGGAGGAGGAGAGGAAAACCAGAAATTAGAGACTTCAGATCAATTCCAAATCTGAACCTTTTTTGGTTCCCCATTCTAACCATATATGTGTAAGGGAAAAAGACAATTGGGGAAAGAGTGTTGTGGTTATGTATTTTTTCAAAAATACATCTAGAGCAATCTATGAGAATTTTTCAGGTCTAGAAAGGTCTAGAGTTTCAGAACAATTAAGTAACGGGAGAAAGTGAGTGACATATATAATTGAATCAGGATTAGCTATGAGTTGAAACTGTTGAAGCTAGGTGGTGGATAAACAGAAATATATTATTTTGGCAGCTTGTATATATTTTATTAATTTTTTCAAACATTAAAAAATGGTCAATATAGTATGCACCTTCTTTGTTCATAAATTTGAAAAACCAGGACTAGGGATATAGCTCAGTAATAGAGCACTTGATCTAGCATGTGTAAGGCTCTGGGTTCAATCCCCAGTACTCTCGCCTGTGGCCTGCACAGGTGATGGGATGGAAGTCCCTCTTGGTGGAATGGGCTGGCTGTGGAATAAATGCTAAGAAAGAGAAAACAGCAGAAAAAAAAAACATGGTACAGAAAGTAATTTTTAAAAGCAGGGGTGGATGGACTAGCCAATCTGGGGGATAGGGCTTCCACACTGAAAAAAAAGCAGCAATGGAGCCTGTGCTTGCTTTATTTATATGGGGGGATCATCAAAGGTTTTCCATGGAATGTTCTTTGCCAAATGAGGTAGCAGGTGGGCTGTCCAGTTTCCAACGGGTTATGCCCAACTCAGAGCTACAGAGTGGTCTTCCCAATAGACAGGAGATAGAGGTCACATGCACTGGGCAATCCATTGATTGGGAGAAGCCACAAAATAGTTCACAATGCCAAACCTAAACCTCCCGGGCTCGATACCCAGTGACCCTCAAGTAACTCAAGGTGGCTCCCTGCACAGTACCCCCACCCACATACAAGAAAAAAAAGAAAACCCTAATATGATAGAAAAAAAATTTAAAAAAGAAATTAAAAAGGTAGACAAAGTACTTGCTAAGAAGACTTAACTTTTAAAGGCACAATTTATAGAGCTTCAAAAACAGCTATTTCAGAAATAAGAAAAAGATGGAAAATGTAATGAACTCCAGACCAGACACAGACAGTAAAAAAAAGTCAAGAGTAAGCCAATCTTAGTTATAAATAAATATGCAAAAATTAAATATAATGCTATATTTGAAAGGATTAATATACCACAGCCAAGCAAGGTTTATCATAGAAATTTTTAAATGTTTCAGTAGTAGAAATTTATTGATTTATCATTAAGAAATTAAATTTATTAATTTTTGTAAATTTATTAATACTAATCAGTAGAGAAAAATCCTACCTTCTCAGTAGAGCCTAAAAAGTATTTGATAAAATTTAATTCCTATTCTTGATTTTTTGGGGGAGGGAAGTCCTGGGATTGAACACAAGGATTCACCACTGAATCACATCCCCAGCCTTTTTACGTTTTATTGTGAGACAGTCTCACTAAGTTCCTGAGCCTAACTCAAACTTGCAATTCTCCTGCTGCAGCCTTCCAAGTTGTTGGTATTACAGGAATGTCCCACCATGTCCAGCCCTATTCTTGATTTTTAAAAGAAAACACCAAAATAAAGTAGAAATACTAGAAAACTCTTAAGTTAATGAAGGGTATCCATCAGAAATCTATTAGTATGCATTATACTTAAAGGTAAAATGTTAGTCTCACTAAAGCTAGGAAACAGCAAGGTTGTTATCAAACTCCTCCTATTCAGAAAATGTAAATACTGAAAAAAAAGACATTAAACTACCTTTGCAGAAAAAGTTTTTAACAAAAGCAACTCAATCAACCACAGTTATTACAATAATTCATTCAGATGGCCAAATCTATCACCTCTTTTAGAATGTCTATTATTAAAAAGACAAAAAATATGCTCGTAAGAATGCACAGTAAAGGCTGGGTTGTGCTCAGTGGTAGAGCTCTTGTCTAGCACATGTGAGGCACTGGATTCTATCCTCAGCACTACATAAAAATAAAGAAAGGTATTGTATCCATCTACAACTAAAACAATATTTTTAAAAATGCACAGAGAGGAACTTTCATACATGGTTAATAGAAATGCAAATTAGTACAGTCATGGAAAGCAGTATGGAAATCCCTCAAAAAAACAGAAACTACCATATGAACCAGCAATCCCACTATATATAACCAAAGGAATTAAAATAAGTATGTCAGATATCTGCACTCCATATTTATTGCAGCACTATTCATTACAGTCATAGATACAGAATTCACCTAGGTATCTGCTGATGGATGAATGGATAAAGGAAATGTGATAAATAAAAATATTTCATCCAGAATCACTCTACCCTAATGAAATCCCGTCATTTGTAGCAACATGGATGAACCTGGAGGACATTATGTTAGGTAAAATAGAGAAAGACAATTACCATATGTTCTCACTTATCTGCAGAGGCTAAAAAAAAAAAAAAGTTGATTTCAGAGAAGTAGAGTAGAATAGTGGTTGCCAGAGGCTGGGAAGGGAGGGAGAGAGGGAATGGAAAGAGGATGGTTAGCAGGTGCAGTGTAATGGAACAGAAGGAATAACCACTAATGTTATATAGCACCATAGGATAAGTATGGTTGACAACAATTAATTGTATATTTCAAAACAGCTAAAAAAAAGAATATATGTTTGAGATGATTTGAGATGATTGATATTTCAGTTACGCTGATATGATCACTGCACACTTTTTCTTGGGCTGGGGTTGTGGCTTAATGGGAGAGTGCTTGCCTCACACATGTGAGGCACTGGGTTCAATCCTCAGCACCACATAAAGATAAATAAGTAAATTATAATTAAAGGTACTGTGTTCTGTCTACAATTAAAAGTATTTTAAAAATCATACCCTACCCCAATGTATAATTATTGTCAATTTAAAGATGACTGAGCATAAGATCAGTGTACCAAAATCGGCAGCTTTCTAACATACAACATTAATTAATTAGAAAATAGGCAACAGTCTGTTCATAATTAGAAGGAAAATGTTTAAACCTAAGTATAAGATTAATAAAAGAAGTGTAAAAAAATCTATTTACTACTTTAGTAAGGGTGTAAAATTTTGCTGAAGAACAACAAAATCTGAAAAAATGAAAGATGCCATACTGTAAAATGCCAGTACACCTCCAGAAACTAATCTACAAAGTTCCAATAAAATCCCATCAGAATTTTTAAAGCAAACTTAGACAACATTGATTGTAAAACGTATATGGAAGAGAAATAACAGAAAAATAACCACAATAATTTTAATTTTGAAAACAAAGAACATTGAAGGGAGACTTTACCTACCAAATGCTGTTTCATATTAAAGTGATAGTAATGTTGAATAGTAGTTCAACAATATGGTATTGATGCAAGAATAAGATAGCTCAAAGGAGGGTGAATGGATAATGCAGAAATAGGCTCATCTATATTTGGGATTTTCTTTGTAATAAAGATGACCTTAAAATCAAAAAGTACAGATTTGAATATATGGTAGAGGACAACTGACTCTGCATTTCAAAAAGTTTTTCATATATTATAAAAATATAAATTTTAGATTAGTAAGAGTTCAATAAAACTATAATCATATTAGAAAAAATATAGAACATTTTTATATACTGGAGTTTGAAATGGTTTTTAAGTATGACACAAAACCATACGAGAAAAAATTGGTAGATAAAACTGTCTTAAGAACAGAAAACTTTGGGATGGGGTTGTGGCTCAGCAGCAGAGTACTTGCCTGGCATGTGTAAGGTACTAGATTTGATTCTCAGCACCACATATAAATAAATGAATAAAACAAAGGTTCGTCAACATCTAAAAAAGTATTTTTAAAAAGCTTTTATGATGAAATGCATCATTTAAAAAATGAACATACAAGACTTCACCCTGTTCTAACAAGTAAAAGTTTAACAAATTGAAAAATCAACAACTCTTCCTAGATACATCAGAGAAGTGAGGTTAGTGGCAAATGACTGCCCCCCAAAATTGGAGAAACAGCCAATGGATACAGAGAATCACAATCCACCAAAACAGAAACCAGTGCTAGGATAGGAAAACCTAAACTCATTGACAAATTGCCAGAGGCTCAGTATGGATGAGACTGAGATAAAAAGTCCAAGGAAGGCTGGGAATCGGTTCAGTAGCAGAGCACTTGCCTAGCACGTGTGAGGCTCTGGGTTCAGTCCCCAGCACTGCAAAATAGATGTCTAAGTGAAACACAAAGCATAGGGTTGAGGGGACACATTTTTATTAGTCCTATCTCTTGGAACTTTATCAAGTCCTCAGTGAATGTTGGAGAAAAGTCTCTTGAAGCTACTGACAGTGAAGGCAAAAGGAACTATTTTGAAATATGCCAGAGTACTGTTTTTGACAAGGCCTTTCCTTTGGAGGGACTATTTTTATCCAAGTCTGACCTCTCTGGGGAAGGGAAGTATCGAACTTTATCTGCTCTAGCCTTTCATATTGAGAGATAGGGAAATAGACAACTCCATTCCCCTCCACCCATCCTGAAGAGATGGGGATAACAGAAACACGGGTGAAGTTCATGATAGGCTCACCAAAACATTTGAGGACTATGAAATACTTCTCCAATGCCTACACCTTACATTACTAAAATTCAATTAACCAGTTCTTGTTACCCAGTATATCTTGTCTGCCTTTCAACAAAAAATTACAAGGCATACTTTTTTTTTGTAGTGGGTGGGGCAAGTACTAGGAATTGAACCCTTAATTACTGAGCCACATCCCCAGCCCCTTTTTGTATTTGATTTAGAGACAGAGTCTCCGTGAGTTGCTTAGGGCTTCGCTAAATTGCTGAGGCTGACTTTGAACTTTTGCCTCAGCCTCCTAAGCCACTGGGATTACAGGCGTGTGCCACTGCACCTGGCCACAGGCATACTTTTTAAAAAGCAAAAAGTACAGTTTGAAGAGACTGAACAAGCATCAGAACCAGAGTCAGATGTGAAAGGAATGTTTGAGCTATCACACCAGGAATTTTAAAATCTCTGATTAATATGCGAAGGGCATTGATGGAAAAAAATAGACAACATGAAAGAACAGGTGAATAATTTAAGCAGAAAGATGGAAATTCTAAGAATAAAAATGTCAGGAAAAAATACTACCAGAAATGAAGAATGCCTTTGATGGGCTCATTACTAAACTGGACCTAGCTGAAAAAAGAATCTCTAAGTTTAAGAATATACAACAGAAACTTCTAAACTGAAAAGCAAAGAGAAAAAAAGATTGGGAAGACAAAACATTACAGAAAATCCAAGAATTAGTCTTCTATAGAAGGTATAACATATGCATGATGGGAATACCAGAAGAATGGAACAGAAGCAGTATTTAAGGGCATAATGAATGAGAATTTCCCACAGATTAATGGCAGACAACAAAACAGATTCAGGAAGTTCAAAGAATGTCAAACAGGATGAATGCCAAAAAGACCTCAACTAGGCATAACATATTCAAACTTCAGAAAGTCAAATATAAAAAAAAAAATCTTGAAAGAAGCTAGAGGAGAAAAACAACTTGCCTATATGGATCAAAGATAAGAATACCTAACACTTTTTCTCAGAAATCATGTGAACAAGATGATGACAATGGAATGAAATACTTACAGTTGAAAAAATCAAACCACCAACCTACAATTCTGTAATCGCTGAAATTATCCCTCTAAATTTAAGAAGAAATACTCTCTCTCACACACACACAAATTATTCTTCTTGCAATGCGTAAGATCAAACCCAGGTCCTTGCACTTACTAAGCATGAGCTCTAGCCACAACACAAATAAACAAACAAAAACAGGGAAGAGGGATTTGCTGCCAGTAGACTTGCCTTGCAAGAAGTGTAAAAGAAGTTCTTCAGAGAGAGAAATTACATAGGTCAGAAATGCTGATTGATATAAAGGAAGAGCATCAGAGAAGGCCTAAATAAAGGTAAAGTAAAAAATTTTCCTTATCTTATGCTTAACTGACCTGATAGTTTGCGTTCAAAATAATAACAATGCATTCAGAAGTGTGAATGTGAGAGAGTGTGTGTGTGTGCACGCGTGTATAGATGCTCATGTATGCTTATTATGCTTAAGTGGAATGAACAACAGCAATGATTCAGGAGGTGAAAAATTAGGGACATTTTATTATTATAGGTACTTGCACTACCCATGAAACAATATAGTGTTATTAAAAAGTGTACTTGCATTAGTTGTAAATGTGATTTACAAAAGTACAGGGTAAACACTTAATTTTCCTGTGTACCTACCTAAAACTGCTCTTAAAAAAAAAAAAAAAAAAAAAAAAATCATCTCTACTCCTCACTCTATGTTCCAAAAAAAAAAAAAAAAAAAGCTAAATGCATATAAAAGGATTGAGAGAAATACTGCAAAGGGATACTATGCAGATCACACAAATCAATAAAGAAAAAATTTATAGTCACCCTAATTAAAAATTTTTAAAATGAGCAATGTTCACAGCACACAAGAAAGAAACTTTATTCCTAGAAATACTGCAGGCTAGATTATTCATATTAGTGCTGAAAACTAAAACCAGTAGATTGAGAGCCGGGAGTGGTGGTGCAGGCCTGTAATGCCCAGCGGCTCAGGAAGCTGAGGCAGGAGGATCTCGAGTTCAAAGCCAGCCTCAGCAAAGGTAAGGCACTAAGCAACTCAGTGAGACCCTGTCTCTAAATAAAATACAAAATAGAGCTGGGCATATCGCTCAGTGGTTGAGTGCCCCTGAGTTAAATCCCCCAAAACTAGATTAAGAATCTTTAAAGCCCTTGAAAGCTGAGAGTATAATAGAAGATCTTAGTCAACAATGTAATGAAAAGCCAGAACCCAGAGAAGTAAACTGAGCACTTAAGTAACTTCTGCTTTGGAAGCTAACACAAAATCTTTTGAGTATACCAAGAACTTTGTAGAGGAGAAAGGAATTAAACTTAAAATTTCAGTCTCAGTAAATAGTCGGAAAAGAGAAACATTAAAATAATTGGTCCAAAACACCCAGGAAAAGTAAAAAGAAATATAAAAGAGATTGGACAAAGAAAAAATAAATGACATGTTAGACTTAAATACAAATGATGTAGCCAGGCATGGTGGTACACGCCTGTAATTCCAGTGGCACAGGAGGACTGCAAGTTCAAAGCCAGCCTCAGCAATCGTGAGGAGCTAACTCAGTGAGACCCTGTCTCTAAATAAAATACAAAATAGGGCTGGGGATGTGGCTAAGTGGTTGAGTGCTCCTGATTTCAATTCTGGTACCCTCTCCCATAAAAAAGAACTCTACCAATGAGCTACATCCCCATCTATCAATCTATCTGGACAATTTATTGGGGAAAGGATGCTCTTTTCAAAAAATGGTGTTGGGACAACTGTATATCCACATGAAAGATAAATTTAGATCCTTACTTCACACCACATACAAAAATTAACTCAAAATGGATTATGAACCTAAATGTAAGAGCTAAAATGAAAAATTTCTCAAAGAAAAGAGGAGAAAAATCTTCGTGAACTTCGTTTGTAAGCAGAGTTTTTAGTAGGCACTGAAACCATGATCCATAAGAGCTAAATGTATCAAGTTAGACTTAATTTTTTTTTTTTTAACTTTGGTGTTTCAAAAGATACCACTAAGATAAATCAGTAGATGGGAATGTAGCTCAGTGGTAGAGTTCTTTTTTTGAGGGGTGGGGTCAGGTGTACCAGGGATTGAACTCAGGGGTACTCAACCACTGAGCCACATCCCCGGCCCCATTTTGTATTTTATTTAGAGACAGGGTCTCACTGAGTTGCTTAGTGCTTCACTTTTGCTGAGGCTGGTTTTGAACCCATGATCCTCTTGCCTCAGCCTCCTGAGCCGCTGGGATTATAGGCCGCCCTGCTAGAGTTCTTGTCTAGCATGCACAAGGCCTTGGGTTCAAAATCCCCAGTACAACAAGGGAAAAAATTTGTCTAGGAGAAAATATTCGCAAATCTGATATAATCTACAATGTATGAAAAAAAAAAAAAAACCCAGCAAGGTGAGGTGGTACACGCCTGTAATCCCAGTG
>NW_026000037.1:58289983-58302900 GCF_001458135.2 Marmota marmota marmota
ACACGCCTGTAATCCCAGTGGCTTGGGAGGCTGAGGCAGGAGGATCATGAGTTCAAAACCAGCCTCAGCAAAAGCAAGGCACTAAGCAACTCAGTTGAGACCCTGTTTCTAAATAAAATACAAAATAGGGCTGGGGATGTGGCTCAGTGGTTGAGCGCTGCTGAGTTCAATTCCTAGTACCAAAACAAAACAAAATAAAAACAAAAATCTCTTACAACTCAACAAAAAGACAAACCACAATTTAAAAACAGATTTTCAGAAACACAGATGTTTATAAGACATGAAAAGATGCCCAACATTATTAGTCATTAGGGAAATGCAAATCAAAATCACGATGTGGTATCACTTCATACCCACTAAACAAAAGATTGACTATTATAAAGTGTTGGTAACATGTGAAGAAACTGACACTTTTCCATTGCTGATGGGATTATGATACACTTTACATTTTGGAGGGTGATGGAAATGCACTAAAATGGGATTGTGGTGATGGTTACAGAGCTCTGTAAAGAATACATCAGGAGGGCTGGGGTTGTGGCTCAGTGGCAGAGGGCTTATCTAGCATATGTGAGGCACTGAGTTACATCCTTAGCACCGCATAAAAACAAATAAAATAAAGGTATGCTCTTCATCTACAAAAAAAAGAAGGAAGGAAAGAAGGAAGGAAGGAAGGAAGGAAGGAAGGAAGGAAGGAAGGAAGGAAGGAAGGAGGGAAGGAGGAAGAAAAGAATCAGTAAAGCTATTAAAAAGAAAAACTACTGCTAGACTATTTCCAGTGTACAGTACTGGAACAAGTTATACCAGAAGGAAATAATCAGATAAATAAATGAGATATTCTACAAGACAGTTGGCTTACAATCTTATGATAAACAATCAAAATGACAAAGGGAATATTTCAGAGTTAGAAATGAAAGATGTTAACCACTAAACATCATGTGTCAATTTTTATTGGATCTTGGATCATAAAAACAAAGACATTTTGCAAGTAATTAGGAATTTTGAATTTAGACTGAATGCCAGACATTATGAAGTTATTACAGATTTTTATGTTAATAGTATTGTTCAGTTAGAGAATAAGACGTATACTGAAATAGGGATAAAGTATGATATGTCTGCAACTTGTTCTCCAATGGTTCAGCAAAAATAAATGTTATGTTTATGTATGTATATAAATATATACGTATTATAGTGGAAAAATGTAAATAAGTGAAAAGCATTGAAGAATTCATCTTATTTCTTCAAACTTTTCTATACTTCCAAAATTTTTAATAATAAAAGTAGGGTAATACTTTTAGTCCTGCATATCAGAAATAATATTTTAAGACATATAAAAATTTTTTTAGGGGGAGACTTGGGTTTGAGCACAGAGGAGTTTTACCACTGAGTTACATCCCCAGTTCTCTTTTCATTTTAAGACCGGGTCTAAGTTGCTTAGGGCCTTACTAAGTTGCTAAGGTTGGCCTCAAACTTGAGATCCTTCTGTCTCAGCCTCCTGAGTCATGAGATTTAAGAGACATAATTTATAACAGCATTCAAACATATGGAGCACTGAGGGATATACATAACAAAAGATATACAAGACCTCTGGTGATTGTAAAATTTTATTAAGATATTAAAAAATTTAAATAGAAATATATCATGTTGATGAATTAGAAGCCCTACTATAATGATATATATTCTCCTGAAAATGGCTTACGAATTCATTGCAACTGCAATCAATGTTTCCATGTGTTTAGTTTGTTATTTTGGGGGTGGAAATGGATAAGTTTAAAATGTATATGGAAAAATCAAAGAACCAAGAAGAACCACAAGCTCTTAAAGAATAATAAGGTGAAAGGATTTGCTCTACTATATAACAAAACTTTTCTAAAGGATAGAGTACTGAAGATAGTGTATGTATTTTGACATAGACCAATATAATAAAACAAAAAGCCCAAAAATAAATTCAAGGGTAAACTGACACTGTACAAGAAAGCACGTCAAAGTCACACAGAGTTTTCAACAAACACTTTTCAATAAACAGTGCTGGCACAACAGACTGGACGTATAAAGATGCCAAACAATTACCTCATATTGCATGCCAAAGACAGTTCCCAGGTAGATGAAACCTAAATGGGAGAGGCAAACTGTAAAGCATTTAGCAAAAAAAGTTACTATATTTTTGACCTAGAAAGAGAATATTTTTTAAAATAAGAAATGCAAAACAAATTAACCATACTGAATAATGTTGATATATTTGAACATATTCAAATTAAAATGTTAATGTATCAAAAAACATTGTGAAAACAAGCCACCAAGTGAGAAAATATTCTGTAACACAAACAACTCAAAGTAGTAACCAGAATATGTAAATTAATGAGAAAAATGGGTTAAAAGTATATTTTAACATATCTACCCAAGATGAAATTCAAATGGCCAATAAACATGAAAGATGTTCGGCCTCATTTGACATATGAAAATGCTAATTAAAAACAAGATACCATTATACATCTACTTTTTTTGGTAAAAATCAAAAAGCCATTATACCCTTGGGAACATGTAAATTAGTACAAGAATCTTTGGAAAACAGTCTGACACGATCTAGTAAAATTAAAAATATAATAAGCCTGGTAACTCTGTGGTTCCACTCTTAAGCATCTTATCTTTTTAAGATGCATAGTCCAGAATACATGTTCACAATATCCATAGCAGCACTGTCTATAATCCCCAAACTAGAAAAATCCAAATGTCCATCAAGAGTAAAATGAAAAATAAATATAGCTAAACAATGAAATAAACTATAGCTACACACAATGACATGAATCCTACAAACATAATATTTAGCAAAATAAATTTTAAAGGTTTACAATATAATTTGATTTATACAAATTTCAACTATAGGAATATATTGTTTAGGAATATACATGGGTGGTAAAAGTATAAAGAAAAGCAAAGAAATAAAGAGTATGGATGGTTTTAAAGTAGAGAGAAAGAGTTAGAGAGGAGCATATGGAAGAACTCCTATGGCTGGAAACGTTCTGTTTCTTGACCTGGTTAATCATATGGAGTTCTTTTTACGATTGCTTAAAATATGCATATACATGTTTCTTTCTATATATTCCTTAACAAGAAAATATACAAATGACCAGTAAATATGAAAAGACATTCAATCCCACTAGTAATTAGGAAAACAAAAATTAAAACAACAAGGATCACACCTGCCACTGGTTTTCCTAAGAATTAGGCATTCTCATACTCTGCTTATAGGAAAGTAAATTAGGGGCTGGGGTTGTGGCTCAGTGGTAGAGCGCTTGCCTAGCATGCATGAGGCACTGGGTTCGATTCTCAGCACCACATACACATAAATAAAATTAAAGGTCCATCAACAACTAAAAAATATTTAAAAAAGAAAGTAAATTAATAAAAGCTTTTTGAAGAATAATGTGGTATTATGTACAAAAATATAAAAATTATCTTGGACTAGGAAATGTAGCATGTATGAGGCCCGGGTTTGATCCCCAGTATCACAAAAACTCTCATTTGTCTTGTGAATTTTCCATTTCCATTCTGTATCCTAATGAAATAATAGCATATATCCTTAGTATATTCATACAAAAATGTTTTCCATTCACTTCAGCATTGTTTGCAATAGTGAAGAAAATGAATAAGTATCAATAATGTAATATTTACCAAATTTTTCATAATTCATAAAATGAAACACTATGCAGCTGTTAACATACATTTTATGAACTGACATGGAAAGAGTTCAGATGTACTAAGTAAATAAAAGTATCAGAATAACATATACAGCATAATTCTGGTTTTAAAAATATAAATATGTACATATACTTATGTAAGTGTGGAAAACAGACTACAAATATATAATTTGTTAGCAATTATTAACTCTAGGGCAGGAAGTGGGGCAGGGTAAAGAGGGCACTTTCACCTCTTATTCTATACACACATATATGTAATTATACATCCATAGACTATTTGTATATTTTTAATGAGTAGTATAGCAAAACAATTGTATTTGTTCCATTCTAAAGACACTAATCTAATACACTGGAAAGAACTTTCTTTCAAAGCTAGTTGTTTTGATCCTGGAAGGACTTGAGAAAGCTTATAGTTGCAGTCCCAGGGCTGTCAGTCATCAACTGATGAATGTTGCATAGGATACTAAGTAACCTGGTCCATCTCCAGGCTCACCCCTTGAAAATATTTGCTTACATTCTCTTACTTACATTGCTTATGGGCAATAGCAATGTCTTCTCAAAACACTGTTAAGAGTAAATAAATTCTAAGGCTACACATCAAATTACATCCATAGCAAAGTATAGATGTAGCTATCAAGATGTGTGTTTAGATCCAAATTAGTAATCACACCCTTGGTGAGTGACTTTTGGATGAAATAAGCTTTTATTGGACTGCTAAGTAAGGAGCTAGATACCACCAAATCACCACATAAAAAAAGAGCTTTTCTTTTTCTTGCCTCCCCTCATTCCACCCTATCCCTTTAGGAAACCAAATTGTCTATTTCCTATAAAGATGTGTAAGAGGGTAAACCTGACCTTGAGTTGTTTAAAATCAGTAGTGAATGAGTACAAAAAGCACTATCAGTATATTTATGAAGGAAAATCCAACTACATTCATACATTTTGGTGTGCTTTTATTTTTTATTGGAATCATACCATATGAAGGGAAATTGTCAAAGTGTCCTTTACTCTTTCAAAAGCTTGACCTTTGCTCTGCTGTGTCAGAGGAAAGCAAACCTAAACAAGTAATGCTGGAAACCACCCTGTTTCCATATGCACACCGACAGGAGAAGAGCTGTCCCAGAAATGCTTGTTGATTAACAGAGGAAGATCACACACACATTAAATATAAATGGAAACACATGAGCACACCAAGTCATTAGCTTGATCCTCTGGCATCCACTAGCATGCGCCTTTCCAAAGTATTACTTATTTGGTGATGGGTCTCATTATGCCTTTTATCAGCAAATACCTTCTTATTCCAGAACGGAAAACAAACTAGGAATTAAATACATCCAATATCGATGCTTTATTTCCATAAGTCACCAATAAGAGAATGAATTTAATTTTAATACATTGATTCTTATGTGATTCTTAATAAAACACTTTCAAAACATTCTGTACATTTCAAGCCACTCAGAACTGCATTACATTTCTATAAATGTGATTTGTTCGGATGAGGTGCCAAGATGTCTCTGTACAAAGATGTACAATATGTACAGTCACTGTAAGTACAAGCTGTGCAAAGCAGAGTCTAAAACACTAATTCATGCCAAGGCTTAGAAAACATGTCAACACATAAGACTAACGCTTATAACTGCATTGTGGTTTTTCCCTGGGCAGATGATTACTTTATAAACAAATATATGTATATATATATATCATATAGAAAGAATAGTTTGACTTCCCAGATCAGTCAGCACCATGCAGCTGACTGGATACACTACAGGGCTGCTCTCCTAGGCCTCTTTTTTCGGGTGCCATTTTGCCATTCTTGACAGTGTCTCATCACTGAGCTGTTACCACTGCTGCCTTTGGCTGAACCACTGCAATAGTAGGAGACTTAAATTTGGGGAGATAAAGGCCAAACTTGTTTTCAATTCCAGCAAAAGTGGCTGTGGCAAGTCTGTATCCACCAATGTGATCAGGATTGGCAGGAGGAAGGTCTGCGATGCGGGACTTAGGTGTTGGTTCTGAGCCAGAAGGTTTGCTGTTGACAGGAAAAAGTCAATGGTTAGTGTGCTCAAGATTGACAAGGGTGGGGCTAAGGATATAGTTCAGTTGGTAGAGTGCCTGCCTCACATGCACAAGGCCCTGGGTTCAATCCCTGGTACCACAAAAAAAAAAAAAAAAAAAAGATTGACAAGGGTGGCTAAAAGTGAACATTTTCAGTCTGACCCACATGCCAAGAAGTTTGTTTGTTTCAACCATTTCCATGTCATCTATGTTGCATTAGCCATGATTTATAGCACTTTGGAAGCTCTACATGCACATATTTGAAGAGAATGGTCTCAATTTCAATGCTTATATACATATATAAATAGATGACCAAAAAAAATATATTTTTCCATTTCCTAAATTTTTTTCTACAGTAAGCATATGTGAAACTAATCATAAAAGCATACATTTTTCTTTATTTTGGCATAGTTTAAAATAGTAGCTTAATAGTAGCTCATAAATGTCAAAAAGTTAAAGAGAAACAGCCAGTTCTTTTTAAGATTCAGGCTTTTCTATGATTTCATAGAATCTTAATATTTGTATGATATAATTTGAAGGTTGTTATTCTTATTCTTTTTTGTCTGGGTCCCTCCACTTCCTGGTTCATCAGCTAATTCCCTACTTAACCTCTGAGGAAGAGTCAGGTTCACAGTTTGCTATGAGCATTCAGAAACAGTATTTGGTCTTCTGCTGAAAAGCTGATAATTGCTTGCTTTGGACAAAACTTCCCCACCCAGCAAATGTAACAAGTAACTGCTCTTCTCCCCAGGGTAAGCTTCAAGTGTCCCAATTTTTTTGCCTATATCCTACCAATGATTATACCCACAGGCATAACCTCTTTTTGAACCTGCTAGGGGACAGGGGCAGGTTGACAATATATTAGCTCTAGGAAGACCTACAACTATCTAATAATAAATAATGGTGAATATGAAATATTAGAGGTGCAAAAGAGCTTGGGTATTTGGCAGAAAATTCACAAAAGTGTTAATAGTACACATTTATATCACTTCTGCTGGAAAGGCCATATAATACAATTCACATTGAAGGACCTAACTCCATAAAGTTCCAAACTTGCTTACACAAAAACAGACGATCATTCACAAAGCATTTTCATTTGCTGCCTCCCTAAACTTTCCCCAAATAGCTGATTATTATGTGCATTACATCATTCTGCCAAGGTCTTACCTCTTAACACTGAAGCTTTTTAAGCTGACTATTTAAAATGTATTGGTCTAGCTGGGTGCGGTGGCATGGCCTGGGAGGCTGAAGCAGGAGGACTACGAATTCAAAGCCAGCCTCAGCAAAAGTGGGGCACTAAGCAACTCAGTAAGACCCTGTCTCTAAATAAAATACAAAATAGGGCTGGGGATGTGTCTCAGTGGTTGAGTGCCCCCAAGTTCAATTCCTAATACTCAAAAATTAAAAAGTAAAAAAATAAAATGTGGGGCTGGTATTGTGGCTCAGTGGTAGAGCACTTGCCTCGCATGCTTGAGGCCCTGGGTTTGATCCTAAGGACCACATACAAATAAATACATAAAATTAAAGATATTAAAAATAAATAAATAAATAAAATGCATCGGTCTTAACAAATTCTTTCTTACTGGTTTTCTGAATTCCAAAATGTCTTTGTAAACAGAACAAACATTTGTTTTGGTTTTGGTGATTTCTTTGTAAAATAGTTGAGCAGCTGCACTTACAGGCCTCCAAAATCAATGTAAAACCACCGCTGAAGAAGTTCGTAGGTGACCAAAGTAACCCCAAACTGGGGAGACGATCGAAACACTCGAGCTGAAAAAGAGGAGTGGGGTAGGCTTAAAACCATAACAACTGTGGCAAAGACAATCACTGAGTAACAAGGGGCAAGACACTAAAGCCAATTAGCTGTTCTACCTGCAGTCCCTTTCCAAAACGCTGAGGGCCCTTCTTCCCGAAGTATCTTTCTGAAACAGTCAATGACACCACTGTATGTTGTCTGGCCAGCACGGGCAGCCACTTGCAGTCTTGTCTTGATGACATCAGCAGGGGTCACCAGAGAAGCAGCAGGCACACCTTTCAGGAGAGACATATTTAACTCATGCATAAAAGGACAGAAATACTGCTGACATCTAAACCATACAATCTGCAACTTTAACCATGTATGAGGAACTCAAAGCTCCTTAAGTAGATGTCTAGGCACTAATAGAAAAAGGGACGTCTAGGAACCTATTAGCTGCTACTGTATGATCCAGGAAAAATACTTTTTCTTTCTGAATGAAGAAAATCATTGTACATTGCATGATCCTAAAGAACTGTGAAAAGAAAAAAATGCAACAATAGTAACAGGATTATTCCCAAGTGTTCCCTTTCAGTTTCAATTATTTTATCTCCTTTTTTCCTCAAATGTGATCATTTTATGTACAAAATATAAGGATAATGTCAATTTAACGAGCTGCTGAATGTATCTGACACCCAACTATGGTGTTTTTTGCTGAATCTTGTCAACTATACTGTATGAGGTAAATTGCAATACTAATAAGTACTGACTCACCTATTGGAGGGTGAGCTAACTTGAGAGTCTCCAGCTAACTTGAGAGTTGAATAACTCTTTTCAGACAGACTTACATGACAGGAATCATTACAACTGGAGCAAAAGGAGGCCAGGTGACCAGTTAAGGAACAACAGGGAAGCTGATCATCAAAAGGCTTTGTATCTATCTCCTATGCCTGAGCTCCCTGGAGTCATATTGAGATTGATCATCTGCAGGACACACAAGATGGATTTCACAACCCACTTTTTACTTATAAAACAAAACAGGACACAGGAGCGACATAACGTTCCCCAAGGGGAAGAAATCCAATTTGGCCTAAATATTACTGTATCATCACTAGGCAGATGGAATGGGTGGCCTTACGGGGGCTCTGTTAAGGAACGATGCAAATACCTCCACACAGGTGCACCCTATTCACATGAAACTAGGTAAATTGCCTCCTTTAGGGGACAGGATTTCAAATGTTCTCAGTGCCCACCAGCAAAGCTTCACTGGTAAAAATTAGAAAAAATCATATCTCATTCTGAAAACACTTCAAATGTCTATGGGCAAGAAGATGGTGCTGAGTTGGAATATGTTTACTTAGTTCAATCAACCACTGGCAAATTCCTGTCCATGATCATAATGTTCTCTGCCTGTTTTTTCCTGCTGATTGGAAAGTACAAGGAAAAACTTAGAGGGAAAATGCTGGCCCCCATTTAAGAAGGGGCGATTGGCGCATATAAGAAAGGAGCCCGATGAACACTTCAGTGCCAAGACTGAGCTAACTTTTAATGTTCAACTAACCAAAATTACTAATGGCAAAGAAAAGGGATTTGCTGAACCCAAAATTATGGCTCAAAATTCCCAGAGGGAGTTTCTAAATCATCACAAGCCATCCTCTGCCATTATAGGCAAGAATAACAACATGTCCATCTCCACACTCAGAACACACTGAGCACACCATAATTCTGGACATGCTCAGGCTATCCTGCTTTATAGCCAAAGCTACCAGAAAAGAATAAACCTGGCACCTGAGAACCAAACAGGGTACCTGAGCCCAGCTGGTCAGAGCCACATGGAGCTCTATAATGGCTTATTGCTGGCTATATGGAAAACAAATACATGACCTTTCCTTCCTCTGTCATTTCTTGAGTGTTGGTACAGCCAAGGATGCCTGGTTCTCCCTTCTGTTCCAAGTTAGCTCCTTCCTAACTCAAGAGTAAGGCTAGCCAGGCACAGTGATGCACACCTGTAATACCAGTGGCTCAGGAGGCTGACACAAGAGAATATCAAGTTTAAAGCCAGCCTCAGCAATTTAGCAGGGCTCTGTCTCAAAACAAAAAATAAAAAGAAATGGGGATATAGCTTACTAGTTAAATACTGCTGGGTTCAATCACCAGTACAAAAAAAAAAAGTAAGGCTGTACCTGTGAGATCAGAAGGAAAGGTCTTAGACTCTTCTTTCAAATGGAATCTCTTCTGTGCCTACTTTGGTATTTTATACTAGATGAAAATTTTCATTAATTCTACTGACACTTATTGAGCTCCTATTATTATTACTATGTTGGCTATATAGAAGGCAAAGATGAACAGAATGAAACTCCTATCCTAAAGCAGTACTTAGCCTAGTACAGATTATAAAACATAGAAACAACTATGAACAAAAGAAAAATCCCAGAAACTGAGGAAGCAGAGGCAGGAAGATCCCAAGTTCAAAGGCAGCCTCAGCAATTTTGCAAGGCCCTAAGCAACTTAGTGAAACCCTATTTCAAAATAAAACATAAGAAAGGGCTGGAAATGTGGCTCAGTGGTAAAGTGCCCCTGGGTTCAATTCCTGGTACAAAAAAAAAAAAAAGACAAGAGACAAAAAGTTAAGGATCTTGATGAAAATCAATGTCAGGAAGAATAGGGACAGCTTCACAAAGAGAACTCAATTTTGGGCCAAATCACATAAACTCCAATATATAGTGCTAGGAAGTAAGGGCATGCAAGACCTGTGCATCAGCATGGGGTGTAACAAAGCAGCTGATTTGATGAGAACTTTTCCACCTTAATGCTTAGCTTGGCGGCACCCAAGGTTTCAGGGGAGAGGGAGACTAAGAAACATGTTAATGATGAAAGCCCAATTTAGATGGGCAGATCTAATTTGGCTCCAAGTTGCTAAGCTGCATTAAGCTGTTTATCCACATTATGCAAATGTAATTAACTCTCATCAGAATTACAGCACATCCCACAAAGGAGAAAAGGCAATCATATTTAACTAAGTCAGATATAAACAATAACTTTTCTAAAAAGAAAGGGGGAAAGTACATAGAGATTCTGTACTTCTCAAAGACAATGGGAGGAGAATTCTTTGGGTTAAAATATTCTGTAGTTACCTGCCATGGCTCCAGCTGCAAGGAGATTTAAACCTTTCACGTGTCCATTTTCATCAGCCAGAAGTAGTTTGCAATGAGCATAAACAGGAAAATAGATTGCAGAGAAGGGAATGTCTCGGAGGAAACACGCTTTGGCACCCTGTCACAGAGTCAGGAAATAGTACAAAACAGTGTGTAAACAGGGTGTGAATGCTCAAATGGGATCCAGAGGGCTTTCAGCCTGATGTGTCCCTCAAACAGTATTAGAACTGATGTGGAAGGGAAATGGGGGTGGGAGAGATGAATGTAAGCACAGAACTTAATGGAGTGGATCCTAGAGTCCTAGACTTAATAACTGGGCAATGATAGTATTCTCACAAACAAGACTTTTCTGGTATTTCTAATAGATTCAGATTTTTTTTAAATTAATCAATTTGATTTTTGTTGTGGTAAAAATACACAGGATGAGATCTACCCTCTTAAATTTATGAGCATATAGTACAATATTAATTACAAGCATAGGGCTCTAGAAATCTTTATAACTTATTAATGTTGGCATAACTGAAAAGTTATATCATTTAATTACATTCAATTTTTTGAGATTAATAAAAATTTAATTCTCAAACCTCCAGGTTGCTTGTTTTATTTGGCTTTGGAAGGGGAAGAAAGTTGAGGGCAGAGTTGTAGGGGAGGGTTTAGACTTTAAATTCCAAGATTAATAGCTTAATTCCTAAGTAATTAGTAAAGATAACCCAAAAAGACTATCAAATTATCAATTTGATCTCTATCAGTTTAAGAGTTCTTTCCATGCAAGGTAAAAGGCTACATAGGCAGGGGTGAGAGTAACTATTCTAAGGAATTTTTCCCTCTTTATTATCAATGTGCTAACTAGAAGTGGACTAGGGGAAACCCAGACAAATATTTTAGCAGGAGGTTTCCATGAGAGTAGAAAAAGTGATAGCTTGTCCCAGTGACTAAGGTCACAATGACCACCTTTCTCAACTTTGTCCACAGCAATCCAGCACTTGTTCCTAAGGAAAAGGCAAGCTAAACGGAAAAAAAAAAAAAAAAAAAAAATTCAAGGACTCTAAAGGATAATACAGAGAGAAAAAATATTCATAAATTCAGCTCTGAAAGGGAATTCTAAAAAGAATGGAAATTAGAGGTGGACAGGGAGGAGCAAAGTGTGCAAAAACTCTCTCGAGATAAGCATCATTGTTTGCTGGTCTCCAGAGAACCCTGTAGCTGTGTGATTCTAATCTAGAGAATGTCTAATTTCTAATTTTCAGCTACTGAAGCAAATTTACACATTCCTGCAATGATGGATCTATAAATAAATTGGATGCTGTGGAAACACAATTGCCTAGAGTGGCTAAATTTATGTATTCCTCCTTATACGAGGCAAAGGAATGGAAAGAAATACTCTTCCTTGTTTAAGAAAAATAATAGCTTCTGCTCCATTACATCTGATCTGTAATGATGGGAGTAAGTATACCTGCAGGGAAGGATCTGTTGACTGGCATTTTGCTAAAGTATAGTACACTCTTTTTTTTTTTTTTTAATGGAATTCATTATTGACAAATCCTACCACTTAACTTCTTAAAGATCTGAATCCTACCAAACTCTACTACTGTTTGACTGTGGTCAAATTATTAAGACAAAGAGAAGCTCCTATTGGGAGGATAACAATAGAGATAACTCAGATTCAAAATAAAGACTATTTTGAAGTTCTAAACCCCCAGCAAAGAGAATACCAAAGAAACTTCCCAAGCCCCCATGGAATTAAAGGCTGAGAGCCTGAAGCCAGCAGGTCTGCAGTGCAGGCCTCCCTGCCAGAGGCTTCACAAAAGCTGCAGATGACAACAGGAGAATGTGCTTGTGTATCCCACTGCCTTTAATAGCAGCGTCCTGATTTTTTCTTTTTGTTTGATTTTCTACTCCATGGACAACCCTGCTGGACAAGATTGCTTTTCAAACTAGTGGGGACGAAGTCTGGTTTTCACATTCTTTCACATTTATATTGAGTACATTACAACTTCTTTGCTGAGCTAGCCCAAGGGAATCAACCCACCTTATACAGACCAAAAAGTCCCAAGTCCCGTAGCACATTCAGGGCACTGACTCTGGGTCCTGTGGTGATCTCTCCGGCCACCTGCAGGCGAATCTTCACTATCTCCAGTGGGTTTGTAAAGATGACCTGAGAACCCCCAGCCTGCAGACAAAGGAGAAGAGACAGAGGCAATTCCACATCAGAGCCAGAGTGTCGATGAAAATAAGAAAAAACTAGGAAACTTCCATTTCTCCTTCCCTCCCTCCCCC
>NW_026000037.1:58302925-58319130 GCF_001458135.2 Marmota marmota marmota
CACACACCTTTACACCTCCCTCTTATTCATTGGAAAAAGATGCTTTAGCTGACGCTTTAGCTGACGCTCTGAGAGATGGTCCCTGTCACAGGTCAACCTATGTCTGGGTTTGTTTCTATTTAAAATGTCAAGATTGTTCCTCAAACCAATCTTAACCAAGATAAACCCAGCCATATTAAAAACAGCAAAACTAATAAGCCTAGTTTGGAAAACAAATGTGAAGGCAGATGTGGCAGTAGGGTACCTACCCAGTGAAAGGGTAAAATATGACAAAAGACTGGTATCTTTTATATAATGGAGCTATAACCCAGATCTATAATGTTTCTTAGAAAGCATTCCCTTAGCCTAGCCACTTGCTTCTACTTCCTTGGATTGTAGAACAATTAACAACACTTTTGCCCCTCAGAAGTATCTCAAGTTTGAGAGAGGGAAGTCTCCAATTCAAATTCCAAAATAGATGAGCCTGAGAGAACTCTAAGACAGATAGACAGATAGCTAGCTATCCCACACAAAAGGAGGAAATTTAGAAAGATATATTTCAGTATCATTTCAGACAAAACCAGAAAAACTCTTGTATGAAGAGCTAAGAAATGGAACATCTATCTAGTTACCGTGAGTACAACACCCTCAGATCAAAGCCACATTCCATACTCTTAGTGGTGAGTGATAAAAGATTTGAATTTGGATAATCATAGTGTATTTGCATCTGAAATTTGTTAACTAGTAAAGAAAAAAAAGAATGTTTAAAATAAATACTACCAACTCCTTTTTGACATCTGTAAGAAAGAAAAGATGTGTAGCTATGGATACATAAAAATAAATAAAATATATATTATCTCTTTCCATGAAGTGAAAAAATCCCATTTATACACTGTCATCTTAAACTGTGGTTGTTTACATTATATATATAATCATAACTCTATTCATACAATATTCATAATCATATTCATATAATCATTAAGTAATCATAACAACTGCAATGCATGTACCATGTGAAATATGAAATGTGTGCCTCATTGGGGGCACTGTGATTCCATGGATATCAAAATGCTACAAACAATACCCAAAAAACTACACAGGCAACCTCACTAGCATATCCATGCTTTAACTTCACAACAACAGTCCTGCTCAGTTATGTAAAACCCACAACCCTTTCCAAAGAGCAGCAATGTTGTGTTGCTTGGCGCATTTTCCAAACCACTCTGGGGCTACAAAACCCCACAGCTACACAAGTTCCATTTGACCATTTCCTCTTGTCATAATCCACAACTGCCAACACTGACACTAGATCCTTTCCTCTTTCCTGGATTCCCCAGGGCCTAAATCCCTCTTTTGTCTACCAAACAAGGAATGCAGCGATTTGAGGGCACACTTGCACACACTCTCCTGCAGGAACACTGTTTCCTGTAACTCCCCGACTCAAAGCAATTCAGACCACTGGCACACAGGTCCCCCAACAATGTACTGACCCAGTTTTATATGTTGATATGCCTGCATTTCTCTCTCTTTTAATCTGTTGCACTGCAGGCAGAAGGGAGCATATCAATGTTTGAATCTAAGCAAACAATACTTTCAAAAGGATTGCTGAGGGAAAAATTATGTTAAACTGATAATCCAAGTAATTACTCCTGTAGCTAGTATTAAAGACCAAACCAATTGGAAAAGTTTACTACTTCCCTGAAATCTTTTGTTTAAATAATTGTTGCAAAGACTATCTTTGGGAAATATGTTTTATATTCCAAGCAGATTTAAAAAAAAGAAGAATAGAACAGGACTACAAATTTTAATCATAATCCCCCAAATTTGCTACCATCAGACAGTGTCAGCCCTAGGTGCTAAGTGTTATATGTGAACATTTTGTTTAAATAAATACAAAGTTCTTTCATGCTTTTAATTATTAGTAAATTATAATATCCGGCAGAGTAGGGGAAGTACAATCTGCATTCCCCAACTCCAAGTTCCCTCTCATCCCACCTCCCTTCTACCATGGCCACTTTTGGAAAAAAATGCCAGTTTATTAAGATTTGTTCTTCTTTAACAATTCTTCATATTTCTTTCCATCTGTACAAATAACAAACTATCTACTAAAATTCTACTAAAACAGTACAATAGAGAGGAGGTGACAACATTTTCAAATACATTCCCCTTAATTGTTATATGTTTTAAAAGTTAGTTACCTTACAGTAAGATACAAAAATGCATTGGACATGAACACAAAACTAAACTGATATGCATTTATAAACATACCTAACCTGGCAAGGGAACATACAAACAATGAAACGATGACACATTATAGCAAGGCATACGACTATAGTTTATTTCTTACCTACTTATTCTACTGTACTAGAAAGAGCAAAACTTCCAGCAATTATGTAGTTTGTATATATTTAAAAACCAATAAACATTTTTAAAAAACCTTATGATAAGCCTAGAAACATGTAAGTAAATACTATCCAGGAACACTGAATAAATTTAGACTAAATAAATAATAGTTTAGACTGACGACTGCTATATGTCTAAAACTTTGGATGTTTATATCATTTAAAGGGCAAATATGCACTGTCCTTTTAAAAACTTTGATGTTGACCACTATCTTAAACATATTAAACTGGAGATGGGGGGAGGGGCAATAAAATCTGAATTAGTTTATTATACTGGTAAGTAACTAAGCAACATAAAGATTGTGATGTTATCATACCCTTCAACTGAATCTTCTCCCTCTGAGAAACAAATACATTTCCTCTATTCTAAAACTCTGCTAATTTTAAGTGATAGCATTAAGAGAATAACAACTTTTCAAAGGAAAAAAGCACTGCTTACAAATTATACATTTAATGTATAGAATTTCATGAACATTGTAAATTTTCAATGAAAAAAAATAGTACCTGTATTTATACAAATATGATGTTTGCTAATGTTTTGTTTTGTTGTGCTGGGAATTGAACTCAGGGGCACTGTACCACTGAGCTATATTCCAGACATCTTTATTTTGAGACTGTCTCATGAAGTTGTCCAGGCTGGTCTGAAGCTTGCAATTTCCTGCCTCAATTTCCCAAATAGCTGGGATAACAGTTATGCACCACCATGCCAATTTGTTTGCAATTTTATTTTTATTATGTAAGTGCACATGTATTTATTTAGTGTGTGTGTGTGTGTGTGAGGGGGCAGGGGGTATATAGGAGGATGGGTGTTCACGGATGATAGGCAAGTGCTCTACCACTGAGCCACAAACCCAGTTTGTTTGCTAATTTTAATAAGAACAAAATTGAACTGAAAAAATTCAAATGCTCAATAGAAAACAGTTAAATAGAAGCAAATTATATACTTTTAATAAAGCAATGCAAGTTGCCATTAAATCATGACAAATTCCATAAACAGAATGAAAAATATTAGCTACACATTTGATCACAAATATGTCAAAATATTTTACTTAAGTTTACCAAAATCAAAGTGAGTTAAAGATTAAAACATTAGTTGTATATTAGAAAGAGAAACTGAAGAACTGGAAGAAAAAAATTAATAGCATACCTTGTTGCACCTTTTAAATTCTGGAATAATACGAATGTATAAACTACTCAAAAATGACAACAGAGAGAACCAGTCTTGGGTTTCTTTACAGACTAAGTCCTCCTTCATACATTCCTCCTCACAGCAAATTTGATAATTTTTATAGTTTAAATCTATTTTTTAGCTGGTTGACATTAGTCACCTGTGGATTCAAACTTTAAAAAGCATACACACACGCACGCGTGCGTACACACACCAACACACACTAAAAAAAAAAAAACACTAACCAAATATAGCTAATTATTGGAAATAACAGACATCAAGATACATAAAATTTAGCCAGGCATGGTGGCACATAGCTGTAATGCCAGCTACTTGGGAAGCTAAGACAGGAGAATCACAAATATAAAGCCAGCTTGTACAATTTAGTGAGATCCTGTTTCAAAATTTTTTAAATGTAAAAAAAGTAATGGGAGTCAGGGCTACTGGGAATGTAGCTTAGTGGTAAAGATCTTCTTGCCTGTTAGGCCTTAGGCCCTGGTTCCAATTCCCAACACAGCAAAACAAAAAACAAACAAAGATGTATATTGTGTATACTGTGGATGGTTTATAATAAACCATCCACAATATACAACTACATAGATTTAAATGGACATTGCCAGATTTGACATCTTGCGGCTTCTGATGATTTACATTACATAACATGCCATATCTTTGGTGAATTTTTTCACTCACCTCATCACCAAATTCAGCTTCTAACCCTGTAATCCATAAGTTTTCCTCAGCAAATCTGCTGCTTAGGGGGCTGGGAGCACAGCTTACTAGAGGAATGTTTGAGTAGCATGCATAAGGCCCTGGGTTTCATCCCTGATGTGGGGGCAGAAGAGATCTGCTACTTATTTTTCTTAAAGAAATGGAAACACTAATATTGAAACATACTTAGACACTTTTATTTTTCAGTACTGTCATTTTGTTGTAGTTGTTCTAAAACTGAATTAAAAAGACAAAGGGGAATAAATCCCATTTAGAATAAGGGTCACCATTATGTGACAAAATGGAAAGAATGTACATTTAATCTTATGTCACACCATTTTTTAATGAGAAAATAAACCAACTAAAGTTAGCAGGAAAAGTTAGTGGGGAAAGGATGTGATATATTAAAGTGTCACTGGCCTCCAATGTGCCCGAGGCTGAGGATTTGGCATAGTTACATACATAGGATTTGGCCAGTTCAACCTTCTGCCCTCACAATCCTACCCCAGGGGCAGGGTCCACAAAGAGTATGGACTAGGCCCTGTTTATCCAAGTCCCTTGCTTCTGGCTTTCTTTGATCTCTTGTCTCTATAGTTTAGAACCCTTTCCCTCCAACCGCAAAATATCTTATCATGGAACTCACTATAAAAACTTCCCTCACTAAAAAAATCTAACTTCAATTTATTTAAGGCCATGCAGTTACTCAAGCAGATGTACAAAATATGTGGGGGTTTTGTTTTGTTTCGGTAGTACTGTGGATTGAACTCAGGGTATTGTGCATACTAATTGAACGTTCTACCACTGAGCTACATCCACAGCCCCCAAAATATGTGTATTTTAAATACCCAGAACAAATCAATAAGTGTTCCCAAATGAGCTGTCACTAGCACTGACTCAAGAGAAACAGCAACAGTAACTCTGTCCTATAGACCATCAACCAAACATTCTTACTTTCATTAAGCAATAGGAAATAGTTCTTTCTAAAATAGTCTAAGATAGTACTAGTTTAAAAAGAACAAACTGCAATGTTCATTGCTAAGTGATAAAATACAGCTGGCTGTTGTGATATAAAACTATACATACTTACATCTAGGGTAAAAGAAGTACTATGGTCTCAATGTTGGTATTCCCCCCAAATTCATAGTTTAGAACCTATTCCCCAGGGTGACGGTATCAAGAGGTAGGACCTATGGGACGTGATTAAATCTTGAGGCTTTTGTCCTCATGAATGGGCTTGGTAACCTTATAGAAGAGGTTGAAGGTAAATATCTTGTCCCTTCCTCCATGTGAGGGTATAGCAACAAGGCACCATTATCACCCTGGAAATCTGCTGGCACCTTGATCTTGAGCTTCCCAGAATTATGAACAATAAATTTATATTATAAAGTACCCAGTCTGAGGGATTTTGTTATAGCTGCCAAAACAGGCTAATAAAAGAAGTATCAAAATCCCTGTGTACCTATCATATAACACTTTTAACTTGTAAGCATACGTTTACATATTCACGTTAAGTATGTAGGCATAAAGTTGGGACCATACAGATACCCCTGGAGATGGGAGACAGAGGAGCAATTTAAAGATGCACAAGATCAGCTTATAGAGGAAGATGCAAACAGACTTCTTCAGTTAGGGAGCTGGGTAGCTACAGATTCTGGCCACAAAGATTGCTAAATGCTCCAATTAACAAGTAAGATTTCTGCTGCACCTATATGGGGAGAGGGCATGTGTGTGTGCCCACACATGTGCACACATCCATAAACTAAGAAGAAGAAACTTTGGACAGTGGAAAGATTCTGGGTTTGGAAGCCTGTTGACCTAGATAATCATAAGCCAATCCAATTCTTGGTTTCCTTGGGATCCCAACAACTGACCTATCTATTTCATAGGGCTTTGGAGTGCTAACTAAGGTGAGGGCACTATGTAGATTAAAAACAAGACACAAAAGAAAGGATGTGTCCTCTATGAAGTATGTTTGCACATGGCTGCGGAACTTTATCTGCAACATGAGGAGATTACTTTAGCCCTTTGCTAGCAATAAATACATTTTGGGTTTTATCATTTCCATCTACTCAGAAGTAAACACACTCTGAAGGAGGGTAAATCAGTCAGGTGAATAGTAAACTGACCTGTGGTTAGTTTTTAACAAAAAATAATAGGTACTTACCAGAGAAATCTTTAGAAAGAACTTACAGGTCAGCCCATTTAGAGTTTTAAACTTGGTTTTGTCAATTTGGAAAGACATTTAAATTTACTCCCAAATAAGTTTCTAGATACATCCAAGAAACTATATATAGTCAAATTTTCTTTTTTTTCTTTTTTTTTTTTAAAGAGAGAGGAGAGAGAGAGAGAAAGAGAGAGAGAATTTTTTTTTTTAATATTTATTTTTTAGTTCTCGGCGGACACAACATCTTTGTTTTGCATGTGGTGCTGAGGATCAAACCCGGGCCGCTCGCATGCCAGACAAGCACGCTACCGCTTGAGCCACATCCCCAGTCCTCAAATTTTCTTTAAAAAAAAAAAAAAAAACTACTCCAAACACCATGAAGAAAAATAATAATGTAATCAGTCAGAGACTATGAAAAATATAACACACGTACACATGTATCTGACAAAAACCATATCCATGATGTATAAAGAAATCAATAACAAATATGAATAACCTATAAAAAAAAAAAGGTAGGCAAAAGACTTAAACAAATACTTCACAAAAAAGATACAAGAAGGGTTGGGGATGTGGTTCAAGTGGTAGCGCGCTCGCCTGGCATGCGTGCGGCCCGGGTTCAATCCTCAGCACCACATACAAACATAGATGTTGTGTCCGCTGAGAACTAAAAAATAAATATTAAAAAATTTTCTCTCTCTAAAAAAAAAAAAAAGATACAAGAAAAGCCAGTAAACCATATGAAAAGATACTCAATATTTTTAGGCATCAGGGAAAAGCAAATTAAAACCACAATAACGGGCTGGGGATATAGCTCAGTTGGTAGAGTACTTGCCTAGCATGCACAAGGCCCTGGGTTCAATCCTCAGCATGACCACAAAAATAAAAAGCAGAAAAAACCACCACAATAACATACCATTTCATACTAACTAGAATGACTAAGAGCAAAAACATTAAGAATTTTGAACATTAGTGAGGATGTGCAATAACTGGGATACTTACGCACTGCTAATAGGAGAGTAAGATGTCCTGTCCACTTCTAAGAAGTAATTGGCAGTTTCTTTTAAGTTGAACGTACATCTACCTTATTCTACTCTTAATAACCCCCCAAAAGAAAACATGTTGACAAAAAGATTGATACAACATTTATAGCAACATATTTATAACAAACAAAATATGGAAACAACCCAAATGTTCACCAACAGAAGAATGGATAAACAAAATGTTATACAATTATACAATGGAATAATACTCAGCCAAATTATAAAAAAAAAAAATGCAGACAAATCTGATTCCCACATAACAACAAGGATGACTACTTGAAAGCATGTTAAGCAAAAGAAGCCAGCCATGAAAGAATGCATTTTGATATTCCATTTATATGAAATCCAAGTACAAACAAAACTTAAGACAGAACTCAGAACTATAGTTGCATCAGGGAAGTAGGCTAAGAGACTGATCGAATAGAGGCATGAATGGATTTTCTGGAGCATTATCTTGGGTAGTAATAAATACACAATCTGTTTATAGTTCTATTTACAAAAATCGTATTCTATTTTTTCTCTTTTCTTTTTTGGTGCTGGAGATCAAACCCAGATCCTCACACATTAGGCATGGGCTCTACTACCTGAGCTACACCCCCAGCTCTATATTCTATTTCTAAAGTGAGATGTTCCACTTGTGACTCTATCCTTCCCTTAGTGAAAGCAGCTTGCTTTTCCAATCAGAAAGTCAAAGTCAATGAAACTTCCATCTGGCTTAAAAAAGAGAATGTGTGTGAACCGTGTTCACTGTGTTCATACACACGATGCAGAAGAGCGTGTACACATGTACAGTATATGAAAACTTCAGAAGGAAACATGCCAAATGTTAGCAATGAAAAACAAAGTTGGGGGCTGGAGTTGTGGATCAGTGGTGGAGCACTGGCCTGGCATGCGTGAGGCCCTGGGATCAAGTCTCAACACAAAATATAAATGAATAAAATAAAGGTCCATCGACAACTAAAAATACAAAAAAAAAAAAAAAAATTTAAAAGCTGTTGTTTGATAATCTCTCTTCTCAAGGTAAAAGATCCTAAAAATGTAAGATTAAAAAATGGCATTAAATATCAAAGACCCAAATGTAAGAGCTAAAACTATAAAACTCTTAGAAGAAAATAGACATAACTCTTCATGATCTTGCTTTAGGCAATGATTTTTTAGACATAATACAAAAAGCACAAGCAGCACAAGAAAAAATAGATAAATGGGACTATATTAAAGTCCAATTCTTCAAAGAACATCATCAAGAAAGTGAAAAATATTTGAAAATCACATATCTAATAAGGTAATCATATTTCACATATATGAAGAACCCTTATAACTCAATAATAAAAGACAACCAATTTAAAAATGGGTAAAGATTCTGTATAGATGTTTTTCTGAAGAAGATTATACAAATGGCCAATATGCACATGAAAAGATGCTCAATATTATTAGTTGTTAGACCACAAATAAAATGCCACACTTCACACCCAGTAGTATAGCTACAATGAAAAGGCAGACAACTGGCAAAGATGTGGAGAAAATGGAACTCATGAACTACTATAGAAATGTAAAAGTGTGATCATTTTTGGAAACAGGATTTTGGTACCTTAAAATCCTAACTGGAATTGCCATATGACCCTCCACTAATTCCACTTATAGGTAGGTACCCAAGAGAAATGAAAACATTTGTGCATTCTTTCATAGCTGGTTTCTTTTGCTTAACATGTTTTTAGCATGGTGGATGGGGATCACATTTTTGTGTTTGTTTGTAAAACCTTATATACCAATGTTCACAGCAGCATTATTCACAATAAACAAAAGATGGAAACAACCCAAATTTCCATTTACTGATGAATGGATAAACACAATGCTGTATATCCATATATTGAGCAATAAAAAGGAATGAAGTATTGATATATGCTAAAACATAGATAAAGCTTGAAAGCATGCTCTGTGTAAGAAGACAGGCACAATGGCATATGATATATGATTCCATTTATATGAAATATTAAAAAATTGGTGAATCTACAGAAACAAAGTATATTAACGGTTTGTTAGAATTTGGAATGAGGTGGGAAAATTGGAGGGGGCCAGATAAGGATATTAGGTTTCTTTTTGTGGTGATGAAAATGTTAAAAATGATTGAGAGTATGGTTGCACAACTCTGAATATACTAAAATCCAATTTAACTGTACATGTTAAATGGGGGAATTGTATAGTATGTGAATTGCATGTCAACACAGCAGCTTTTTGACAGGTTGGGAATATATCTTGTTGGTAAATCACATGCTTAGCATATGCAAAGTCTGGTCCCAGGCATGGTGGTGCATGACTGTAATCCCAGGGGCTCACAAGGCTGAGGCAAGAGGATCCCAAGTTCAAAGCCAGCCTCAGAAAAGCAAGGCATTAAGCAACTTAGTGAGACCCTGTTTCTAAATAAAATACAAAACAGGGCTAGGATGTGGCTCAGTGGCCAAGTGCCCCTGAATTCAATCCCCAGTTTCCACCCCAGTGAAATGCCCTGGGTTTGTTTTCCATTGCAACAACAACAAAGCTGTTATTTTTTAAATTTTGCCTGAAACATAGTATTCAATGAATAAGAAAATGAACAAATAAAAGAATGAATGAATGGACATATATCAAATGTGAAAGAATATGGTTTTGGAGGCAGAAATGGTTTTAATTTCAACTTTGCCATTTACTAAGTGCTGGATCTCACTGAGGTTTTAGTGAACCTAGTTAGGAATGATAATGAGATAATTGCTATAAAATGTTCAGCCCAGTAGGAAAAGTCCCTACTGCTCATTAGGAATCTAGCAGATCAGGCTACATTAAAAGCAAAAATCAGTGCAAAGATAGTAATAATATTTTAGCTAAGTTGGGTAGTAAGTGTGTGGATGTTCATTTTATTACTCTTTATATCCACATAGCATGTATTCTTTTGCATGTATCAAATATCACATATCTTTAAAAACTGATCATAGGCTAGAGATGTAGCTCAGTGGTGGAGTCATGCTTAGCATGCATGAGGTCCTGGGTTCGATCCCCAGCACCAAAATAGAAAGAAAAGAAAATATCATAAAATAAAACAAAGAACAACAATGAAAAATATATAATGCCAGAGGACCAGATTTTCACTTCTTCATTACTTCATGATTTAGACAATACACATAGTTTTTTAGAAAGGACAATGTTTTAGTTATTTCCATGGCAACAAAATTTCCCTCTCACCTATCTTCAAGAAACTTAAAGCCTAGGTCTTTGCTAACTGACGTGGTGATGCACATCCGTGATCCAAGCGGCTTAGGAGGTAGAGGCAAGAGGATCGTGAGTTCAAAGCCAGCCTCAGCAATTTAGCAAGGCACTAAGCAACTCAGTGAGACCCTGTCTCTAAATAAAATTCAAAATAGGGCTGGGGATGTGGCTCAGTGGTCGAGTGTCCCCAAGTTCAATCCCTGGTACCCATTAAAAAAAAAAAAAAGCCTATTGTTCAGTTTCAATCATTTCTTCCAAATTAACCTGTATTAGGTACAACTTTAAAATTGGATAATTTTTGGAAGAAGATCAGAACTCTTCTCACAGGTAGCACTGACAGCACTCAAATACCTTCAAGGACACTGTACTTGTATCATCGATACCTCAGATAGTGAGAACTCTCAGGAACAGGATGTCACGCAGCTACTTGCTTCCCAGTGTTTATAATCCAGGAAAGAGTATCTTGTATCCCATAGTGCCTGGTATTCTATAGTTTCACCCTATATGTCCAAGACTTTATTCTCTGTTGAAATTTATCAAATTTTGGAAGAAACAGTCATTTATACTGTAGTATGAATTCATCAGTAAAAACTCAATAATTGCATTTTCTTTCATCTATGAATAAAGACATTTAAAGTTGGAAGCAGAAAATGTTCAAGGTAAAGAACTGCAGACAACCTAATCATTCTGCCTAGAGCCCAACCTAATTATTTCCATCCTGTTAATTTCCAGCTAGACAATTCATTAAAGCTTCCAGAAATGAGTCATGATTAAGTAAGAAATTTAGAATGTCAGCACAATCCTCAAGATTTAAACAGAAATCCTTAGAAGTTCAAATCTATAAATGGGGTCCATACCCAGGAATAAGAAAGGAACCAAGTTATCTGATTATAATTTAATCTCTTAGGTCACATGTCAGACATGGGAATAGCTCGGTTTTATGGCCAAAATCCTCCATCACAAATAAAAACAGAAATAATTAGCTCTATGGAAATATTTATTTATTTATTCATTTATTTATTTATGCATGCATGCATGCAGAACTGGGGATTGAACCCAAGGTTTCACACATGCTAGATGCTTATTCTACCACTTAGTTATATCCCCAGCCCTTTTTTTTCTATTTTATTTTGAGATGGTTTCACTGTGTTGCCCTAGCTGACCTCAAACTTGGAATCATCCTTCCTTAGTCTCCTGAGAAACTGGTATTATAAGGAATATTGGACAGAAAGAGCATGACTTAGGTTTCTGGTAAATGTATGCACATGCTGTGGTAAAAATGAACTAGGAAACTCCTTAACCAAATAGAAGCTAACCACTTAGATAAATATTTATAATTTACAAAGTTTATCTCACTAGATGAGAAACAATTAGAGTGTCTAGTTGGGATAGAGAGGAGAAACTACAAGTTTGGTGATCCACCTAGGCAAGAGTTTTATTTTTGTCCATTGTTTATCCTCAGAATGCATTGCTCAGAATGTATACAAGAAACATACATGTAAAACACACACACACCCAAATCCACCTCTTTTATTAGAACTTTGGGTGCAGAAAGGTAAGACTTAGTATGTATTAGGCTGACAAATCTCATCAAGGAGAACCTGAACAACCTACCTCTATGAGCCAGGGGGCATCTTTTCTGAATTAAAACTTCAGAGGTCATTGACCTCATCACCTCAGGCTCAGCAACTAAAAAAGTTTTAGTGAAGACTGCCTGCCAATTCAGCTAGAAGTTATTTACACTTTCAGGAACAAAATGGACTAAAGAAGTATGAAACAAATTACATTCTCAAATGTGAAACAAATACCAGAAGTAAAATTACTTGAGTTGTAATTTAGATATGATAATTGGCCTAAATCAAACATAAAGCTTATATTTTTAAGACAGAAGCCCTTGTGCTGTCAGTAAGTATAATCTGAACCTTTAACTTTAGAATTTTTATCAATAGCTGCAATATAGTTTCAGAAGCTGGCCACACCCTTCAGTCCCTTAAATAAGGAAAATTATAATTATACCACAATTGCTTACTTACACCTAAAATATAAAGGTTCAATTAATTAGTCATCTCATACTTAAAAGGTCCAGTCGATATAAATATGTGATAACTCTACTCAATGCTATTTTTCCTGCGATAGTTAAGAATAATAAGAATCAGGATTTTTAAAAGTCTGTAAGGTTATGCTTCAGAAACTTCTAAGAGAGCTGATGAAAATAGTATCTCTTTTCTGTCCTCAAAACCACTTAGATTGTACAAGAAAATTAAAAAATCATTCCACATGAGAAAACCTGCTTTGAATCACTTGAGTTCAAGGGAAATGGCACTCAGTTATCATACCCTGCATGCAAAAAATATTAAAGGAATGTAATTGCCACAAGAAACACCCAGGATTAATACTTACACAACCTCCAGCCAGGACTTCCGCTGGAAGTGGAATAGAGCCATCTCTTCTGGTAAATTTGTCCCGGACAAAATCATTAACCTAATTAGAAAGATAATATGTCAGTTAACCAGGATTCCCAACCATTTCCTCTACTGTTGCTTTTCCAAGTCAGCAAAATATTTGTCTCATGATAAAATTATTTAATTTGCCAAAGGTTTACATATAAATGTAAAGTTTTACAAGTGTCTTGATAGTGTACCAGTCTCAGCAGCATCAATTTTAATTTTTAACTTAATCTAAATAAATGGCAATCTAAATAAATGACTTAAGTTTGGAGAGAAAGAAACTTACAGTTAATTTAATGGCCTTTTCTGGAGCAACTCCTATTAGTTGTGGTATCAGACCTAAGTAAAGAGAGAGAATCAATAGCAATATAAATTACTAAATACTTATACAAAAGCACAAGAAGGAAGTGCTTTCTTCATACTATTTACCCAGCAAACAGTTTAGGGCTTTAATTAAAATGGGGCAAAATGATTACCCTAACAACTCTATAAATGTATGTAATAATCATTTACAAGTCAAATATAATGTCATGTTTTCTTGAGGCTATAAGTCCTTTTCTTAAACATGCTTTGTTAAAAGCCTAGCTATCTAGTACCTTCTAAAACAGTACAGGAGGAAAGAATAGAGTCTATGGGATTTCTCTACTCTGGGAATACTGCCAATAGCAACAGAACCAAATTCCCTCCCTTGTTACAACCAACAATATACAAACATATACAGACACTTTATGGAAGTTAATGCTGTCTACCTGGAAAACCTCTGAATAGTGTTTTGTTAAGTACACCCAAATTTTACAAAAAAAATAATGCTATTGACATAACAGCCTACAGTAACTTGATTATTATAGAATACCAACTCCCATAATTTTCTCTTCAGAGAAATCCAGCATTCAGTATTCATCTATTTAAAAGGAAGCCACAACTGCAAAGAAAAATGAAGTTTCTAGTATTATCTGATGAATATTTTCTATTAAAAAATGCCTTTTATATTTGCATTTACTAACGTGTCAACCTTAAGACATTTTAAAAGAATCTCCTCAAAACAAAAGAAACTGTTATTCTTAGAAAGTTAAATTTCCCAGGCAGGTTGCAAACTAGGAAAAAAAAAAAAAAGTATAAATGATTCAACATCTGTAGATATTCCAAGGGTTCAGCTCTCTAAAGCACACAGCTTATCCAAATTGTTAGCATCTTTAAAAAAAATGTATGCTAACAATAAACATTTTATATCCTTAAGTCATTCAGCCCAGGGAGTTATATGTGTTTGCATGCTCACTCACTGCTGATCTTAAGCCTACTTTGAGGACAGTGCTGAGTGATGTTCCATGAGTTGAGCCAGCAAATAATCATGCATACAGGCTACTGTCAGTCAAACTGAATTATCAATGGCAAACACAAATCTGCACATACCTTTCATGGATAGCAGAATGATTTAAAAGAATGAATCAGCAGATGGCAGTCTTAACTTTCTAACTCTCATGATTATCAGGCCCTATTATTTTTAATCTAACTTCCATACAACCATGCCAGCATGGGTATTTGTTTTACAACTTGCCACACTAAAGCTTGTGGAATTTTAATAAAGTACTGACTTGTGTCATGTTATCATTGTTGCCTGCAAAGAAATTTAGTTAATCTGTCAACAATTTTGTCAATCATCTGACAAAATAATGGACCAGCTCTAAACAATATATGACAATCTCAATAATCACAGTGCTCACATACAGAACTCCTAGAATCTTCTCCCTAAAACAAAAATCTCTCATTTAAGGACTGAGTTTATCAGTTCATATCCCAAATAGAGCCAACAATCTCTTCCCCCACTTACTGTGTTACACCCATTTAATTAGTATGATACCTCTTCCACATGAAATCTTGGCCAGGTACAGTGGCTCATACCTGTGTGCCCCCAGTGGCTCGGGAGGTTGAAGCAGGAGGATCACAAGTTCAAACCAACCTCAGCAATTTAGTAAGGCCCTAGCAACTTAGTGAGACCCTGTCTCAAAATTTAAAAGAAGGAAAGAAAGAACGAAAAAAAGAAAGAGCTGGGATGTAGCTAAGTGGTTAGGTGCCCCTGGGTTCAATCCAAAAAAGAAATCTTCTGTGAGCATTTATCCTTGGAAAGGCTAAACCATGCATTATATATCCAGGTTTCTTCTAATTAAGAACATTCTTTTTGTAGACTAAGGAAGAAAAAGGTCATTTTTCAACAATGAAAAGATTGGTGATGTCAAAGAGAAAAACAATCATACTGCCACGCAATTGATTCCCATTAAATAAACTCTAGACATACAGGGCTTAATCAGCTTAAAACAAGCCTTCACATGGGCAGATCTACTTTTGGGAGAATGCACACCTCTTCTCATGGAATATACGCTATACAACCAGAATTTAAAAAGGTTACAGTTGTGAATTTTTAAAATTTTTATATTAAATTTTTTTTAATTTTTATTAATTTTTTGAGCAAAATTAATTAGATTTATTCTCAAGAATGGGGTATTCGAGCCCAGTTTAAATTCAAAATAACTCTCTTCTCTTATTCTATAAATGCCAAAAACCAAACATCTTCATCATGCTCTCCTTCAAATAAGTGTGTTAGTTACATTCTTAACTTGAATACTTAAACATAATGCTAATTAGAGGTGTTTTTTCTTCTGTCCATGAGCCTATAGCTTTTTTATTTAAGTTTTTTTAAAATACATTTTTCTAAGTTGTAGATAGCCACAGTACCTTTATTTTATTTATTTATTTTATGTGGTGCTGAAGATCAAACCCAGTGCCTCACATGTATAAGGCAATTGCCCCACCACTGAGCCACAACCCCAGCCCGAAGCCTACAGCTTTGCTCAGGCCCAATCTTTCTTTCCTAGGAAGAAGTTCTAAGCCAAACAGTTCAACAAAGCTCAGAATGAGCTTAGGGATTAATGAGCCTCTGTGTATAAACAAACAAGTACAGTAAAGTACATAAATATTCTGGACTTGAGCATGTTGAGAGTATTTTCAAAGAATTCCATGTGGCGCCCAAATGGATTAAAAAATTGATCCCCCCCCCCCCCA
>NW_026000037.1:58320080-58323703 GCF_001458135.2 Marmota marmota marmota
AGATGTGTATAAGAGACAGATATATATATATATATATATATATATATATATATATATGACAAAATACACAGCTTTTTTCCTACTATCTGTTTACAAGCCTATTAATGCCTCATTTATTGGCTACTATTGGGGAATACACCATTAATCTCTAGAAGTGAAGTCACATCCCCAGCCCTTTTTGTATTTTATTTAAAGACACGACCTTGCTGAGTTACTCAGGGCCTTGCTAAGTTGCTGAGGCTGGCTCTGAACTTACAATCCTCGTACCTCAACCTCTGGGATTTTTAGGCTTGTGCCAATGTGCCAGGCCACATTTCAAGTTTCAAATTTTTCCCCCGCTAACTAACTTAAAATTTTAAAACTTTCTCAAATGCATAAAAAATTACCTTGATTCCTAAATCAGAATATTGATCATAATCTAATATCTGTAAAGACTATTGTTCTAATCATATTCAATCCTAACAAAATCTATGAAAATAATAAAGGGAAAAATCCTATGTAATTCAGAATACTATTTCATAGGTATCCTATAACATAAAAGACCTGAAATAATTTGTCTATATCAGTGTGTCAGTCTTATTCTTTTTTAAAAAATATTTTTTAAATTTGTCAATGAAACTTTATTAATTTATTTACATGTGGTGCTGAGAATCAAACCCAGTGCCTCACACATGCTAGGCAAGCCCTCTACCACTAAGCCACAATCCCAGCCCTCAGTGTTATTCTTTAATATTTTATGAAAATAATCTGCTATACTACATAGGAAACAAGGAATAAAATATTTACTTTCTCATAAAGAAAACTCGAAAAATGTTAGCTTGAAATGAGCTTTTTATAAAAGTATAAGGAGCTGTGGATATATAGTTCAGGGATAGAGTGCTTACCTAGCATGTTCAATTCTGGGTTTGAATCCCAGCACCATCAACAAATATATAATTCGATGAAAAACCATAATAAAAAGTTCAGATACTCTCTACTATATTATTTATATACACATAAATCTAAGTAATATACATTATAAATTATATAAAATACACATTTTAAACACATACAAAAATAGAAATGATTAAAATGAGAAACTGAAATGTTATTAAAATAATTTTATTTTTCATTTATTAATGCCAAAACGTTTTTGGTAATGCTTTAGCATACTTCATTTAGTTTTTTAAAGTGTAGGGGGTGTTGGGGATTGAATACAGGGTATTACCACTTAACTACATCCCTTTTATTTTATTTAAATTTTGAGACAAAGTCTAAATTACCCAGGCTGGCCTCCAACTGGCTCTCCTCTTGCTTCCACCTCCAGAGTAGCTGGGATTATAGGTGTTCCACACAATGCCCAGCTTTCTCAAATGTTGATGGAACATTTTGTATATAGTGAGTCTAACCAACTAATTCTGATACTTTGTTTCAAAGACAAGAATTAAAAACAAACAAAATCCATTCCTTCAAAGCAATGATATTTAACATCACATATAAATTCAACTTAAAGTATCCCTAAGTGTCCTTCCAAAATTCATGTATTGAAACCCTAAACCCCTGAGTAAGAGAAAGATGAAAACTTTAGGAGATAATTAGATCATGAGAGTGAAGACCTCATGATAAGATTTGCTCCCTTATAAAAAGAAACAACTAGTGCACATGCAGGCGCGCGCGCGCGCACACACACACACACTCACTCACTCTCTCTCTCTCTCTCTCTGCCCTCCCCACCCCCGGGCCCCCGCCATAAAGAAGATATAATGAGAACACTGCCATCTGCAAACCAAGAAAACAGTCCTCAACAGGAATTGAACAGAATTAAATGGCAATTTGGACTTCCTAGCCACTATGAAAAATTAACTTTGTTGTCTAAACTACTCAGTCCATATTAGTTAGTTATGGCAGCCCAAACATACCAAGGCAGGCATTTTACCTTAAATTTAACAATGTTTTAAAATCAATATAGCTGGTTATGTTATATATTAAACACACAGCATATCTGTAACTTAAAAATCTACATATGTCAATGGTAGAGAGCTTGGCAAGAATGTAAAGGGCCCTGGGTTTTATTTCCAGTACCAAAAAAAAAAAAAAAAAAAACCCAAAAATATTCATATAAAACTTTTTCTTCCAAAACTCCAAAACTGGAGTTTCTTCAACACAAATTTAGATGAAGAGAAATCTCACTCTCATAGATTTTATTTTCAATCATGTGTTCTCTCAAAAAAATACAAAGTTAAAATTCATAATTAAAAAGGCTATGATCCTAAACAACCACTAATTCCATTATTCATATAAAAGGTTTCTCTTGTATTCAACCATATATATTTTTCTTTTCCCTCTCTTCTTTCAAAGAATGTTTCTATAAACCCTAAAAAATCCTATCAAAACTGAGGGAAAAGAATAAAATATCTCAAACCATAAATACCCAAATGCCTTTTGACCAAAATGTCACCTTCATCCCTATTAAATAGCATTTATAAGAAAACATACAGTATATGGTAACCAAGAATTTTTTCTTACGGCTTAGTTTATTAGTATAACTTATGGTTCACTTGCATTCAGTTATGTAAATTAATATAATTAATGCTATAGATTTCGCATCATGAATATTCATAAGCAGAATGCTACTACAGCTGTCATCCCTATTAATGACTATGTACTGAATTTTTAGCATTTAGGCTGAAAGAAAATATTCAGCAATAAGATGATCACCTACTGTGATCAAATGGGCCAAAGGAAAAGGCACTCTTTACCTGAAGGTTACGATTATGATCATGAAGGCTGGTATTTAACAAGGTTAATTAAGTGTTTTTCAAAGCAAAACAAGAGTTGAGAATCTTATATGATTTTTAACTGGCTCCCTAAGCATACATGTATGATAGGGAATAAGACCTCATTTTGAGACCTCATTTATTTAAAGAAAAACTCTTTTCCTGTTTTTATTAAATGTACCTTATCCTATAAAGGGGGAAAATAAATGAGAATTAGGACAAGATCATGTCAGTTAACATTGAATCGCTAATGCATGATCTCAAAATTGTTACACACTAGTTAACATGAATGCCTTAGAATTTCTCATAAATCTGAAATATGTAAACAGAAGAAAGTTTTCTTCAAGACTGAAAATTTGCTGGGCCATGCTTATAATCTCAGCCGCTTGGGAGGCTGAGGCAGGAGGATCATGAGTTCAAAGCCAGCCTCAGCAAAGGCGAGGCTCTAAGCAACTCAGTGAGACCCTGTCTGTAAATAAAATACAAAATAGGGTTGGAGATGTAGCTCAGTGGTTGAGTGCTCCCGAGTTCAATCCCTGGTAACCTCCCCTCCCCCCCCAAAAAAACCCTGAAAACACAAGAGACTATTATCTTGGTTGTTTAAGAACTTAGCCATGTTTTTACATTATTCTACTTGAGTCCTATCATGTATTCCTTACAACGTGTTAAATGCTACAAAGGAGGGTGAATTTTGAATTCTGAAAATAAAATCCATTGATTCACAACATTTCACAGAATGCAGCTTAAAGGATTCTTGGAAATATTTGAAAAACTTTGTACCAGATCCTAAAAATAGTAAAGGTCAGATTTCACAACAGACATGAATGGACACCTTTATTACACTTGTTTATTTTTTTTTTTTTAAAG
>NW_026000037.1:58323954-58363792 GCF_001458135.2 Marmota marmota marmota
GAGAGGGAGAGGGAGAGGGAGAGGGAGAGAGAGAGAGAGAGAGAGAGAGAGAGAGAGAGAGAGAATTTTTAATATTTATTTTTTAGTTTTTGGGGGACACAACATCTTTGTTTGTATGTGGTGCTGAGGATCGAACCCGGGCCGCACGCATGCCAGGCGAGCGCGCTACCACTTGAGCCACATCCCCAGCCCCACTTGTTTATTTTTGTATATGGTGCTGATGATCGTGAACCCAGGGTCTCACACATGCGAGGCGAGCACTCTACCGCTGAGCCACAACCCCAGCCCTAAAATCTTTTTTTTTTTTTTTTTTAGGTGTAGATTGCACATTGCCTTTATTTTTATGTGGTGCTGAGGATGGAACCTGGGTCCCGTCCGTGCTAGGCAAGAGCTCTACCGCTGAGCTACAATCCCAGCCCCAGCCCTAAAATCTTAATTTTTATTTCTTTATACATAACCTTCAGTAGTAAGACTACCTAATTTATGTGAGATACAAGAGGAAAAACAAAAAATGCAGGCTCTGAGATTCTTCCCATGAGGAACAATGCAAGAATACCCAAGAACTCTACCTGCTCTACAGAGATTCCAGATCCCTATATCATCCCAGGTTTAGGGAAAAGGCAAAGAAGCACCCAACTACCTCTCTAGAGAACCAGAAAAGAAGAAAGCAGTGGTGCTTATTACCTAAGCATCTAAAAAAACCCTTGAAGCCACCCATGTCAGCATTAAAAGCATCAAATCAGCACTGCCACTGAAGGCATCTTGTATCTTCCTTGAAGAAAATACATACTAGGAGCAGGATTTCATCATCTTCCTAAGGACAAAGAATTATAAAGGATACAAAACAAGTTTCAGTTTTGGCTTCTAAGGAAACTGCTGGGAGCAAAAGAGGTGAGTAAAGAGCATGAGCAGCAGAAAAGCCAATGAAGGGCTGGAATTGTGGCTCAGTGGTAGATCGCTCACCTAGCACACACATGAGTCACTGGGTTCCATCCTCAGCACCACACAAAAAGCAAAGATATTGGGCTGGATTGTAGCTCAGTGGTGGAGCTCTTGCCTCGCATGCGTAAGGCCGTGGGCACCACATAAAAATAAATAAAAATATAGATATTGTGTCCATCTACAACTAAAAATTATTTTTAAAAAATTAAAGATATTGTGCCCATCTACAACTAAAAATACACATTTTTTAAAGAAAAAGCCAATGAAGGAGGAAATGAGTTGAAACTTTTAAACTCAGTTTATATTGTTTTTAATAAGCTAAATGAAATATTCCCCAATTACAAAGATTAGGGACACCTCCAAGGACCGCAATAATAGACATATTACACCATAAAATAGCTCCTTCCAAATAAAGTTTTTTCAAAATCCAAGAGCAAATTTTCATAAATGTATACAAAATATAAAATTGAATACAGTGAGAACTCTTTAAATATTTCAATGTCTCAAACTTTTTATAATTTTATAAAATTTTATTTTAAAAAAAATGAGTGAATTTGAATAAATCCATCTATTTTTAAGAATCTGATAACTTGAGATGGAAATAAATTTTGATGATATCAGGACTTTCTTAGTACAAAAGAAGCTAAACTGTAATGAGCTACACATTCATTTTAATCTGTAGGAAGCTTTATTATACACCAAGCACACAACTAAAGTATTACCATAAAATGTAGATATAAAAGCTCTTTTTTCCATTTTCAGTTTGTTTCAACTGACCATAAAAGTTCTTATTCATTACATAAAGTGGACATGGAAATCCTAATTTCAGAGGCAGAATATCATTCCATGGAACTCAAATAAAAGAAAAAATTTTCCACCAAATCTTCCCCAAAGAAACCATACTTAAATGCCTTGATCCCTTACTTACCTACTTGGTGAAGGTGAATCAGGTAAGCCCATCCCTGGCTACTCATCAATGTGGCAACAATAAAGAAAAGTAGGCATGGGTCTTTTCTTCTGACCTACCTGCTTCCCCCAACTCCTGTCATTCCGTTCCTCAGAAACCCTCCCCAACTCCTAGCCTAGGGTGGCACAGCAGTCTCCTAAAGAAGTACAAGGGCCACAGGTCCCATCTGGGCCACAGCAAGGAAATCTCAGGAAGACAAGGATGGCCCTCCTGACCCTCACCCCCACACCAACCCACAGGATCTTTGGCTACAACTGAAGCTTCCTCTAAGTGCTACAGAAGTAGAGGTTTCCGTTTAAAACAAGATTTGTTAAAAACTGTTCTATTCTACTCTTCAAGGTCATTTCATGTGTTTTTTTTTTCTCCCCACCAAGATAGTTATTTGTAAAATCAGAAGTAGAACTATATTAACTTTATAGGATGCAGAAGCTATTTTTGAATTATCCTTAGCATTAAAAACTTGTATTACTAAAAATGTAATAATAGTCAAGGTTTTCTTTCTGGTTCATTAATTAGGTACATTTCCTTTTTTCTTATTGTAATCTATAAGGCATGATTCCAATAAGTGATTAATTTGAGAAATGTTTTGTACTTTAAAAACCCTATAAATAACAGTTTAATGATACAAAATGAACCTAACACTAATCTTTAAGGATGACTAGACAAATGAAGTGAAAAGAATGCTAATTCTAATGGAAAGCAGCCTGATCCCATCTATGTTTGAATTCTTATTTTCTTTACCTCAAAAAGTTGAAAGAACAAAAACATAAACATAATAATGCCATAAAAATATTCTGTAAGTATGAGAGTAATAGTTAAATAAAGGTAATCTTTAAGTAAAATCCTCCTCTAGAAAGCTTTAAATTTTCACAGCAATCTGAAGCTTTAGGTTTGTCATGTACATATTATTTCAGTACAGACTATTTCTACCTGTCTCTGAAGTTCTGCCAGGTTGTAAGGCAAGGCCCCCTCAGCCAATGGGGCTATTCTCTCAATATCTGCTAAGGTCAAGCGCCTTAAGAGAAAAGGGAAAGAAAGGATTATTAGACAGTGACACACTGCTCACAACAAGTGAATCTTTCCTTAAAAACAAAACAAAATTATTTCCCTATTCACACAGATCAGATAATTCTTGTGAGGAAAAAAAGAATTCTTCAGACTTTGTTTATAAGAATAAGCTATAGACTTCAGAGAAATAATGTTGGACTGTATTAATGATAGATATTAACAGTGAAGAAATAATTCTTGTCAGAAGCAAAGTATAAACACTGACAGCAGTGCATATGCAATACATCCCTCTCAATATATCTATTAATGAATAGGTGCAAAGTATCCTGGAAGAAAATTTAGATGCAAAACTGATAAATATTGGTTGCCTTTAAAGAAGGGCACAAGGGTAAGAGAGAGACTTTTTTTTTTTGTCTTTTTAATAGTACATTTTTTTAGATCCTTTGAATTTTGAACCATAAATGCACTATTATTCCCAAAAATCTACTTTAAAATATGTATATTTCATGAACTAGCTAAAAAGACACTTTAGATCTAGTTTTGAGAAATACTTTGGGAAAGCATTTAATATCATAATGGACAATCAGAACCTCTGTCTAAAAATGTGAATTACAGATGAATGAGACATGGCCTGATATTTCATGTCAATCACCAAAGACAGCTAATACATATATTTAACACCATCCTTTCCAGTACAACAATTCATTATGAAGCATAACACAATAAATAAATCACCTATTATATATTGACCTTCCATTAGCCTTGAGCTCTAGGGTTAGAGTCCATTTTTCAGATACCGTTATACTTAACTATTAGAAGAGACTAAAAAAATTCAATTTTTAAAAAAAATGTTTTTATTAGAGTTTTATAGTTGTACAGAATAGTTGGGTTCTTCCCAACAAACTCATACATGCTTGGAAACTGATTTCAGTTCATGATCCCCATCCTTTTCCCTCCCCTTTCACAAACTCCTTTCTCTATTCTACTAGAATTACTTTTGCTAGTCTATTAATTTGTATTTCATTGGTTCTTTATGCTATCCTACTCTTCTCTCCCCCTTTCCTTTGTTTTACTCTATATTCCGCGTATGAGAGAAAACAATCTCTGTAAGTTCCCTTTCCACAGGTTTGCTGGGTACCATAGAGTTTTTCAGGGCTGGGGTTATGGCTCAGTAGCAGAGCACTCGCCTGGCCCATGTGAGGCACTGGGTTCAGTCCTCAGCACCGCATAAAGATAAAGAAAGAAAGAACATAAAGGATTGTGTCCATCTACAACTAAAAAAAATTTTTTTAAAGAGTTTTTCTTTCCTATTTTCATAAGACTTTGCAAAGTAAATACCCTCAATGTGCTTTGGGTTTTTAAAATTTATAAAACATCTGATTTTGGTGCTATGATAATAATGTCACAGGTATATTTCAAGAAAATGATACTCTGCAACACAAAATTTATTCAAAATGGTATATACTGTTCAGTAAAATGACCATTTACACCATTTGAGGTTACAAACTCCTCCATATACTTCAGCTTATTTTCATAAATATACACACTTAGGAAAATTTCCACAAATCTCTTGAAATTCATAATACTTTCAGAGAGCCAAGTTTAAATCAATCTTTTTCTTCCCTCTCCTTTCTATTCTTCCCCCTTTTCTCTCATTTTTTCCTTTCCTAATTTTCCTCTCTCATGCCCCTCAATCCTTTATTCCCTTCTCTCATCTCTCCTGTTCCATCTCTTCCTCCCCTTTCCATCCCTTTTTATCGTTTCTTCTCCTCACTGTTCTCTCTTCTTTTACCTTCCTGCACTTCCCTTGATCTTTTCTCTTCTTTTTCCTCCTCTATTTCTCATATCTGTGTGTTTCTTTTCCTTAGAATTTATATACTAAATAAAATATTGTTCAAATGAACTGAAAACAGGGCTGGGACTCAGTGGTATAGCGCTCGCCTGGCATGTGAGAGGCACTGGATTTGATCTTCAGCACCACATAAAAATAAAATAAAGGTATTATGTCCACCTACAACTAAAAAATACATATTAAAAAAAAATGAACTGAAAACAAACTGCTATTTCACATTTTAAAAGAACTGCCCTATAGTAAATACCATGAAGAATTACTGGAATATTTACTAACCCTGAAGCATTATATAAGTCTGCAAGCTGGTATAGAATATCAATTTCTAGTGGAGTGACTTGTCCATAGCGTATGGCATTCTGGGCAAATTCCTCTGAAACAGAAAGAAAAAAACTATTAAAATCTTGAAAGACTTTCCATATATAACAAATTTCTATCTTAACCAACTATAATAATCTGAACACTAAAGGAATTTTAGTACTATTTTAAAAGTCTAAAACTTAAATACTTGAATTCAATTACATAGGAATAACTATGTGTTTCTGAAGGCCAGTAAAAGATGAAATGTTAAGAGAATGAAACAGCAAAAACAGATAAATTAACTTTAATAATAAAATAATCTCATTAGAATCCTCTCTTTCATCTTGTTTATCCAGTTTGGTCTCCAGAGTTACAAGATAAAAGAAGAGGCTGTTCTCCAGTTACCCAAAACATCCTATTACAATACACCAAGAGGAGTAGGCTTACTCATCTTTCTGTGGCAACTTCTTCCTATAACAAAAAAGCGGCTGCCACAGTGCCAATGACCTATTTGACAGATTGGGCCAAGGTTCTTTTCAAAACCGTCAAAGCCACTTTTCAGGATTCCATTAAATCCACCTGGATTTCTGAAGCAAAAGTGAAGCATGTGCATACATGGTAACACACTTGTCTAGATCTGGCTTTAGTATGGTGAACTTAGATCACTCTCTTGCCTAGATGATGAAAAGTAAAAAAATGCTGAGATTCAAGTCAATATTTTTAAATCTTACCCTTTGTGACCTCAATATCTTTCCTTGTGCCAGCTAAAGTGCTATATATCTTACGAACAAGCTCCATGTTATTCAGTAAGGAGTTAAATGCATTGAAGTAGGAGAAGCTAACTTGATGTGAGATACTTCCTCCAGCAGCCTAGGAAATAACAACACAAAAAATTTTATAAACAAAAACAAGTGTGTTTTGGGTACCGCATTTTTCTCAAAGAAGATCCAAGGGGTCTTTGTCATTAAATTGATCAACAAATAGTACAGAAATACAAGGAATGTATCATACTGAAACACTCAGTGCATTTCATGCCCTCAGAGAAGTCTACGTAATGTAGGTTTTAAGGAAGAAAGCACCATCTGGAAGTTGGACTTCATGGTTCTACCTATAAGGTCAGAAACAACAAAAACAATTATCACAGATCAAGAATAATGGTTATTTAAACAGAATTTCAAGACCTTTGACAATAAAACTCCTGCTAGTCCTGAATAAATATCAATGTACAATACAAGAAACAGCATTTAAACTCGTTTTTATTTCCTCCACACACATACACAAAAACCATATGATAACTTTAATCTTTTTTGTAACCCAGCAACTTTAAATTTTAAGACAACTTCAATATATCAACTTTCCTAAAAAAATTTAAGCCCACTGTAGTAATTGAGATCCTTAACAGTCTGTGCTGGTCTCTGAATCTACAGCACAAAAGGTACACTACCCAAAATATCAAAAAACGTAAGAAAAATCTGGTGAGAATTTAAGTGCTATTATTCCTTCAGTGAAAGAAATAAAAGAAGCTCCCTCATGCTGCAATAAGGAGCAAGGTAGGCTTCATCACCTCTGCAGGGTGAGAAAGTAATTTCTCTCTCTGCCCTTCACTTGGACAAAAACTCAGAAGAGCCTAGTTTCCAAGTCAGAAGTCAGAGTAAACCACATGATTGAAAACATTCTCTATTAAAAACTCAAAGAACCATGGAAAAAAAAAAACATTTATTTAGAGTCATAACAAATTTTTGAAAACCTCAAAGAAATGCTTATGGAAATACCAATGTAACAAACTTAATCACAAAAGCCTATTATGAACAGTCTAGTAATGGTGAACAAATCACTCTCAACACCCCTCACATACCCAAATTAGATTATACTTGTATTAGCCTGAATTTGTATACCAGTGACTCAAAAGCAAGATTCAAATTTTTTAACATATTCCTCTAAGGACTAGAAATGTCCTTTGGTAAACTGAGGCCATAATATCCACCTAACCCAGATGGAAAATATTAAATGGGTCCCCCCCACCCTAAGATAGAGTGAGCCCTTTCCTCTAAGATTATCTTTCCTTCTCTCCTTCCCTGTCTCCTCTTTCTTTCCTCCCTTTTTTCATTTTTTTTTTTTAAATTGGGGTATGAGGTAAAGGCAGGGGAGTGGGGATAGGTGTCAGGGAGGTGAAATATGTAGGAGAAACTGACATGCTCCATGTTCAAATTCATTGAAGAAAAAGAACAGAAGTTGATCTTTCTACCCCAGTCTAAACCAGGATAATGATCTTCAGCTGAAACAACAAAAGCATTCATTGGCTTCCCTCTTTTCAAAACAAGCAGTAATCAAAAACTTATATGCAAGTACAACACATGAACAAAAACATGGGTAAGAGAAGAAAGTTTCACCATTTTATGCAAGGAAGTAGATTATGTGAGTTAGCTATTGGTCCAAATGATATAATCTGCAATTCTACAGAACAAAAAATTGTGCATAATGTGTCAACACTGAATGAACAGGTGAAGGAGCAGAGAGGAGTGATCCACAAAGGCTGCTGGCCACATATTTCCTCCATACCTTCTGCCATGGGAATGGTTATTAAAACAATGCAGAGGCTAATGGAGATCCTTTCAGCAGACAAAGGAAGAAGCCATCCTTGTAACAAGACCTTGGGAGTCTGGTAGGGTGGAAAGAAGTCAAGAAGGCAGCAGCAGTGTCTGGGACAGGTACTGCTCACTGAAAGAAGTAACTACTCACCCTTGTCTACAAACTCCCATTTCCCTTGAACTGGACTCCATAAATGGAAATAAATAATTTGGAAATACATGAGAACAAGATGATAGCTCTGAATAAAACTACAATCTGAGGAAAGACCACTCACCATTTCACCTGTATCTCCAACACACACACACACACACACACACACACACACACACACCCTACCTATTTACCTTCTACCAACCCAGCATTAAGTTTGAATAGTTGAGTCATATGAGTACAGGGAGGCAATTTGGGACCCAATAGTTCAAAATGTTTTAGGAAATATAAAGTTAAAGTACTTGCTTTTTACTTACTGAAACTAAGTTTTCCTCCACAAAAGGAGTAAGCATGTGAGACCGAATGGTAACCATGATATCACTAAAATCCAGACCAGAAATCATGCCACTTTTGCTTTTGTCTTTCAGTGCAAAGGCTTGTCTTGCATGTTCCAGCTGCAGCTCCTAGAGGAAAAAATTTAAAATCGGGTATTAAATAGATTAAAGCACATCCCAAGTACATGTCTTAGAAAGGAAAGAAAGACAAACATTCTTCTGCAAACATGCACTTATTACAGAAACAATATACAGCTCTGAAATTACTATGAAACTTTCAAATTTCATTTAAGAAACACTTTTTTCCTTAGAAACATACTACATATTACTCCTTAGGGAAAGGAATGAATTAGAGCTGGGCAATAACAGAAAGGAGAAAAAGAAACTTCAAATTATACTTGCAAAGTTTTCATCACTAAAATAACAAAGTAAGTACAGTGTTTTCAGTGCTTTATTTCAGCCTTTCAACTACACAGTAACTTATTATCTCCTACTTGAAGACTTTGTCATCCAAGAGTACTTCTTGTATTGAGTTTACATTCTGTTCAGTTTTTCAGTTTTAAATGTTGCAATGAAAATTATACATGTTTTCTCTGAATTAACACCATTTATTCAAACATTTTTTAAAAATAAACTCAGTGTAAAACTCTACCAATCAGTAAATGCAATACTTCATAACTCTACAGCAAAAATTATGAATAACAAACTGTATAAGCAGTGTTCAGTTATCACACTATAGGGTTTGGGGCACAGTTACTCACAAACTATGAAACAATCCAGAATCTCCCTGAACTTTTGAACTACCATGCAGTCAAACTTTGTAATAAGTGATATCAATAAAAACAACAAAATATGCCAGTAATCTCCTGGGTTCTGTACAAAAGTCAAAATCAGAGCATTTCTACTCTGGGGACCCATGATATAATCCAAATAGATCTGTTGGCACAACATAATAATGTGCCATAGATGCCATTTTTATATTCTCTGCAACTCTGGAAATTAATAGTCATATCTAAATATATAAATATTGTTCAAAGATAAGACAATATAATTTTCATTGCTATTTATTTATCAAAGCCTTCAAATCAATGTTGCTTTATCTTTCCTGACATTTAAAATAGTTTTGGGTAAAAGTCTCACTCTTTTTTAGTTAACTATATTTTCCTAAGGATTTTTGCTCTCCCACTGGTAATTCAAAGACAGTAAAAGTACCTTAGCGGGTATTTGTTTTATAATCCATTAAGGCATACATTTGTTTTATGTGGTTTTCTGTTTGTGTATGATATTTAACAAAAAAATTTTAAAAAATAATTCCATAGTAGGGTGATGAGCTAGAGACACGTACATTAAACCTACTAAGTTTTTCAACAGTCTTGACTTTAAAAAGTTAAATGGTAGAGGCTGGGGATGTGGCTCAAGCGGTAACACACTCACCTGGCATGGGCAGGGCACTGGGTTCGATCCTCAGCACCACATACAAATAAAATAAAGATGCTGTGTCCACCGAAAACTAAAAAATAAATATTAAAAAAATTCTCTCTCTCTCTCTCTCTCTTAAAAAAAAAAAGTTAAATAGTAATACTGAAGAAACATCTAAACAAAAAGATATGTGTGGATTTGCTTGGAAGAGCAATATAAGTGGGGTCAACTGGCAGACACTTATATTGAACAAAAAATACAAAATAAACAACTAGAGATATTTGACAAAATTTTCTCTTATTCTCTTTTTTCACTCTAAACATTCTACCTAACTTGCTTCATCTTCCCATCACCTTATTCCAATCTGCACCTTCAAATAAGAGGAATTTTTAGTCTTATTAGATTGGTTTAAAGTGGTTGCCATGGCAAAGACATTCCTAGCAGCCTCAGAGCACACAAAAATCCACGCCCTGTCTCACATACATGTTCCCTCCCTCTCTCCTTTGTTTCTCTTTATGTCTTTGTTATATATTTATTTTCCCTATGTGCATATCTTAAACATCCAGCGATATCCAGTGGCAACTATGAATATAACTTGGCTTTAATAGTGGTATTAAGGAAAATATGAACATTTAAAGATAAAGCAGAATGTTCACTGAAAGAACAATGTTAAAATAGATTTTGTGTTTTCTATAGGTCAACAGTTGAAGGACTCTATCTTTTCAAGATACATATTTGAAGAACCACAGATGAAATTATAGTATGTGCAGGACTGACTTCCAAATGATATTACAGGAGGCTGACTGAGGAGGTGGATAAAACAATTCTGGTCAAAAGCTGATAGGTAATGAATATATAGGAATTCATTACACTATTCTCTCTACATTTAAATATATTTGAAGTCTTCCAAAATTGAAAAATATTAAAAAATTAAAATTAAGAACTTCAAATGAGAAACTAAATAAACAACAAAAAAAAGGAGCTCCATATATAAATCTCTCAGTTTACATACTATAATTAAATACAGGGGTATAATATTATCAGATATCTTCCATAAACAAAGGGAAAAATAATGAGAGAAAGTCATCTTTGGAGGAACCAAAAAAAAAAAAAAAATGCTAGTTGGGAAGACATTTCCTTTTTAAAAAAAATCATTTTTCAGATGTGTAAACCTTTTTAGCCTTTCAAGTTTGAGTATTTTACAAGATGAGAACAAGCACTGGGTTTTACAAATACCCACAAAACAGCACAGTGTTTTTTTTTTAAACTTTATTTTATTTATTCATTTTTATATGGTGCTGAGATCAAACCCAGTGCCCCACACGTGCTAAGCAAGTGCTCTACCATTGAGCAACAACCCCAGCCCTAAACAGCATAGTTGTTAAATCTATGTTCACCACAATGAAGTAAAACAACATAGTAGGTTTATAAAAGATAAATAAATCCTGCTTCTTGTTGAAAGGATGGTTAGATGGATAGGGGAATGGAAGAAAAGGACAAAGTAAACAAGCTATTCTAAAGGTAAAGATGTTATGTACTTGAAAATACATTTCATCTAACTATGAGGTAAACTGAAAATATCAAGAGTGTCAAAAATAGCATGACTTTGGATTAGACTACATTTGTATACTTCACTATTTTTTAAACTCCATTCTCCAGTAAAATCACAGCAAAGGGACAAAACAAAATAAAACCCAAGGACAAAGAGAACAGAAAAAGAAAACATGAACAACTTCACAAGACCCTGTCTCTAAATAAAATAGGAAGAGCTGGGGGTATAGCTCCGTGGTGAAATGCTTGCTTAACATGTGTAAGGCCTTGGGTTCAAGCCCCAGCACCACAAACAAACAAAGAATGGCACTGCCCATCTCAGTGGCATCATCACAAATTAGAAAACAAATGCTTTCAAAATTATAAGAAAAATAAATTCCTACTAAAATTCTATATCCTGCCATACTATTTAAGTTTAATGACGAGGCAAGAGGTTTTCAGATATGAAAATTATCTAAAATTGTTCTATTTTACTTTCCTCAGAAAGCTGATAAATAAGTATTCCACCAAAAAGAAGTAAACCATGATAAGGAAAATCTCCAGCAAACAGAATATTCAACATAATAGAAAGGCAAATGGATTATCCAGGATGAAGGTAAAGGGAGATTACAGAATAACAACTATGCTGCAAGTTCCAAAGTCCAGCTTCTGACCATGAAGTAGATCAGAAAACACCAGAAAAATTGTACAGCTGCTGTGGAAAACAATTGGTGGTTCTTCAGAAAGTTTTAGGGGCTGGAGAAGTAGCCCAGTACTTGCTAGCACACACAAGGCCCCAGGTTTGATACCCATCACTACAAAAACAAAAAAGTTAAAAAGAATTATCATACAACCCAGCAACTGCACTCCTTGGTAGATATTTGAACAAATATTTGTATGAATATATACAAGAGTACTGTTCACAACAGTCACAAGGTGGAAACAATCCAAATGTCCATCAACTGATGAACAGACAGAAAAAAAACAAACATTCATAAAATGAAATATTATTCTGCTAAAAAAGGGGAAGTACAAAAAGATACTATAAATGGATAATCCTTGAAAATATTAAGGTAAGTGGAAAAATAAAAGACTCAAAATGTCATGTTTCATGATTCCATTTATATGAAATATCCAGAAACAGTTATGTCCATAGAAATAAAAAGTAGATTGATGGTTGCCAGAAGTTGAAAGAAAAGCAAGAATAGGAAGTGAATGCTAAATGAATTTTGCAGTTTCTTTTGGAGTAATGAAAATGTTTTGGAACTATATAGAGGTAGGAAGGTAGTGGTCGCAAAACACTGAATATCACTAAAAGCCACTAAATCACACACTTTTTTAAAAAAAATTTTAAACAGGGGCAAAGGGCTAATTTTATATTATATGACATTTTTTTTTTTTTTTTGCAGTAATGGGGGTTAAATTCAAGGCCTTGTGCATGCTAGGCAAAGTGAGCCACATCCCCCAGCATTCTACTTTTTAAAAAAGAAAGAAAGGCGGGGATTGTGGCTCGGTGGTAGAGTTCTTGCCTAGCATGCATGAGGCACCAGGTTTGACCCTCAGCACCACATAAACCTAAAATTTAAGAATAAATATTAAAAAAAGAAAGAAAGAAAGCTTCTGGAGGGCTTCAACAAGATTAAATTGATAGACTACCTAATATGTTTTAAATATATTATATTAAAACATGAATAATTTGGGCAAAGTGTGAGAAAATATTACATTAATATATTGAAAACTAAACAAATACATACTAGAAACTCAAATAATTTAAGTCAGGTATAGTACCTGTAGGGTACTGGTTCCAGGACCTGATCCCATCCCCAGTGGATACTCAAATCTAAGAATGCTCAAGTTCCTTATATAAATGACACATTATTTGCATACAACCAACATACATCCTCCCATATACTTTTTTTTAAAAAAATGTTTAAGTTGTAGATGGACGCAATATTTTTTTTTTTAACTTATTTTTGTGTGGTGCTAATGATCAAACCCAGTGCCTCACACATGGTAGACAAGAGCTCTACCACTGAACTACAACCCCAGCTCCCATATACTTTAAATCATTTTTAGACTACTTGTAAAACCTTATACAGCCAGAGGTGACAGCACACACTTGTAATCCCAAGAACCCGGGAGGCTGAGGCAAGAGGCTCACAAGTTCTAGGGCAACCTCAGCAACTTGGTGAAATCTTAAGAAACTTAGTGCAACCCTGTTTCAGTATAATTTTCCATAGTTAGAATCAATAAAATATACTCAAAAGTGAAAAATCAAGATGGACAAGGTGGCGCAAACTGTAATCCCAGTGGCTTGGGAAGCTGACGCAGGAGGATCTCAAGTTCAAAGTCAGCCTCAGCAAAAGTGAGGCACTAAGCAACCCAGTGAGACTCTGTCTCTAAATAAAATACAAAACAGGGCTGGGGATGTGGCTCAGTGGTTGGGTCCTCTTGAGTTCAATCCCCGATACCAAAAACAAAACAAAACAAAAAAAGTAAGAAATTACGTAAGTTCCAATACAAGTTTACTATCTGATTAAATGGAGCCACCTGGGATACACTTTAAAAAAAACAAACAAACAGATTTAAGATTTAAAATAAGTTGTCTGTGATGAGAGGGAAATGAAAAATAGGGGTGAAATGGAAATGTCTGCTTTTGTACTAAACAATAAAAAAAAAAAGGGAAAGAGGTGAATAGTATATACTTATAACAACTGTGAAAGCTAAGCTCACCTGCAGAAACTGTGTGAACTCTGTGTAGTTAAGATGCTTCTTCCGATTATGCCCAAAATGCAGTCGGATAAACTCACAGTCCCAGTTAAAAGGGATATGATGATGAATAATAGTCTGTCCAAAAATTTCCTTGACATTTTCTTAAAAGGGAAAACAAAAATAAATCAATTATACTTTGAATAAGTAGTTTAATCCACTGCAATGTTCCTACAGAAAAAAATTAAGAAGTCAATATCATCTGCTTCTATTAAGATTAACTGCAAAAATTTTTTGTGCCCAGAAATCCATGCACAGGAACACAATTAATACAAAATATAATTTTACACTTAAGATTGTGTACCATTACATATAAGGCCATGAGATTCTTAATTTCTCTTGATTTAATTTTAATTAAGAAATGATTTATATCTTGTACTATAAATGACTGCTACTTTACATTCCAGTATAAAATCAATAGTGTTTTCCCGGTTCCTCAAGGAGTCAAATTAAGCCCTTTATCAGAAGCATGAATACCTAAATTACAGTATAATCCAATATTTGTCATACTAAGTATGGTTTGATTGAGGCTTGATTATTACATTCACACTAGCCTGAATATGTCTATTGAAGATAGGTATAAGAAATACTACCAAAAGCATATCATTAGCTCAGCAGCAAGCACCTTATTAAAAGCTTCTGATATTGTCAAAAATATGGTCTTGACACAAAGCTTCAAAATCCCCATAAATCCATGATTATTAGTCTGCACTATTAAAATATTTTAAGATAAGTGAAATTAGTGATTCACTTTTAAATAAAGCTCCAAACATAGTACACTAACTTTTAGATAGGAACCAGTCACGCTGTGTAATATACAACCAAAACTCTCTGGCAGCTTGTCTTCATGCACTAGTAATGTCATTCACTTTCCTACACAGTTTTACATTTACTGTAAAAGTCAATCCACAAATGACTGGTACTTTAACAAGCATAGACTGGATAGACTAATTTAGAAGCTCATGCCAGAAAAAAAAAAAAAACTCATTAACAAAGTTAAGAAAGCAGGAAGCCTATTTTACTGATATCTTAAGAGCAAAATTATTTTCAAATGTCAATTTTATTAGTGAAATGGTTTTACCATAATAGCTATCAATTATACTAGAGAATTAGTAAATACAAGTTTATGTTTTACAATCTCCTCCAATTTTGCTATTTTTCCTAATTTTTGCAAATTCTTTGGATAAGATACTGATCTCAGACTGTAAATGATTGAATGGATTCCCTTGGTTTTATACACCCCTTTTTCTTAATAACACCATTATAACTGGGGTAGGAGAGTGTAAAAATTCTAAGCTGGAAATCCTACCAGTCTGGACCCAATGTAACAGCTCTGAGTAGATTACAGCAATCAGCAAAGTTGGAAGAAGGCATTGGATGTCACTGGGGAGATGGGATTCTCATTTTTTCTTTCAAATGGAATGCAGGATTCATTTCTTGCCTAAGTAGCAACAGTATTTCAGAGTTTTCAAATCATGTCAAGTATTTTCACCTTAAACACAAATGAAATGCTATATGGGCTTTTGTTCCTAAAAAGCAAAGAAATCATAGCAATTCATGGGATCCAGGTTTCTAACCAACACAAAAAATTATCATTAAAACTACACGAAACATAATATTGCAAAATATGCTAAAGTTTATAAGATAATTAAAATAATAAGAGTCAGAAAAATATTTGACCAAAAATATTAATGGAAGATCAGCAAATATTTTTAAAATCCCAATTTAATTAATTAGCTGCTTCTATTCACAAATCAATTAATGTGATTGCTTATTTTTAAGACCTAACAAAAGTGTTCAACTAAAAAAAAAATTTAAATTAATTGAAAACTGAATAGAATAACTTAAATTTATTTAATCAAGATTAGTTACAGATAAGTATGATGGCACAGGCTTGTAATCCCGGTTATTTTGGAGGTGAAAGTTAGATGATCAAAAGTTTAAGGACAGCCTGGGCAATTTAATGAGACCCTGTCTTAAAAATAAAAAATAGAAAAGGCTGGGGATGTTGCTCTGTGGTAGAATGTCCCTGTTTTAATCCCAAGTTACCATCAGGGACAGGAAATAGATTATTAGAGAATAAGTTATTTCATGGTAACAAATTTTTCTAAAGGTTACAACTCCCAAAATCTAATTATTTGATAAGAAATATATGTATTGCTCCCTTGATAATGTTTATGCAAGGGAGGATAAAACTGAACCCCTTTTATGATGAGAAAATATCAGAATCTAAAATGTCAAAGATTCAAAATCCTTCAAACTAGGAAAACTTACCTAGAAAATTTTTTCTATTACAAAAAAATTTTCTGATAAATTAATTTGCCATGTATAATTTATATCTGGAAAATAGCTCTATAAAATAGTTTTAACTGGAAATCCTATTTTACAAATTTCCTAGTAATTTCTAAATAAGATATATAATATTTTTGAAACAATTAAAATAATGGCCTAAATTACTCATAGCAATCTCTTCATCACAGAAGCATCATTTTCCATGTTATTTGTTTGGACATTTCCTACTTCTCCCAAAGTGATCTCTTGACAGCTTTGTATATGATTTTATTATGATCATTATTATATGCTGTGGTTTATTAACCAGATACTTTTAATTATTTTATAGTCATATCACAGGCTTCAACTGTAGTTAGTAGGACTAATAAAATTTTAAATCTACTTTGTTACCTCTTAAGATGCATTCTACTTCTCTTTTATAATTATTTATACTACCAATTGACTGAAGCCAATTTAGAAATGTCACAGAAGTAATCAGTACAACTATTGTTTTAAAGTCCAATTCATAATCACCACTTTTTAAAAAAAAACTGGGATGTGCTTATAAAAAAATTATATAAAAGCTCCAGAATTGGAAAGCTTATACTTGTGTGAGGCAATAAGTCAAATAGCTGATGTTATTATCTTACTTGGTTTATCACCAATAATTTCAAATATATCCACAACATCTGACTGGAACTGCAAAGCAAGTTTCCCACCCAAAGAGAATCCCGTCTTTCCAGTGGCAAACAAGGATCTTTAGCTGTAAATAGCACTCCTTTAGAGTGTTATTTCAGTAGCCACAGTTCTAAACTGGATGAAAGGGATATAAGAGTCATATCTACTGGCAGCAAGATAACCATCTAGTATTTTATACCAGGTTGGCATTGCTAAGAGAAACAGGAATCCATTCCTTTTCTGACATCTAGAAAACAAGAGACCACTTTTTCACTTCCTGCAGAGAATGGGCTTACAAAAGGGATTGTTTGATAATTCCATTGAAAAGGGAATTGGGGCCAGATACAAAAATAGCTTGTCATTAATGTTCTCTTTGCTCAAAGGAGAGGAGCACAATGATTTGTCAGGAAGGCAGGTAATGGTGACAACTGTGATTAAATAAAAATGTTCACAGATGTATATAACATTAGTCAGTTTAGCTGTATCAGTAACTTATAATGATTGGACTAGACGAAATACACATTGAAGCATATATATTTATGTAAATATGTCTTAACAGAGGTTTCAATTTCCCCAGTAGCCCACACTGTGTCTCCCCATCTCATCCACCCTCATCCCTCCCCTGGTTCTTATGGGAGCTTCCTACTGGTCTTGTTCACCTTTCTGCAGTACAAAATTACCTCTGACCGGGGCTGGCACTCTTCTCCAAGACTGCCACCATGCCTGTTCCATGAATGAGCCTGGAAGGAGCTGCTGTACCAACGGTGTGGCCAGAGAACTCCTCCTGTAGGTATACAAGCCATCAGCCCTGTGACACAGCCCACCTACCATCAGCCCAACTTGACATCCTGATTCCAGGATTCCAGCCCAGCAGGAGCCACTGCTTCCAACTTATAGACTTGAGACCAAATATTCTGATTGTGAGAGGGGAAAATTCCTCAATAACTGAGTTTCACCAGCATAGTTCTTTAAGTGAAGTCAGAGAAGCTTTTAGGACACTCATCATGTACAGTGAATATCCTTGTGTATAAGTGAACAAACACAATGGTGAGACTTGTGGAAGTGAAGAATTTCTCGGTGAAGGAAAATTTGTAGAAAAGAGTAGGAACAACTAAGTGGCCAAAAAAGAAAATAAAGGAAAACAAAGAACAACAACAGAAAGACCAACAACAGGAAACTTGTAGAGGAAGTCCTAACCAACATAGCATATAGACTCAGTCCCAGACTGCAGGGTTCTACTCCCAGGTATGCCATTAGTGTCCTAGGTGAGCCCCCCTGTTTCTGTGAGGGAAAAGTATTTCTATTATCTCTTTACCTACCTCCAGAAGGGAATATTGTATGATCAGTCAATAAAGTAGTCTCTCTGCCAAAAATATGTAAAGATCCATTTCTCAGGAAAGATAAATTCACATTTAAAGAACATCTATGATTACAGAAGCCAGCTGTTTCAACAGTCTACCATCAAATAGCATAAAAACACACACACACACACACACACTGTGTCCTTTTTTTAACCTCAAACTCTAAATCTACTCCAGTATCCTTGAGTATTTTTTTAGAGGAGATGGGGCGCGTTCAGGGTGGTATGGCCGTAGACTCCTTGAATATTTTTTAAAAGGATCTTGTGATGTCTGAAAATGACATGAAGCAAAGAATCTCAAAAATTCTTCCTGATTTAATTGAACACTTAGGTGAAGCTCTACTTCATTCCAAATTATATTAGCTGTCTGTCACCTTTAGAATTTCATATTTTTCCATGCCTATGTCTGTTTCCATGGAGAAAGAGTACAATATTTTTCATATCTATACTTCTATCTCCTAATCCTTTAAATTAAAGCAGTAGTTATGCCTAAACCACTCCAATATATTCTCCCTTTAGGGAAAAAGAAGCACAAATGGAACATATTTTAATTTGCTATACATTCTATAGCCCACACAGTACTAAATTAAACGGTATCCCTGCTTTTTGAGGGTTATATTAGTCAGGGGGTGAGGATATACCTTTAGAAAAGATCACTTTTAAGAGTTCCCATTCCTAAGCAAACACTTTGGGTAACAATGATGATGAGTGTTTAATAGAGAACTCAGAACACATAATACATATCATATTCACTGATAAGTTAATAAGCTTCTTTTTGCTGTTTGTTTTTTTTAACAATTACTCTTTTTTAAAGCAACAGATGTTTTCTTTTAATTTTGGACAAATGCATGGTAGCTATTGACAACAAAATGTAGTATAACCACCTAACTAGGTGACCTCAACCTAATGATATCAGGTATGCTATTCAGTGGATGATAGGAAGATCAAGGCAAATTTGCACTGCACCCAGCACACACCAGTCATGCAACGGCCTCTACAAGGCTCATGCCACCTGGCAGTAACAGATACACAAGCCATTAAGTAATTACCTACAGCATGCATTAGAAGTTTTATTAAAAGAACATCAAAGAGGAAACAACTAATAGTTTATTTACTCTTAAAAAAAAAACAAAAACCTCCAGAACCCTTTTTCTGAGCTTTCATTTTCTGAAATGCATCACCAAGACCCCAGCATAAAATCCTCTCTCCCAGAATGAAAGTACCTCAAACAAATAAAACTTGTCTAGCACTCAAGTAAATAAATGTTGTTCAATACTGCCATTTGTATAAATACTTGCAAAGATACACAACACAGTTTAAGTATATAACTTGATGTATATAAAAACTATATCTAAAAAAACAAAAGCATAGATGAGAACAATATATATACGTACACAGAAAACATTAACATTATCATTGCAGTCCACAAGAGATACTGATGGCATAATAGTTTTCCCCACACCATTGTGCCTGGAATCCAATATTCTCTCCTAACTTTCTTCCCTTATGTGCACCAAAGAAAACTATAAATAGCTCCAAACTAGAAAACATAGGCCACTTGTTGGAAAAGATTTAACTCCAGTTAGAATGAATCTAAATTTTCCTTTTACCTAAACATGTATCTACCAATATATTAGCACAATTCAATATATTAAGTGGGTACAAACATAAAAACTGACCTTTATCACAGATCCAAAATCCTATAAAATAAACTGCAAGTTAATTATTTCCTTATGCAGAAATTCTATAGTCTTGAATACAGCCTGAAATAAGTGGGGTCTTAGAAATCTTGTTAAAATGGCATTTCCTATAAGTAATAGTTTCAATGATTATCTTCTTTTATTAAAGTACAAAATTAGTCTTCTCTCCTTTATTATAATTCCTTTCAATTTAGCTAAAAATATTTTGTTCCAAAATGAGGCTGAGGATATAACTCAGTGTTAGAGAGCTTGCCAGAATGTATAAGGCCCTGGGTTCAAATCTAAGCACTGTGGGAAAAAAAAAAAATCATTTTTTAAAAAGTATCTAAAAACAGATCCTCAAAAATGTGGAGACAGGACAGGAAAGGGAAATGGTCAAAGTCCCTAAGAAATAGGTGACCACCATCAAGAAAGCCATATAGCTGGCCTACCCCAAGAACAATGTCAAAAGTGGGTATAACTTTTTCTTCTTCCATAATAATCCTGTCTCTAGATTATGGAGCAGAAAAATGAAAGCAAGATTCTAGAGGGTTCAAATGTTCTTCAGTCCATACCAGGTGCAAAAAAACTAAACCAATTTACTTTGTTTTAATTCTATTTCTTGAAATCCTAACTCACAAATCATAGTCTAAAAGAAAAATAAAAAAAACTATAAAAGAACAAATTTGGGATTTAATAAGTAAAAGCTTTTATTTGCAAGAAATAAAGTGTACATGAACCATTCAGCTACTTCCAACACTCATTTTAATCTACTAATCAACAATGGTATGGGTCTCTGTTGTTGGTTTGTTGGGTAAAGTGACTTGAGTGATTTATTTTTAAAAATAGAAGCTGGGAAAAGCAATCAATTGGAGGTGACATGATACCAAGGTAGAGGGACAAAATAAATCAGAATTTGGTTTTAAGATATCTAAGTCTTAATGCACACAGAATAGAAGCACAGGTATGCTGTCACCAACACAGACATTTGAATCAAATTATTTCCCAAGATTTTGTGTACCACATTTGGAAGTGAGACATATGAGCATGTGTGATACTTACTGAAAATAGAAAATGCAGCAATTATTAGTAGTACAAGGTTGACAATGATGAGATGATATAGGTTTTGTGCTTTAAACTATAGAATCTGGGTGCTTACATGGAAAGTCAACATTCTTTAGAAGGCAAAATGGCGAGAGAGAATGAATTCTCCAAAGCAAGGAGAATGCCAAAATACATGCAGAAATTTAAAGAGCTTTGCATAGTATTTATTGAGGAAAGTCTTCTCATATAAAGGACAATTGGATCAATGGGCAGAGGAAGAAAAACAGTCGAGGCCAAGCTGGAAAATGTGTTCACCAAAGTTACAGCCAAGGTGCCACTGGTCTTTCCAATATTTTCTCCCAGTCTTACCATTGTTGTGATAATTCTTCCTTCAGGTTTAAGTAAAGGACGTGTTTTATAACTCAAACATCACAATGAATAAACATTGAGTTTTGTGGCTCAGGGAAAGCCTTATTTTCAAGGGTTTCTCCATAAATATTCATGCTAATGCATATCATAAAAAGATGAATCAAGTTCATCAATTTCAGTTCTGCAAGAGGAAAAAGTTCTGGAGATCTGTTTCACAGCAATGTGAACACACTAAACACTACTGAACTGTACACTCAATAATGGTTAAGATGGTAAATTTTATTTTTTTTTTAACCACAACAAAATACTTTCAAATATTAAAAAATGATAATAATAATAAGAGGGCAGTTCAACATCCTTGAACATGCTACACTAGTTTTACTGAAAAGCCTGTTACAGGAAAAATTAGCCAATACTTTCACTAAGCATAAACTAATTTCTACAAATAAGTACCTTTAAAAACTAATGCAGACCACATATAAAAATCCTAGTTTGCATACTTGTAAGGCATCAACAATGTGTTAGATTGTGTCTACCAAAGAACTTAAGTCTATTTCTATATCCAAGTCAGATGGTTATTTTAATATTATAGCCCTGTCTCCTAAAACCAAAACTCTAAAACAGAAGGTTCAGAGAATACTAATTAATTTTATCTTAACTTCCTCCTTTAGTTTCATTGTTGGTGTTAAAAATGGCATAGTAGCAATTTTCCAAAGATGCTACAGAGAAGGTTTAAATTCCCTATCCAAAAATCCCATAAAGAATGAGAAGGTTGCTCCAGTCTACTTTATAAAGAATTTTGCACAGGCTGGTCCAGTACAAGAAAATTTTGCAACACCTATTTTAGGAATTCGAAAGTGTCAGTGACCTAATAAGCTGAACCAACAGCATTCCTAGATTCCTTAATTTTTGAAGTAGTCTAACAATTTGAAGAAAATAAAACCACTTTTATCTTTGTAAAACTCTTAGGAAATTAATACTTCTCTTATTGACTAGGTTCTAAATAAGCATAAATCTATAATCAGTTATTAGATTTAGCAATTAAAGATTGGACCAACATCATAACTTTACTTATCATTATAATCTTTTTTTTCCCTTACCAAATGTCACCTCTCCATTTCCACTCTTGTCAAACAATTGGAAAGCCACTATGAACATGGAATCTGGAGCACATAAAACAGATTCAAATGCCAAAAACTCTTGATAGGAGATCAACCTGGAACAAATATAAAATGTTACTGGCTAGTAAAGAAAGGGAAAATATCAGGCAAATTAATTAATCTGCCTTTACTTTATGAACTGTAGCTCAGAGTAACCAAATAACTAATGAAGGGTGTGTATATTCCAGGGAGGAATGGAATATTATCCTTTTTTAAGGCCCTAACAAAGTAACGAACTAATCAACAGATACTACCATCACATAAGGAGAGAAAGCCACACCAAAAATAATTAAATCTGAAAGTGATCAAGTCTCTAGATCATAATTTTTCAATCTCAGCACTGCTGACATTTCAAGCTGGATAATTCTTTTGGTCTTGTTGGTCTCCTGGGCATTGTAGCTATTTACATGCTATAAAACATGGAGGAGAGAGGAGCAAAGCACAAAAGAACATGATATTGACTACTCTTAAACCAGCTTTTTCCTCTTACTTAACCAAATAACTAAAACTTGTCTGAATGAGTTCTACTCATTCACTTGATTTTACTTCTTCATGGGTAATTATAAGTAATATTATGTATTATAATTTCAAATGACACACCTATACAACTCATCATCAAAAGTACAAAAGAATCAAGGAACATAGCTCATATGTGGGGAAAATGTACCAATTGGCCAGGCATGGTGATGCATGCTTGTAATCTCAGTGGCTTGGAAGACTGAGGCAAGAAGATTGCAAGTTCAAAGCCAGCCTCAGCAAAAGCAAGGTGCTAATAAGCAACTCAGTGAGACTCTGTCTCTGCATAAAATACAAAATAGGGCTGGAGGTGTGATTCAGTGGTAGAGTACTCCTGAGTTCAATCCCCAGTACACCCCGTCCCCCACAAAAAAGTACCAATTGAACAATTTTAATCTTTCCTCACTGCCCTGGGTAATACAGAAAGAGGGAGAAAAAAGAATATCTATTTTTACAAATGATTATAAGAAAAAGGGACTAAAAATTAGGAGAACTAATTTTGTGTTATTGGGAAAGTCAATCTCTTTGGGCCTTATTTTCCTCTATGTGTTAAATGAGGAAAGATTGACTTATTTGAATGAGTCAAACACTGAAGCTTTTGAGTCTATTGAATTAAAATTATTTTTAAAAGACTTAATAATGATACTAAGGTTTTTGAAGTCATAGACCTTTATGAAAATCTAAGATTCTTCCCAGAAAACTGTAGATATGAATCCACTCATACTTTATTATATTTCAGGAACTTCAGGAATCTCTGGAGAAGACTTATGAAGAGACAACTAAGAACCTATGTGTTTCTAGAAAACTCTACCTTTGCTTCTAGAAATAATTCACATTTCATACAGTCATTTATAATTTTTATAACCTAACTCTATGAGTCAGGTTTCCTACACAATCCCTGTCTGATTCCAAAGATTTGGGAGGAAGGGATTAAGAAATTTTAAAAATTGAAATAGAACATTTTTTTTTAAATATTTTTTAGTCGTACACAAAAAAATACCTTTATTTATTTTTATGTGGTGCTGAGGATTGAACCCAGTGCCTCACACATCCCAGGCAAGCCCTCTGCCACTGAGCCACAACACCTGCCCACATATTTTTTTATTATTATTATTATTATTATTATTATTATTATTATTATTATTTAACTAAAACAGGTACTTTAAAAAGTAAACTCTGGGGCTAGAGATATAGCTCAGTTGGTAGAGTACTTGCCTCGCATGCACAAGGCCCTGGATTCAATCCCCAGCACCAAAAAAAAAAAAAAAAGAAGTAAACTCTGGTAATCCCAGCAGCTCAGGAGGCTGAGACAAGAGGATCACAGGTTCAAAGTCAGTAACTTGGCAAGGCTGTAAGAAACCTAGTGAGACCTTGTCTCTAAATAAAAAATAAAAAGGGCTGAGGATGTGGCTCAGTTGTTAAGCCCTTGGGTTCAATCCCAGTACCCTCCTCCCAAAAAAGTAAACTCTGCTCAACACTATTAGATTTTGCCACTAGACAAAACACATTACTGATCTGTTTTGTTCTGGCAACTTTAGCCCTTGCCCTTGATTACACTTGGCCACATAAAAAAAAAAAAAAAAAAAAATCCTACTTTAATAATGCAGCTTGACTTAGAAAACCTCATGCTTTAAATAAGATACCCTACTGAAATGGACAAGAGTAGATGGTCACAAAAGAAAGCAACCGAAAAGATATGGATATTTAAAAGCAGACCTCAGATCAAATTAATAATGCATTGATATTTTCTAAAAGAACTTAATGTATATGTAAACTTTAATATTCTGAAGGAATTCTAATTAAAAATAAATTTTCATAGGTATTACTGTCTAATCACTATTGAGACTCTAATTAAATGATCCAGTGACTTAGGTGATTTGACATTTTTAGAGACTAGACAATACTATACATGTTCCCTGATACCTGACATTTATAATGATTCAAAAATCTTTCCCATTCATAAAATACGCATTTGACAAACATTTGTTGAATATAGTAAATTTCATGCACTGTGCTAGGTTCTATGGGACAATAAAAATGAATACAATGTTAGTCCTGTACTCAACCTTTATTTACTTTAGCCCTCTCAATAGTCACCTAATCAGATTTCACTGTGTGCAAGTCTTGTCCCACTCCAACCTGCCATTTTTCTAAATGGGTTGTGGCTCACTGGTAAGGCGCACACGTAGTATGTGCAATGCCCTGGATTCGATCCTCAGCACCACATAAAAATAAATAAACAAAATAAAGACATTGTGCTCAACTACAACTAAAAAATAATAATAGTAGTAGTAGTAGTAGTAATAATAATAATAATAATAATAATAATAATAATAATATTTTCTTAGTTGTTGAAAGACCTTTATTTCATTTATTTATATGTGGTACTGAGAATCAAACCCAGTGCCTCATACATGCTAGGCAAGCACTGTATCACTGAGCTACAACCCCAGGCCCAATGGTAATAATTTTTAAAGACTCCTTGCTGCCTAATTTTTCAGTGTTTTTCACACAAGCACCTCTACAGGTAGAAAAGCAAGCCTGGACGCTTGGAAGTCTAAGGCTGTAGCTTGAAACTGCCATAGTAAGCAAATATTTTCTTTATATAACTCATACAAATATTGCCTTTGCCCCATACTATATGGAGCATATGATTTTAATAAAAATAATGGTGACTTTCCCCCCTTGAGTTAAATAAGATGACACTCTAATAAGATGACTTCATATCCATATGCTTACCAAGCTAAAAGTATCTCCAAGACTGAGTCACAAGCTTGCAGGATATAGTCAAAGTTCAGCACACAAAGTCCCCAACTCCACTTCAACAATAAAAAGCAATGCCACAACTGCACTGGAGTGGAACACAATCCTGCCCACACTGCTGCTCACACACATGCACACACCCTCCATGTTTCATGCCACTCATGCTCCCTTACCTGAAATTCTTCTCCCTATTTGTCCAACTACCAGCAAGCTCGTATTCATTTTGACAAATTTTACTCAAATATCGTCTCTTTCATGATTCTGACTTGACCCCAAAACAGTTAGCCATGTTTTCTTGGGTACCTTCTGTATGTTCCATATATATCTATTAGAGTGTCTTATTCCAGAGTATTGCTGTATTTTTCTTTGCTTGGTCATCTTCATTCCTACTAGGTTACAAGCTTCTTCTTAAGGTCAGAACTTAATTTTATTTGTTTATTTTTAATAAGATTCAACAGTGCCTGACAAATGATGGTTGTTAACACAATATTTGCCAAGTAAACAAATAGACAAATTAATAAATTTGTCTAAACTCTTCTTTGGTTTATTTTTCATCATAGCACTTATAATCTCATAACATACTATCATTTTTAAAATTTTGTTTATCTCCTTTCTGTGGTTTATTCACTGATAAGTTCTAGCACAAAGAACAGTGCCTGAAGTAACTGTAGGCACTCATTATTTATTGAATGAATGGATGTCAGAAATTACACCTAATTGCCCAGAACCCATCCTACTCAGACTATTATAAAACATACTATTCCCATATAATTTTTTTCAAAAAGAAAGAAATGCCAGTATCTTTCATAATGGCAGTAAATAATGCTATTTTTTATAAACTTCAAAGAAAGATATGGGTTTACTAATATTAAAATTCTAAATATTCATAAGTAATATTTTTGTTTTTAAAAAATTTTAATAACATATTTCAGAACATTAATTTTTAAAAAATATATAAAAGTTCTCACCCATCCTTGGTTTGATCAGCTACTCCTGCCAAGAGCTGCACAATCTTTGGGTTGCTATTTGGATCATTATACAGTCCAAGATAGCGCTGGACAAAATCTTCTGGGGTCATGTAATGTTCTCCATCGACCTCAGTACTGGCATACTAAAACATAAATAAATAAAGCATATTGAAAAATTAAAATTTGACTAATAAGTTAAAATTAATCATTATCATTTTGTAACCATCAAATGTTTTATGAAAAGGTAAATTAAAGGCCAGTATTAAAATAAAATAAGAGCCAGGCACTGTGGCACACACCTGTAATCCCAGAGGCTCAGGAGGCTGAGGCAGGAGGATTACAAGTTTAAAGCCAGCCTTAGCAACTTATCAAGGCTCTAAGCAACTTAGCAAGACCCTGTTTCTAAATAAAATATAAAAACAGGCTGAGGGGGCTAGGGCTGTAGTACAGTGACAGAGCGCTTGCCTAGCATGTATGAGGTTCTGGGTTCAATCCTTAGCATCACATAAAAATAAAACAAACAAAATAAAGGCATTCTGTCCAACTACAACTACAAAAAAATTTTTTAAAAAACAAAAAACAAATGGGCTGGGGAAATGACTCATTGGTTAAGTGTTCCTGGGTTCTACTCCTGGTACCAAAGAAAAGAAAGTAAGAATAATGAACATAGAATTTTTCTCTGGATAGTGAAAATGAAACACCCAGAGACTAATGTAAGCCAGGCACAGTGGCACAACAACTCTGGAGGCTAAGGCAAGAGGATTGCAAGTTCAAGACCAACCTCAGCAACTTAGCAAGACCTGACAACTTAGCGAGACCCTGTCTCAAAATAAAATATTAAAAAAGGACTGGGGAATGCAGCTATGACTTAAGGTTTAAGTCCTTGGGTTCAATCCCCAGTACCATAGGGGGTCGAGGGAGAACAACATGAAATACTGACAACATGCTATAACATGGATGAACCTTGAAAATATTCTAAATTAATGAACCAGACACAAAAGGCACATATTACTGGATCCAATCTACATGAAATGTCCACAATGGGCAAATCCACACAATCAGAAAGAAAGAGTGGTTGCCAGGACTGGGAGAAAGAGAAAATGGGAGTCAATTGCTTAATGGAGATGTGTTAGAGTCTGTAAACAAGTCTGGATGGCGCCTGGCAAAATGCCAGAGGGAGTGGTTTGTGAAGTAACACCAGCAAGCCATTAAGTGTGGACATTCCTTATTAGTTGACTGATGTATCTAGTTTATGCTAATTAAGATAAGCTGTGTAAAATGTATAAATACTGCTCCTGTCCTACAATAAACGGCTTCTACTCCTGCTGTATCAATCTACACAAGTTGTTCGTCACCCCCCGGTTATTTTGCTGCAGCCGTACTCTGGCAGAGATGGGGTCACTCTTTGGGTCACATATTATAAATGTACTAAAAAAAAATTTAATTATATATTTTAAATGGCAACAAAAGGGAATTTTATGTTAAATGAATATTTTGTCTCAATATATAAGCTTGGTTCAGTGGCACACCTATAATCACAGCAACTCAGGCAGCTGAGGCTGGAGGATCACAAGTTTGAGGCCAGCCTGGGCAACTTGGCAAGACTCTGTCTCAAAATAAAATTCTAAAAAAGGGCTGGGGATATAGCTCAATGGTAGAGTGCCTGACTAGCACACATAAGGCCTTGGGTTCCATCCCCAGTACAGGGTTGGGGGAGGCAGTGTGAGTGTAAGCAAATATAAGAGATATCAGAAAGACTAAAAAAAGCGAATGAGAAGCCAGGACCCAAAAAGGAGAAAATAATATCTACTGTCTATAAGAGTGGGAGGAAGGCTGGGGATGTGGCTCAAGCAGTGGCGTGCTCGCCTGGCATGCGTGCGGCCCAGGTTCCATCCTCAGCACCACATACAAAGATGTTACGTCCGCCGAAAACTAAAAAATAAATAAATATTAAAAAAAGAAAAAAAAAAAAAGAATGGGAGGAGAGGAAGACATAAAAAACCCTAGATGTGAACTGAATGAGAAAGGTCTAAGAAACAATATCTTCCATTTGTTCTAAATTTCAATAGTTGGGGCGAAAAAGAAACAAATTAAAAATTCTACCTTTTATGTCATTAGTATTTTTTTTTTCTGATACTGGGGACTGAACCCAGGGGTGACTTTACCACTGAGCCATACCCACCCCAGTCCTTTTTTATTTATTCATTTATTTATTTTTTTGAGAGAAGTTCTCATTAAGTTGCTAAGGCTAGCTTTGAACTTACAATCCTCCTGCCACAGTCTCCCCAGTAGCTGGGACTATAGGCATTCACCTCTGAACCTGACAATGATTTTTGTTTTGTTTTTTTAATACCTGCCTATCAAAGAAACTGGTTATTATTTTAAAGGTACAATGTACTACGGCATGACAAACAACTAAAGCTCCCCTCTTTGAGTAGTAGCAGATTGATTTAGTTATTTCAGTCAACCAACAACACAGTAAGATCAAAAAATGTCCCAAAAGCAAAGGGAATTATAGGGCTCACTAAATGTCAAGCACAAAAAAACGAACAAAAATCTATTACCAATGCCTACCCACTTTTTTAGAACATCAGAGGAGAACAACCCTAAAAGTTTAGGAGAGAAAACCAGGTCACCAGAAAGTTCTGACAGAAATTATTTCCAACCTAGAATTCTAAACTGACCCAAACTTTCAATCAAATATAAGGTTATGGCAAAAGTACTTTGAGGGACTAGGGATGCAGCTCAGTGGTAGAGTGCTTACCTAACATGCATAAGGCCTTGGGGTTCATACCCCAGCACCATCAAAAGCCAAAAAAAGATAGAAAAAAAAGTACTTTAAGATAACTGTGTTCTCAGTATTTTGTTCCTACCTTTTCAGGAAGCTGTAGGAGGGTTGTTTTGTTTTGTTTTGTTTTTAAAGGAAATGATTTATAATCCCTACTACTCAGGAGGCTAAAGCAGGAAACTCACAAGTTTGAGGCCAGCCTTAGCAACTTAGGGAGACCCTATATCAAAAGTAAGGGTTGGGATGTAGTTAAGTGATAAAGTGTCTCCTGGATTCACTCCCTGTTACCAAAAAGAAAGAGTAAACTAAATAAAAGGAAGATGTAGGACTCAGGAAACAGGTGATCCAACATTGGAAAGTGACCTAGGGAATCCCAGGACATCTTTGCTGCAGGCTTCAGCCTTTTGGAGTTCCTAGTCCTGTCTAGGACAGATACAAAGACTCTAGGGAAAAAAATCACTAGGGAAAATGGAATGTTAGGTTATTTGGTTATTGGGAAAATAGCACTAAGAGGAGTATAAGTTTTTGTTAAAATATGACCTTCTAAATGAGATCTACTTTTATCACCCTATTTAATATTACAACCCATCCCTGTATCTATGTACTCCCCAACTCCCCAACTTACATTGCCCCTTTACCCCCTTAGCATCTGTCACCTTCTAACATACTATAGGTTTTACTTATTATGTTTTACTGTACATCGCTCATCTAGAATGTGTCAAAAGGAAAAAATTCTTTGTCTAGTTTGTTTATTAATATATCCAAAGTACCAAAACTAATACCTGGCCCTCAGTAAATAGCTATAAAATTAATGAATGGGTAATAGGCATATAAATAACTAAGCACATGAAAAATGTGCTAACTTTTAACAATACAAAAGTATTTTTTGTACAAAAATAGGAAATATTATGCACAACTTGGCTCTAAATAAACAGAATAGTCATCATAATGTAAATACCAAATATTGATTTAATATAAATTAGAAATATATTGAGAGGCCAATTGTGGTAGCACATACTGGTAATCCCAGCATCTTCGGAGGCTGAGGCAGGAGGATCACAAGGTCAAAGACAGCCTTAGCAACTTAACGAGGCCTGTCTCAAAATAAAAAATAAAAAGAACTGGAGATATGGCTCAGTGGTTAAGCACCCCTGGGTTCAATCCCTGGTACAGAAAAAGAAATATACTGAAAGGAATGGAAGAAGAAAATGGGGGAATAAGGAATAAGGAAACTAAGTCAAAATTTTCTGGAAATATGAAGGACAATATCAAAATAGCTAATAGTTATAAGTGGTTGCTTCTGATAAGCTAGATGAAGGAAAAGGATCAAAGGAAAGGACTGCCAGTTTGCTTTTTGGCTAGATATTTCAAATATCTATGAATCTGAATAAACAAAGCCATCTGCTCTTTCAACCAGAAGAAAATTAAATAAGAAATGTTTCCTTTGTCTTATTCTGAAAACAGAATAAGAGACTATCACAGGAAGTGCTATATCAACCTGCATGAGAAGTAGTCCAAAGTAGACTTTTTTTTAACAAGCTAATGCTATCCAAAACACTCAGGAGCCAGGGTGGTGTCACACACCTGTAATCCCAGCAACTTGGGAGGCTGAGGCAGGAGGATCACAAGTTCAAAGCCAGCCTCAGCAATTTAGTGAGGCCCTAAGCAACTCAGTGAAACTCTGTCTCTAAACAGAATTAAAAAAAAGGGCTGGGAATGTGGCTCAGTGGTTAAATGCCCCTGGGTTCAATCCCCTGTACCAAAAAAAAAAAGAAAAAGAAAAAAAAAACTCAAGAAATATGACCTCAAATGAGTCAATTTCTTTCTATATGACTATAAAAGCCAATCCTTTAGCAATCTTGGTTTTAAACTTTGACTCTACTACTAACCCATTGTGAGTCCTTAGGAAACAAGAACATTTGTCTTCTCAGTCCTCTAGATATTTCACAAATCTATATAATGAAATAATCCTTGATGGCTCAAAACAATAGCTATGCAAACATATGATAAAGAAAAACAAACTGTAAGATATTAATACTTATGGAGTCCACTGACACCTATCACTTGCTACTTCCTTCTCTCTTCACTATGTGACATAATTGGACACATTCTACCCAGATCTCAAAGATCAGGCCAGAGTGAAAAAAGGCACGGTAGTTGGGGAGATAAGTACAAGTGGAAAGAGGGATCAACACAAAGAAATCTAAAAGTGGAATTTAAGGAGAACAACAAATCTACCACAACGAGATATTAGTATCAAAAACTAAAAAATGCTATGAGAAATGTATTTATGGAAACCCAAAAGATTCTAAGAACAGGTGGGATGAGGAGTAAGGAGAGGAAAGGAAAAATAAAATTCAATTTCAAGCTGGGTACAGAGGCACATACCTATAATCTCAGCTACCAGAGATTGAGGGAAGAGTATAGCAAGTTCAAGGCCAGCCTGGGCAATTTAGTGAGACCCTGTCTCAAAATACAATAAAAATGGCTGGGGATGTAACTCAGTATTAAAGTATCCTTGGGTTAGAGTCCCAGTAAAACAAACACACACACACACACACACACACACACACACACACACACACACGGGGTGTGTTCGCAAATCAAATGCAAATGGAAAGACAGAATATTTCAAGCTAAAAATAAACACAATGTAGCTAGTGGTAGAGCACTTGCCTAGCATCCAGCATACTCAAGGCCCTGATTCCAGCACTACCAAATAAAACAAAACCACCAATGTAAACATAGAAATTAAAAAAAAAAAAAAAACCCTTTTCTTCTTTTTGTGGGGGAGGGGTTAGCTGAAGAAAAATGTTAATAAAGAGACTACAGATTGCAAGAGTTTAATACTTTCCTGCCTTATGCTTTTTTTTTTTTTTTTTTTAAATAAAGTTCCTTTCCATCCTTAAGACAAAAAGAGAGAAAGAGTACAGGTTGAGCATCTCTTATCCTAAATGCCTGGGACCAGAAATATTTCAGAGTTCAGATTTCATTGTTGTTGGATTTTGGAATACTTGCATATACATGAAATATTCTGGGGATGGACCTAAGTTGAAATACAAAATTCACTCATGTTTCACACATACCTTTATTATTTTTATTTTCATTTTTAAAAAGTTTTTGGCTTTATTATGATAAAATACACACAACACAAAATTTACCAGTTTAAGCCATTTCACACATACCTTTAAATACATGGTCTGAAGGTAAATTTTATACAGTATTTTTAGTGTGCCTACATTTTTTACAGCAACCTGTCATATGAGGTAAGGTATGGATTTTTCCACTTGTATCATCATGTCTACTCAAAACTTGGATTTTGGAAGATTTCTGATTTTGAACTTTTATATTAGGAATGTTCACCCTATAAAAATGTGGGAAAATAAATAAATAAATAAAAGGAAGGGCCAGGGTTGTGGCTCAATGGTAGAGCGCTTGCCTAGCATGTGTGAGGCACTGGGTTCGATCCCTGGCACCACATAAAAAAAATAAATAAAACAAAGATATTGTGTCCATCTACAACTAAAAAAAAATATTTAAAAAATAAAAATAAAAGGAATTCACTAGATTTTTCTGAGGGGGGGGGAAGGAATGTTCAACCTGTATTCAAAGATATGTAGCATAAGATAGAAAAAGTAGTTTAAGAGCAAATAGTGGAAAACTTTAAATGCCAAACCAAGTAGCCTGAACTTTATTCTGTGAGCCATACTATATCACTAGAAATTTTAGATGAGAAGAGAGAAATGATCTGACCTGTACTATGCCTGGCAACAATGTAAAATACAGGTAGAGAAGAGAGGAAATGGCTGGAACAAGGAGACCAAGTAGTAGCTATTGCAAAAATCCAGGTGAAAGAAGAGGCTGAGGTCAGAATCAAGGCAGCTGAAGTGAAAGGGAAGAAATAACAGGTACTCTTCATCATTTCTAATGGCTTTTTACTTTATTTATTTGCAGTACTAGGGATTGAACCCAGAGGTACTCTATCACTGATCTACCTCCCCAGCCATTTTTATTTTATTTTACTTTTTCCTTTTTATTTTTTCAGTTTGGGATACGACCTCCCTAAGTTCCAAGCTGACCTTGAACTAGTGATGCTTCTGCCTCAGCCTCCCAAATCTCTGCAATTACAGGTGTATACTACTGCTAGGCTATTTATTCTTTTAATAGTCTAGTATTTAAACCATTCAAAATTCAAAAGGTACAAAAGATATACAACAAAAAGCTGGAGTCGTAGCTCCTTGGTAGAGTGCTTGCCTAGCACATGTGAGACACTGGGTTCAATTCTCAGCACCATATATAAATAAATAAATGGTATCATGTCCATCTACACCTAAAAATATTTTTTTAAAAGCCTTTCTTCCACCTCCATTTCCAGTCACTCAATTCCATATCCCAGAGGCAATCAATTTTTATATTTCCTTCTATAGATGTTTTATGTATAAATGAGTATATTTATATATGTACATATATTTATATGTGTGCTACTATATTTTCACCCAAAGCTGTATATGAAATTCTTATCCATTTTTCTTTTCTAGTGATAGGCATGCCATTTATTTATATTATTGTGAACCTCTTGCTTTTTCTCAAATTCAGTATTTTTGAAAAACAATTTGACTATACATACGCACAAGCAAGCATACATCTGCATCACAAAAAAATGCCCAAATTCTTTAACAAGAAATTCTGGGCCTGACTCCTATGAAACATTAAGAAAAAAAAAATCCTAAACACAAAATAAAAATTAAGAAAACATTAGAGATGGAATTATGGTTACCTTTGTTCTCTCTTCACAAGTATTTCAATGTTGCTTTCTTTAATTAGCAAATGACAAAAGAGGGGGAGAATATGAAAACATTTCTTATTATTGACAAAAATTTGGGAATTAGTTATACATTCCTTTTTTAATATTTATTTTTTAGTTGTAGTTGGACATAGGGATCGAACCCAGGGGCTCGCACATTGAACCCAGGGGCTCGCACATGCTAGGTGAGCGCTCTACCGCTGAGCCACAATCCCAGCCCTGTACATTCCTTTTTGTCAGAGGTTTATTCTCTAGTAACTGAATTTGATCTCCAGTACAACCATACTACCTACACAGAAAACACCCACACACAAAGAAAGTGTACTGTAGTTATATAATCTCCAGGATTTCAGAACATTATTGACTTTAAAATATCAGGAAATAGAATAGCCTTAGCACAAGCCACCAAGGACACAGCAGCCAACAAAGAAAAATGCTTTGGTTGACATGAACTGAAACAGGTTGAGCCAGTGTCTAGGGTTATAAATGATACCAGAGAACCACTTTCCCTGAGGTATTCTGCCAGTGTTTTCCCGAAGTCTCCCAGTTTATTTTAACTTGATTTTTAACTGAAAGATAGAGTGTGTACCTCAGGAGGGGAAGGAAACTCATCTACAAGGAGTCAGTAGTCAACTTCTACAGGAGACAATTAACTAATTAACTCATTAAATAAGTGACAATTACTTGGTAATGTCAGAAAGCCTGTTGCCTGAACAGACAGAACCAAAGAGGGAGTTTAGAACTAAGACTACAATCCATCCACAATGCTAAAATATTTTAGATATTATGCTAACAGAGAAAAGCCAGTACCTCAAAAACTGATGACATGATTGCAGTTGATCAGAACACCTGCCTGCCATGTTCAAGGCCCTAGTATGATTCCCCCATATCATAATACATACATATATGTGTACATACATACATACTTAGGGACTGGGGATGAAGCAGTGGTAGAATGCTTGAGGCTCTGGGTTCAAACATCAGCAAATTAAATAAAAGGGAAAAAAATATTTAAAAGTGTTTTTAATAGTCAAAAAAATGACCCACTTATTTTAAACAACTTATTTTTAATGCTTCTTTTAATTGATTGAATAATGTTTTAAACAGACTTTTAAGAAAGTGAAAATAGCCTAGGGTAACACACAAGGCTAGAAATAAGCAAATATTAATGTAATGTCTTACTGAGGCATCCTCTTTCTGTTAATTAAAATTACGTGTTTGTACTAAAAATGATTAACAGTTTCAATCAAAGTTTTGGGCCTCCCAGATTATGCTAAAGATTTCATTTATCAAGTAATTTAATAGTGCAACAATCTTTTTCATTTTATTCCTATCATTCCAAAGGATGAACTAAAATGATTAAATGAAATTATCAAATATTACATCCTGGGCTGGTCCTGTAGCTTAGTGGCAGAGTGCTTGCCTAACATGTGTGAGGCACTTAGCACCACATAAAAATAAACAAATAAAGTAAAGCCATTCTGTCCATCTACAACTACAATTTTTTTTTTTTTTAAATATTATATCCTGGGCCTGGGGATGTGGCTCAAGCGGTAGCGCGCTTGCCTGGCGTGCGTGCGGCCCAGGTTCGATCCTCAGCACCACATACAAACAAAGATGTTGTGTCCGTGGAAAACTAAAAAAAAGAATAAATATTAAAAAATTCAAAAAATAAATAAATAAATATTATATCCTGGGCTGGGGTTGTGGCTCAGTGGTAGAGCTCTTGCCTGGCATGCATGAGGTACCGGATTTGATCCCCACCACCACATAAAAATAAATAAATAAAGATGTTGTGTCCATCTACAACTAAAAAATATTTTTTTAAAAATAGGAATAAATATGGGGCTGGGGATGTGGCTCAAGTGGTAGCACGCTCGTCTGGCATGCGTGCGGCCCGGGTTCGATCCTCAGCACCACATACCAACAAAGATGTTGTGTCTGCCAATAACTAAAAAAATAAATAAATAAATAAATATGTTAAAAAAAAAATAGGAATAAATAAAGGTATTGTGTCCATCTACAACTAAAAAAAAAAAAAAATTAATTATCAGGGGCTGGGGTTATGGCTCAACAGTAAAGCACTCGCCTAGCATGTGCGGGACCCTGGGTTCGATCCTCAGCACCACATAAAAATAAAATAAAGGTATTAAAAGTATATTAAGTATACTATATCCTAACTCCAAGTAACTGTAGAGTTAATCATTTGCCATTTCAAAGACGTCTCTCAAGCAGCTGTAAATCCTTCTTGGGCAAGAAGTCAAGGACACATGAAAGACATTGACAAGAAGTAGCTGACAGTATCTAAATAAAAATAGGTGATCTATTTTCTCATTTAAACTTTTCCAGACCCACTTGAAGTATATAAAATGCAAAAGTGCCTACACAACATTGATACTTCCAGAAACATTTAAATTGAAATTAATATTGTTCACATATACTTGAAAAAGTCTTGGCACTCTGAAGCTTGAGAAATAAAATGGATTTTATGAGAGATTAGAATCCTCATACATTTAATCAAAATTATTGTCTATAAAAAATGGCAGGGTTTCACATACAGATACATGTGATAATGACAGTGAATGATCTGCAGCTCTAAATCAGAAGATCATGCTGTGTAGAAATGTTTTGCCCATGAAGCCAACAGATCAAGATATCAAGACTTCACCTGACTGGAGTAAACTGGATAGTGCTAACTCCCTTGCAGTTTACTGAATTTAACCTTAAATGACTTTTAGAATGTGGGCAAACTACATTACATGTAAGCAATATTAACTAGACCCTATGAAGAGCTTATAGATCACTCTACATTTCAACTAAGAAATTAAAAAAAAGAAAAGATTAACTTAATTCAATTACTTGAATGAGGTTTTTTTTTAAAGTCCAAATGATACAAATGACCTGTTTAAATGAATTCAGTTCAAAACAGGTCCTTTGATGTTTTATATTTCTAAAAGATATTCCAGAGTCTATAAAGGAAAATTCCAATGTGTTGTGAATAGAAAGCTGATTACTTAAAAAAAAAAAATTAAACAGTGTATCAAGAACAAGGATTTTCAAGTATGTATACAAAAATTGAGGTACTATATCTAGAAACATTATTTTTTAAGCCAAAAATCTGATAAAATCAAATCTTTCATATTATTTTGCATTAAGCATAAAACTGTATGGTGGGCATTATGCCTGATACCAGGGCTGAAGATCAGCAAAATACAGTTCATGTTGCCAACTAGCACAGAAATGATGGCATGATGCACACTGAAATCAGGGTTAGAAACTTGGGTTCTAAATTCCTGTACCATTAACTCATTGAGAATTCTTGGACAAAATATGTGGCTTAGCCAGGTGCAGTAGCAGCAGCCTGTATTCCCAGCTACTTGGGATGCTGAGGCAGGAGGAAATCTTGAGCACAGAAGTTCCATACCAGCCTGGGCAACATAGCAAAAACCCTGTCTCAACAAAACAAATACGACTTCTTTCAGTTTCTTCTCTAAGAAGGGATTAAAAGCAAAAATATCTGTCCTGTTGTGAGGGAAAAGAAGATCTTGGAAATGGTAAAACACATGTATAATTAAATAGTTACTGTAAAATGCTTAGAAATAGAAAAGCATATGATCAGTTTCCCTCCTTGCTTTTCCCAATAACTCCCATGAAGGCATTATTGTTCTTCCTTTTCATTTCTCTCCAAACCAAGGTTCCTAGGAGGTCAGCTTCCAGTATTTCTAGACTTACCAGGAAATTGGTTGTAACTGGTCTATGCAGCTATCTCTGCTTATCCAACACGTGGTGGTAATATGAGTCAAAACAATTTCTCATGACTTCATTCCAACTGAGATGAACTGACATTTTCAGATCTTAACATCCTTTCAATTTCAGTAATTTGAACAACAATGTTTCAAAGTTCAGTAACTGTAGATATCACACAGAGCATTTCCCATATAGAAAAATGAATTACATGAACAATGAAAGAGGATGATATGTGCCAAAGCAAGAGTTGAGCACATGAAGCTAATTCTCTTGCTATCCTTCACTATTACTGCTTGAACTTCCCACCTAAGCCAAATTTAGTCAGGAATGCATGACCTTTCACTACACAAGCACTCTGTGTAAGGAGGAAAGATCACAACAGACCTGACACACAAACCCTGTTACAACAGTACAATATGGAATTCCTCTTGACTTCATTACAATGAAAGTGTAGTCTATTATAAATATTTTAAAGAGACAAATAATTTTAAACACATATGGCCACACTGACTTAATTTTAACTTCATTAAGCCATATTAATTTTTAAAAACAAATTTGAATTAGTAATATAAAAATATTGCCATGTTATCAAAATCAATTACACATACATTAGGGAAAAGCAGTTTTATATATCTAGGGGTTTTTTGTTGTTGTTTTTTTTTAAGAATTTTTTTTAATATTTATTTTTTAGTTGTAGTTGGAAACAATACCTTTATTTATTTATTTATTTTTATGTGGTACTGAGGATCGAACCCAGGGCCTCACACGTGCTAGGCAAGCGCTCTACCGCTGAGCCACAACCCCAGCCCTATATCTAGTTTTAATTAGCACTTCAGCTGCATATTTCACATCCACTAGAAACAAAAACTTCTATTTGACTTTGCAAAGAAAATTCTTCAGAACCTTAACTTTCTTACTCAAAATGCTTCCAGAAAATGTTACATGCTTATTTTTCTTTTTACTTTAACATATCTATTTTCAAAAATAAGTGAAAACTTTTCTAAAAATTAAAAATAAAAAGATATATGTACTTTTGTTATTATAAAATTTCCATTATTGGGCTGGGGATGTGGCTCAAGTGGTAGCGCGCTTGCCTGGCATGCGTGCGGCCCGGATTCGATCCTCAGCACCACATACAAACAAAGATGTTGTATCCGCCAAAAAATAAAAAATAAATATTAAAAATTCTCTCTCTCTCTCTCTCTCTCTTAAAAAAAAAAAAATTCCATTATAGCAAGTTCTATCACCAGCTACTGGACAATGCAACTCCTAACAAAGTAAAGAGGAACAAGAACACTTTTAAGCACTGAAATCAACTGAAGCTACCATAATAAAGTAGGGCTACCAAAACAATTTTTCCCTCAAAATGGTCAAAAACCTTGGAAATAAAATAATCAGCCAGGAGAACCCAGTGACCGAGACAAGAATGCTTCCCAAGGCAGATTAAATTGAATAATTAATTTATATTGTTCTCTAAATAAATACTTCAATCTCTTGGTCTAAGTAACCATGGAAACAAACAAGGAACACATAAATTTATAAACCTGGGCAAACTGTGTCTCTTTTGACAATCAAGGTGCAGCTCCTAGGGGAACAGAATACCTTAATGTTGGTAAGCCTTGATTAAATACCAATATTTTTGCCATAGAGAAAGAAGGACCTCTATCCTGGTAGAGAATGCAAAGTACTAAAAGATGTAAGAGAACAACCAAATACTGTGTATACACCTGGCCAGTACCCTGTTTGGGGTACCAGGGATTAAACCCAGGGGTGCATAACCACTGAGCCACATCCCCAGCCCTATCTTTTTTTTTTTTTTTTTTTTTTTTTTTT
>NW_026000037.1:58363803-58376806 GCF_001458135.2 Marmota marmota marmota
CCCTATTTTTTTTTTTTTTTTTTTTTGAGACACGGTCTCTCCAAGTTGCTTAGGGCCTTACTAAGTCGCTGAGGCTGGCTACAAACTTATGATCCTCCTGCATCAGCCTCCTGTGCTGCTGGGATTATAGGCATGTGCCACTATATCTGGTGATATATTTTTGTTTTTAATAAAGTGATTTTAAAAATATGAAACAATCATATGAATAAATTGATGACTATTAGAGAATTTTTCTAGGTATGCTAACAGTATTGGTTTGGTTTTTCAGAGTCCTTTCTTTAAAGATACATACTTAAATATTTATAGATGCAAGAATGTAATGTCTGGGAACCGCTTCAAAATAAGTCAGTGGGGCTGCAATATAAAGGGAGCAAGATTAGCCATGATAATTGGTGAAGCTTAGTGACAATAAATGGTGATTCATTATACTATTTCCTATAAATTTGTATATAACATTTTCCATAGTAAAAGTTGTGTATTTCTGCAGGGTAAGGGTGGCTACTGGGGATTGAACTCAAAGACATTCAACCACTGAGCCACATCCCCAGCCCTATTTTGTATTTTATTTAGAGACAAGGTCTCACTGAGTTGCTTAGCACCTTGCCGTTGCTGAAGCTGGCTTTGAACTCACAGTCCTCCTGTCTCAGCCTCCCAAACAGCTGGGATTACAGGCGTGCACCACCCACCTGGCTTCCATAGTAAAAGTTTTTTTAAAGCTAAGAAAAAATTGGGATGATTCTGTATATACTAACACCTACCTGTATCTCCAAATAATATAAAGTAAAAAACAAAAACAAACAAAACAACAGTGCCTTAAAATACATAAAGCAAGTTTCCTCCATTTACTATGTAACTTGAGCAAGTTACTTAACTCTGTAGAGCAGTTTCCTCATGTGTAAAGGAATACTATAGCTATGGGTTGAGCTTAGTGGTAGAGCAAGTGCGCACCATGTGTGAGGCCCTGTGTTAAATCCCCATCACCCCCCCCAAAAAAAAAAAAAAACAGAAATAAGACAGGCACAATGGCTCAGGCCTATAATCCCAGCTACTCCGGAGACTGATGCAGGAGGATTGCAAATTCAAGACCAGCCTCAGCAATTTAACCATATCCTCAGCAACTTAGTGAGACCCTGTCTCAAAATTTTAAACTACCAATACAAAAAAAGAGGAAAGAAGAAAGAAAAAATAAATTTTTGGGCCAGGGATGTAGCTCTGTGGTAACATACTTGCCTAGCATGCATGAGGTCTGGGTTCAATCCCTAGCACTGGAAAATAAATAAATAAATAAAATGGGAATACTAATAGTATCTAAATTATTGAATTGCTCTGAGGACTAAATACAATGTTTGTATAAAACACTTAATATAGTGTCTAATACATAACAATGACCCAGTAAGCATTAGCTATTATCACTTAAGTTCTTAAAAACCACAAACCCTATATTTTCTAAGTACATGCACAGAAGAAGATCAGAAAGAAACACAACTAACTAAAAATAACAATTACTTCTTAGATAGCAGGGAAATGCTGGGATTTTGGAGAGTTCAGAAAGAACTTCAAGCCTTCAGCCTTTTCAGAATGTTCTCATTTTTTTTTTTTTTAATTGTAATGAGTTGGATGTGAGTTGGATGTTGTACATGCCTGCAGTCCTAGCTACACAGGAGGCTGAGGCAGGAGGATCACTTGAGCCCAGGAGTTTGAGACCAGCCTAGAAAGCATAGTGAGACCTCATTTCAGAAGAAAAAACAAATATTGATGCATGATTATATAATTTAAATGAATCTAGAATATAAGTCCTTTAAGAACCAGGATGTCTTATTCAACTTCATACCTCTAGCCCCTTAAACTGTACCTGGCTCCTAGTAGGACAATCACTTAGCAATCTGTATTGAACAGAGCTGTTCAAAATATTGAGCCGGGGGTCTGTGGCTGTGGCTCAGTGGTAAAGTGCTTGCCTAGCAGTTGTGAGGCACTAGGTTCGATCCTCAGCACCACATAAAAATAAATAAGTAAAATAAAGGCATTGTATCCATCTACAACAACAACAACAAAATATCGAGCCAGGGACCAGAAGAAGGGAAGGAGCAGGCAAGAATGAGGTTTAGGAGAGGAAGACCACTAGTAGAAAGAAGAGTAGAGATACCTAAAGAAAGAAAGGGTGAGAAAACATTTCTTCTTTAGAGGTCTTAATTTTGGGTAGTTGTTAAAGTATTTTTGCAGGTAATATGAAAGCAGTGCTAGAAAAAGAGCTACTGAATACAGTAACATTGATTTGGTGATGAAAAGCCTCTTCTCTTCTCTGTCTCCCACCTTCCCTGAGCCATCTCCAGGATCCTAGGTTTTCCAATCTCCTCTATGTGGTACCTCCACATTTCTTGTTTTTAACCTGCCCATATTTCCCTGCCCCTTCTGGGTAACTGCATGCTAATTTTCCTTTAAAATATGCCTCCTTCCCCCACTCTTGATTTATACAAGTGATTCAAGTGGGGCTTACTCATCAGTTCCAGGAGTGAGATTTCAAACCAAAATCTAGCTAATGAGATAACTGCATCTCTCTGGTACATGCTTTAGGGTGGGGGTGGGAAAGAATAATTCCTAGATTTATTCTAGAAATTAGGAAAGAAAGACTGAGAATGTAGCTCTGTGGTACACTGCCTGCTTAACATGTGTGAAGCCCAAAAATGTGTTTCTTCCAGTTCTGGAAGCCTAATGCTGGCCATAGCAAGTTCAGGGGAAGATGTTTTCAGACATTTCCACACTACTAAGCAAGAGCTAGACAGAACAGGAAGATAGTAATTAAAAAGAAGAAAAAGTGACATATGTAAAGAATGAATCATAAGTCTTTCAGGTCTGTGTCTTGGTATTTCAGAGCTTATGGTTAGACTATTCCTTTTTGGGTCCTGACTAGGCAACTGAAGGTTCAGAAGAAAACTCTGCAAACACCTGCCACAGTCTCTCAAGTCTTCCAGCTTTACACTATAGCTATATCTCTTCTCAAAACCTTACAGCATTGGGAGAAATTACCTCTTGTGTTGATATTTCTGAATACAGAGATTTGTGAAGGTCTTTGGCTGCATGTCTCAAGAATGTGATTAATTGAATATGTGTACAAAATCATAAACACATATTAACATCTTAGTTGCTTTATTATGTCCAGCATTAGCTGCGGGGGAAACAAGGGACACAGATGCTACTCAGGAGGGTGGAGGAGGAATCCTCACCTCAACTTGGAAAAGAAGAAAAAGGACAAAAAAACTAGCTTTGACTGGGTGAAGTGGCGCATACCTGTAATTCCAGCAGCTCAGGAGGATTGAAAGTTCAAAGCCAGCCTCAGCAATTTAGCCAGGCCCTAAGAAACTTAGTGAGACCCTATTTCAAAAGATTAAAAAGGGCTGGGGATGTGGCTTAGCCGAGTGCCTCTGGGTTCAATCCCTGGTACCAAAACAGATAGACAACAAAACTAGCTTTTATTTGGTTCCCCGTGTGTTGGGCGTAGATTACATAACACTTTGTTCAATCTTTGTTACATTCCTTTGTGCTAGTTGTAGTATCCCTTATAAGACAGATGAGAAAACAGACTCCAAATGCAAACACCTGACACCACACTATAAAAAAGGAGTCAAATGAGGATTCAAATCCAGGTTAGACTACAAAGTCCATGGAGGCTCCAGCTACATTCTGCTGCCTCATGAAGGAAAAGAATTGCATCCAGTTAACACATTCTAGGAAAACTATGTAGCTAGGAGGAAATTAAATGGATAGACTCACACTCCATAAATCAGTCATCCAAAAGAAAGCACAGAAATGTAAAAGAAACAGTTTATATATTATTTGATCTATTTAAATTACAAGTTCAATCATTCTACTTCCAAAAGGAAAGACAAAAGTCCTCCAGTGGTTTCCATGCTGCTCCTAGAAAAAAAATCCAAACTCTTCTTCATGGCCTATTCACAAGGTCCTACTTGATGTGGCTCCTTCTACTTAATCTCTAACCAGTCAGCCCCCTCACTCACGGATGCTTTTGGCTCTCTGGCCTCCTTTCTATTTGTTAAACATACCAAAAGCTTTTCTACTTCTAAGCCTGTGCATATGTGAGTCATCTGGAAGTCTCTCCATCACCCCACCTTTACTTAACCTTTCAATTCTCAACTCTAACTTCACTTCCTCAGGGGCCTTACTGACCACCCTCTTGCAAAATATTGAAAAATAGAACCTTTCATCATTCTGTTTATTTTCTTACTGTATTTGTCACAATCTATTGTTATCCTTTTAGCCTCACTCCTCCAACATGAGGACCTCTCTTCACTGAACTCCTCTTTCTTATCCTAATCATCACTGAATTCCTCTATCTTATCTCCATAAAGGTAGGCCTTTACACAGTATATAGCATGGCACATATAGACAATTAAAATGTAATGTATTGATTAGGGCTGAGCACGGTGGAGCATGTCTATAATCCCAGTAACTCTGTAGGCTGAGGCAGGAGGAAAACAAGTTGAGGCTAGCAAGACCATATCTCAATATTAAAAAGTTTGGGGATAAAGCTCAGTAGTAAAGTACCCTTAGGTTAAATTTCAGTACAGTAAAAAAAAAAAAAAAAAAAAAAAAAGATAAAAAAAAATACTGATTGGTAGTAGAATATAACAGAGCATTTAATAATAACACTAAATTTCTTATCAATAATTTCTCAATCCTTTTTAAATGATTTAAGGATAAAGTTTCACTATAGTGCTAATCTGACCTTAATGCCTAACACTTTTTTAAAAATATTTTTTTAGGGCTGGGGATGTGGCTCAAGCGGTAGCACGCTCGCCTGGCATGCGTGCGGCCCGGGTTCGATCCTCAGCACCACATACCAACAAAGATGTTGTGTCCGCCAAGAACTAAAAAATAAATATTTTTTAAAAAAATTCTCTCTCTCTCTCTCTTTAAAAAAAAATATTTTTTTAGTTGTAGATGGACACAATATCTTTATTTTATGTATTTATTTATTTTTTATGTGGTGCTAAGGATCAAACCCACATATGCTGGGCAAGCGCTCCACCATATTTTTGAGCCACAACCCCAGCCCCAATGCCTAACACTAAAAAAATAAAAATAAATAAGAACACTATATAGTTTACCAGTACTTCCTTAAATAAAGCTAAAAGTTATCATCCTCAATTCCTATATTCTAAAGAATTGACAAAAACCCTTATCTGGAATGGCTAATAAAACCAGTTTATGCTGAGAAGCCCTGTATGAGCTTCAAGTTTTGAATTAACAAGTTCTTACTTTTTAATTTGCTCAAACCTTAATATACAAACATTCAGACTATTTTTATTTTCCTATTTTTCTCTCAAACAAGTTAATGACCTACTATATCTCCTTCCATACCATTCTCAATGCTCATTAAATCAAACACAAACATATATATGTAAATATACATACTAAAAACATATAAAGGGCTGGGGCTGTAGCTCAGTGGTAGAGACGCCCGCCTTGTACATGTGAGGCACTGGGTTCAGTCCTCAGCACCACATAAAAATAAATAAAAGATATTAAAAAAAATATATATTATATATATATATATATATATATATATATATATTGCTTCACAAAACAAAATCATGCTACACATGCTTCTTTTCATATTTTCTTACTTACTAGTACATTAAAAATTCCTCTAAATCAGCAGCAATAGGTTTCATTCTTGGTAGTATCTGCATCTCCATAGTATACTTATTCCACAATTTTTCTACCATCCTCCCCTAATAGCATTTGTTTCTTTTTTGAGAAAAAAAAATGATTGTTGCAATTAACAATGCACATATTCTTATATGCATTTTTATTTCTCTGGGATAAATATTCTAGGAAACATGTATGAAGACAAGAATGGTGTGGGGCTGGGGATGTGGCTCAAGCGGTAGCGCGCTCGCCTGGCATGCATGCGACCCGGGTTCGATCCTCAGCACCACATACAAACAAAGATGTTGTGTCCGCCAAAAACTAAAAAATAAAAATTAAAAATCTCTCTCTCTTTAAAAAAAAAAAAAGAATGGTGTGAATATACTTTGTATACAACCAGAGATATGAAAAATTGTGCTCTATATGTGTAATATGAATTGTAATGCATTCTGTTGTCACATATAACAAATTAGAATAAAATGTTTAAAAATTCTAAGAAGAAGATTTCTTTGTTCAAATTATGTTTTTTTCTTTATTTCTTTGCTATCCTGCAGATTGCACCCAGAGCTTCCCACATGCTAGGCAAGCACTCTACCTCTAAGATACATAGCCAGCATATTTACTTTTTATTTTAAACTATTGCCAGATTGCTTTAAAAAGAGTCTTTTGTTTCCACAAATACTGTATAAGAGTCCCTTTTCCTCCACATTTGGCCTCTGTAGATATTATCATCCTTTTATACTTGATAATCTTTTTGTAACTCTAACATTAAGGCATACATCCCAAACTTTTGAGAAGGTAGCCCTAATGTATATGTCAATAAAGAGAAAGAATCCCCTGGTTAAAAAGCTCTGCTTAATTTCCTTCTAAACTTCATCCTACAGCCAAACATAAGTAAATGTACAGTACGTAAACAAATATTGACAATATAAGAGTTCATTTATTTCCACTAATAATTATGTCATCATAAAAACCCTAAAGAGAAAACGTTCTTTGCTTTATATTAGCATCATCTCCTTCCTACTTAATCTTTAAATAAACAAGAAAGAAAAAAAATGCATTTTCATAACTTTATATGGGATATGATCTTCACTGTTACATTGGTGCTAGTGAATAAAAGAACAGAATCAAAATATTTGAATTCTATCTTTCATTTAAATTTTTGGTCTGGTATATATAGTTGTACCATCTTAAAGTGTTGCTTTTACCATATAACACTAATAAATGAACAACAGAAAGTCTATCTATTTAAAAAAAAGTTTAAGAAATCTTAAAAAATCATTCACTGAAGAGTTTTTAAAAATCTACTTTGCCAGAAAGCACAGACAAGATCAACCGTTCATTCTGAAATTTGTCAGGCTTATAACAAACAGCCTGTCACATTTCTGTTGTCCCTACCTCCCCTGCATCTTCACTGCTTCTATTGTATCCTTTTGCTACTGTATACTTCTGATGTAGCAAAACTAGGTCAATGATAGTGTGTGGGTGAAAAAGGTAAAAGAAGAAAGAGATAAATCAAAAAATGACAGTTTTAAGGGTAGTAATAGTAAAATGTTAGTTTGACAACTGGTTGTAAAATTATAGCACAGTAGAACACATAAGAATTCATTTTTTGTGCTCCAGTTGCATGAACTTGGGGGTTGGGGGTACACTGGGAAAAAGCAGAATCCTAGTAATTTTTTTTTTTTTTTTAACTAACAGAAAATACAGTTTATTGGCTGGGCACAGTGGCCCATGTCCATAATCCCAGTTACTACAGTGTCTAAGATGGGAGGATTGCAAGTTCAAGGCCAGTCTGGGCAACTTAGCAAGTTTCTGTCTCTAAATAAAATTTGAAAAAGGCCTGTGGGCTGTGGGTGTAGTTCAGTGGCAGTGTGCTTGCCTAGCATGCTCAAGATGCTGGGTTTGATCCCCAGCACCACAAAAAAAAAGAAAGAAAGAAAACATAGCTCATCAAATTTTGAGAAGCAATAAAGAACACAGAAAAAAAATGAACCTATTTCTCATTTCTCTATAAAAATGTTTTACTCTTACAAAGCCCTCCTCACAGACCTATATATAATTCCACTAAACATGAATACATCTATACTTTCAAAAAGGAACATATAATTGTTTTACACAACAAAGGAGTTTTGAGCCATATTAGTATGAAGTTAGACGGTTATTATCACAGATCTCAATTTTACAGAGCTTTCAACTATATTCTAAAACTTAAAATTAAATCTTCTCCGTAGTCTTTTTTCTTTTTTTTAATTATACATGACAGTATAATGTATTTTGACATATAATACATACATGGCATATAACTTCACATTTTTGTAGGTGTACTCTGTAGCCTTTAGTTGAAATGGCCCTAAACTCAAATAATCCCAAATCTTACCAAAACCAAACCATACTGATAACAATTTATATGTTAACCTTTGATTTAACATTTTTTGTGAAACTCCAACCTTAAACTTTCATGGGACTATTATCCCTAGTTCTCCTCCACCTCCTTCCTACTTCAATTATGAACATTGTGTATAAATCAGCTTTTGATCCTGTCCTGCTTATTTCACATTTAACTCTCATAACTACAAGGATTCATCTATCACCTGTATAAATTTGTATCTGTTCAAACCTGACTTTAACTTAATGGGTCACATTTATTTAGCAATCCCACAAAAAAAATCCCCAAATAAATGCCTAATAAACTAACACCTATCTTAAAAAATTCCAGGTACACTATTTCTTCTTTACTTCCATATATAATACCAAATCAATAGATTCTTCCCTTACAAAGTCCCTGGTATTGTCCTTCCTTTCCATTACCCAGTCATCAGCCACTCTAGGTCATTATCTCCCACATGTATTATTTCAATAGCCTCTTAGCTGATGGCCTCACTTACTTCCAATCTCTCTACACTTTATCCAACATACACAAAGAGCTGCCAGAATTCACCACTTCAATTTGCCCACTCAGAAACCCACAGTGCCTCCCTACTGTTTCAAATCCAAACTCCTTGCCAACTGTTCTAGGTAGTTACAGCATAAAGGCACTTTTTTATTTCATCACCTAAATAACCAGGTTTTTTTTTTTTTAACTTCTTAACAAAGTTGCCATTAGTCCCTGACATGCCTATCTTTCAAAAATCATCACATTTCAGAATCTTACATGCAAGTATAGTATAGGGTTAAGATTATAGGTTCTGTAGTTTGATTTGAACTCTGGTCTCTACCACTTATAAACTAAGGGACATTAACAAAGTCATTTAACTTCATCTACATAACAAGAACACTAAACCTCAGAAGTTATGAAAATTAACATACCATCCTTAGAGTACTGGGTCAATGTACAGCACACTCTAAATGATCAGTATCTCTTAACCACTGTCATCATTGTATGGCTACTCTGTTCTAGGCAAGCCAGTCTGATTGCTCTACCACAGGCTTTGCATTTGCCTTCACTATTCTCAATAGCTTCAACCCCAAACAGAGATGAAATAGGCCTCAGAGAGAGGCTAGTCCAACCACATGCCCATCATCATTCATGACCTAGCTCAATTCTCTGCTTCAATTAATCTATTTAGTATTTATTAATGAATAATAGAATACAAGTGCACAGCACATAGAAAATAGTCCTCAATCTGCTGGGTAAATATTTTAAGTGCTAAAGAAATACATAGTTAGCATGTATTTTTGTCTTCTATTAAATCTAAAATATTAATAGAACATATATGCATGTGTAATAAATAATTTTTTTGGAAAAATACTTGAAAGTTGCCTAATATAATACTTGGAACTGTCCTCCTGTTGATCCAACTAGCTATATTTTATCTTCCTTGCAGTTTTAGCTTTCCTGAAGATAAATGTCTTCATGATCTTATTTATTAATAATGCTTGAGACAATGCTTTATGCTTAGGGCTACATATGCAGTTATAAATTCTACAAATTATCAGTATGAAAATAAAATTAGAGTCAACATCAAAATACTTTGTAAGGGACTGGTAAGGCTCACTGGCAGGGTGCTTGCGTAGCATGCCTGAGGCCCTAGATTTGATCCCCAGTATTGCAATATAATATGTAAAAAGATAGTGACAGTATATGCAAAACATTAAATGAAAAAGTAAGATTTAAAAGTTGTCAAAGAGGTAGGCTGAGTCCTGGCCTCTCTCTTTGTAGCTTCAAGCCCTCCTATCATCACAACCACCACCAACACCACTCTTCAAAAACAAAAACAATCAATATAGAATCACAGATTTTTTACCCCTACACAATTTTTAAAGCTGGAAGAACCTCAATTCCAATTCCGTTATGGCCCACTGAATCTCACATGAGAAGATAAAACTCAAAAAGCTTAGATAATTATTCTAAGCATACAACAACAGCCAGGTAGATGTGGACCTGGGAATTACCTTGACCAATGCTCTTTTCAGTACATCGTGCAACATTCTAACTGATTTCCTCCACACTATTCTAATCTAGAAAATAAAATTAACGATATCATAGGAATTCCTCATAAAACATCGAGTATAATTATATGCTATGTTAATACTGATATAATTTTGGGTATTCTCAAGAATACTTGTGAAAAATAAAAATTTCAGGCCACAAATGGAGCAATTATATCACAATTATTTTTGTTCTAGAAAAGATACTTCCCTTAGTATATTTTATAAAATTTAATATTCTCATTTTTCCTAATTGTTTTTCAGTGTGATGATCAAACCCAGGGCACATGCTAGGCAAGTATATTATATTCTATCACTGAGCTACATCCCCAGCCTTTACTAATTCTTCTTCATGAACTATACATATGGATGGTCATCTATGCAGTCTCTTTCCCAACAATAGTTTAAGTAAACCACATGTCTCAGATAAAAATGTCATCTATTCCAGGCACATCAGAGTATGTTAGAATCTGTTCCTAATATAGAATCACAGACTTTTGGAATTGGAAGGAACCTTGGAGGTCACCTTTCATTTTACAGAGGAAAATAATACCCAGCAGGAATCTGTCCAAGGTTAAAGTGTCTACACAAGAACCCAGATCCAGAATAGAAATTCTCAAAAGAAGATTTCAGAAAAAAATACAATATTTAAAAAAAACACACACTAGCTTCTTTCCCTTTACATTTACTTCTTAAGCTTAATTTCCTACATAGGAAATTTTTGAAATTAAGAAAGCAAAACAAAAAACTAAGCCTACCTTTTTTTTTTTTTTTTCCTTTTAATTCTACAGACAAGTCTCTGATCCTAAAAGCTTAGCAAAAGTTAAGGTAGATCCTTGCAAGAATTTTAGGCAGCAACTTTTTGTTTTGTTTTGGGGTACCAGAGATTGAATCCAGAGGTGATTTTCCACTGAACCACATCCCCAGAACTTTTTTATTTTTTTTAGTTGTTGATAGACCTTTATTATTTTTATTTATTTATATGCAGTACTGAAAATCAAACCCAGTGCCTCACACATGCCAGGCAAGAGTGCTACTGCTGAGCCCCAGCTCCAGCTCCTCCCCAGCCCTTTTTTATTTTTTGAGAAAGGGTCTCACTAAGTTGCTGAGCTGGCTTTGAATTTGTAATCCTCCTACCTCAGCCTCCCAATCACTGGGATTACAGGCATGTACCACTCACTGCACCTGGCAAGACAACATTTTGGAATAAAACCTCCAAAGGCCTATGATACAATATAAATAAGTAGAGGGGGAAAACACACAAATTAAGAATACCTACAGTAGCCTTATATCTGTAATTAATTACATGGAGGATTGTTTTTAAGTAGAAAAACTTTATAAAACATGCAGCTTTCAAAGAAGAATTAGTCACTATACCTATCAATTATATAAGAATGCCTATACATTTTGAATTTTTTAATTAGCCTCAGTACTTAGGAGAAGCTGGAAGTTCTTTTTAGTCTACTTTTACACCGCTTAAGTCATATTAAAAAAACAACAACAACAACATTAATTTAAGGAATTTTTTTTCTTTTTTAAAGACAACGTCTCCCTATGTCATCCAGGTAATTCTACTGTCTCAGCCTCCCAAGTAACTAGGATTACAGATGCCCGATTTAAGGCCTGAGGAAAATATCTTAACAACCCTTAATATAAAGGAAAACCCTCAGTCAAACATCAACAAGAGAAAAATAAATTATATTGTCTAGCAATGTAAGAATACATGAAAATAGAATATTCCTCAGCGTTAAGGCTTCAAATGAACTACTGATTACACCTTTTTGTTTTTTCAATGAAACATGAATTACATAATTTACCTGTAGGAATATGTTTCTTAACTCATGAGGATCACCTCGCTTAGTTGTCTGCACCTGTAAGGAAAAAAAAAAAAGAAAAGAAAAAAAGCTAGTTAATGCTTCACTAAAGGTCACACAATCTCCAGATTAGAGTTCACAACTGCTAACAATCAATGCTCTTATCTTTTATAAGGGCATTTAGTCTAAAACAACCCAAAAGCCCTAACTGCTGATAACAACTGTCAAATTTGAGATCTGTCACTACAGGGTGGAAAGGCGGGTGTGAATAGCCTGGGATATAGCAAATTACACACAGTGCTTCCTCTGAACTGAAAAGGGAAGAAAATGAATATCACTCTTTATTTTACTCCACAACACAGTAGCAACCACCAACCTTGAAATCAAGAGGCCTGCAAGAGTGGAGCAACAGGATAGTCAAAACACCTAAATTAATGGCATGGATTAGCAGCCTTTCTTCCCATTGGAAAGAAATAATAACAAAGATCTCAGCGCCCCTCTAGTTCCCCATCTAACCTAAAACCTAAAAGAGCTGCCACCAGTACAAATGCTTTCAACATCCTGCAACCTCCAACGCAAATGTCAACCATTGCTCTCCGCAGTATTGAGGCCCCAAATTACTCAGTACTCACCCCCTCCCCCACCGCAATACACGGATGCCCTAGGTATCCCCGGCTTTACTTGCCACTTCCTCCCACTCCCTTTCCGATGCTCTTCAACTCCGAGCTCACAATCCCATGGACCTAGGGCAGGACACACTACTCTTCCTTCGTTGACCAGTGGTCCTCACAACCCCTCCAACTCACAATCCCTCCTCTTTCCCCTCCCCCAGCCGGGCATCCTCTTCCTCCGGATCCTTGCCCATCAGCTCTCCCACCCGCAACCTGGAGCCCTAGGACGCGCTATCTAATAACTACGCAAAGAAGGAAATTGAGAGAGCTGGGGGGCTGCAGGCAGGGCCCTTGGAATGTCTCTTATGCAATAAAGGCAGCAGCAGAGAGTTGGAGTCACCTTGACCGCCATGCTGTGCTCGGAAGCCGGGAACGAGCCAGTGAGCGAGCAGGGCCGAGCTGTCAGGGTGCGCGCGCGCG
>NW_026000037.1:58377870-58399837 GCF_001458135.2 Marmota marmota marmota
CGCTTCCCCGGCCGCGCCCGCCCTCCCTCTGGCCGGCGTCGCGCGCGTCCTTATGCAAATGAGCTCGGTACGCGGTGTTTAGACTGAAGGCCGGGAGCTTCCGCTGGAAAGGGAGCTGGCCCGGGGCCTGTGGACCCGCGGAGTTGACCCACTGAAGGGAGGGACGCGCCTCCCACGGAGAAAGGTGGAATTCGAGCCACGGGATTCCAATGCACCGCGTGGCCGCCCCAGATGAGTCTCCGCCAGGCCACACCAAGTTTCTTAAGGACTCTTAGTGGGTGTGGCTTTGGGTACAGGCTTCAGCCTAAGTCATTTTCCCTGAGGCTTAAAGGAACACTTGGGGCCCGTATTGAACACGATTTCCGAAGCGTCAAAGAACACATCCATTAATAATAACGAATTAGTGCTGGGGTTGTGGCTCAGCGGTAGATCGCTCGCCTAGCAAGTGCGAGGCCCTGGGTTTGATCCTCAGCACCACATAAAAATAAATAAAATAAAGGTATTGTATCCAACTACAACTAAAAAATAAATACTAAGAAAATAATAATTATAACGAATTAACAACTGATGGCAAATATTGACAAAAAAGATTAAGAACCACTCACTGGGGAAAACCTAAGTAAACATAACTTGAGAATATTGTTCTTCTGTACTTTATAATAAAGGTTTATGAATAGACTCCACTTTCTTAAACAGCCAAATCCCTGTGTAATGAGGTTGGGTACCAATATGTATGAGAAAAACTCCATTTATCTTTCACAGGGCTGCTACAATCCTGGCCCTTGCCTCTGCATAAACAAAAAATAATTCTCTGTTGGATTCTCAGCCCTATCTAAGAAGTAATAGCGCTACCTTGAACCAGAATTATGTCTCTAAAACTGCCTTGTGTTATTATATGACCATATTAGGCCACATGTTGAATGACTCAAACAGTTACTGGGCATTCATAATATGCCAAATACATCCTGCTTTTTAAGAATACAAAAACAAAAAAGAAATATATCCTTACCTTCTAAGCACTTACAGGTAGATGGTTGATGCTTCCTCATAAACTTAACTACTTGTGGATATTTTTGTTTTAATAATCCATGGTCTTTATTAAAAGAAAAAAAAGTCCAACAACTATAAGATTTAATTTCACTTTCTCACTGAACTCTCCACACACTTTTACATTTCCATTGTTGAACCTCATATGAGGCTTCCCATTTCTCCAATCACACTAATCATGCTTGCATTACTATCCAAGTTAAATGAAGGGGGGGAGTGGCAATTGGAAATTGTTAATAAGTACTGTTACATTACTAGTACTCCCAATATGAGCTTTTCTGATACAGTTGCTTTAACTGTTTACCACTATTCCCATCTCTTTCTACAGTCTGTTCCATGTGTTTTGAACAATGTAACATTTTCTCCTACTAGCATTTTTTGTCCCTTTGCTCTTTGAATTATTGAGGACTGAATCCAGAGCTTCATATTTGCTAGGCAAGTGCTCTATCACTATGCTACATCCCCAGCCCTCTATTATTTATTTTATGAAATTTCTATAAGGAAGAATCTCAAGAAGTTTATTTTATGTTATTTGATAAAGGAAGGTTGTCTGTTTAGAAGCCCCAAATCCCAAAGTACCTGAAGGAAGTGAAGGCCTTTATATAAAATGAAGGGAATATTTTCTACAGGAACATGTTATGACCAAATCTACATTGTTGGAGTGAAAATTTGGAATTGGACTGGACACTTCCAGAGAAGAAGATAATCTTACATATAAAAAGCCCCCCACAATAACCCATAAGTATAGGTACCAGGTCACAATGAAAGTTTTTGTGATTAAAAAACAGCTGATCTTGCAGTGGCCTACACCTGTAATTCCAGAGACTCAGGAGTCTGAGATAGGAGGATTACAAGTTCAAAGCCAGCCTCAGCAACTTCCCTGTCTCAAAATTTAAAAAAAAGTAAAAAAAAAATAATAAAAAATTAATTCTGCCATATGGAGAAAAAGAACTCACCTACTCCCAAAAGTGAATTTTGCTGATTTTTCATCTATCCAAGTATGATTACCAGTAAAATCTTGCATTATATTATAGTCCCTAACATAAATACCCAAATATATTAAGATTGTACCATAGGAAATGTACTCAGTATTAAAAGGAATAGAGAAGCATACAAAATAGATTTCCTAAATAAATTGAAGAGGACACAAATAAGATTTTCGATGCTCATGGATCAGAAGAATTGTTAAAATCTCCATACTACCTAAAGTGATACATAGCTTCAATGCAATCAAAATCCCAACTGTATTTTGATCAATAGTGTGGGTACTTTTCCAGGACCTGTTTAGCATAGATTTTGATCAAATACTGTTAGCCTGATAGCAATAATCTAGACATTTAAGCAGCAACTTTGCTATTGGATCCAACTCTCCCTGTGAAATTTCTCTCTTTTCTTCTCACTTGAATAATCCTTGTCCTTTCACTCTTTTTTTTTTTTTTTAGAGAGAGAATTTTTAAATATTTATTTTTTAGTTTTCGGCAGACACAACATCTTTGTTTGTATGTGGTGCTGAGGATCGAACCCGGGCTGCACGCATGCCAGGCGAGCGCGCTACTGCTTGAGCCACATCCCCAGCCCATGTCCTTTCACTCTTGACAAAGAAATCCCAATGACAGTTTTCAATTTAAAAAAAAAGTTAGGAGTATCACACTTCCTGGTTTAAAATTATATTACAAAACTATTTTAATCAAAGCAGTATGTTGGGCTGGGGTTTTGGATCAATAGTGGACTACTCATCTAGCACATATGAGGCACCGGGTTTGATCCTTAGCACCATAAAAATAAATAAATAAAATAAAGGTATTATGTCCATCTACAGCTAAAAATATATTTGGAAAAAAAAAAAAAAAAAGCAGTGGCAGATGCCTGTAATCCCAGCGGCTCAGGAGGCTGAGACAGGAAGATCACTAGTTCAAAGCCAACCTCAGCAATAGAGAGGCACTAAGCAACTCAGTGAGATCCTGTCTCTAAATAAAATACAAAATTGGGCTGGGGATGTGGCTCAGAGGTTGAGTGCTCCTAAGTTCAACCCCCAGTTCCCAAAAACCCAGTATGTTACTGACATAAATGCAAACATTATACACAATAACCAAGATGTGGAAATAACCTAGGTATTCATCAACAAACAAAGAAAGAAAGAAACTGTGAGATATGTAAGATATACACATGAGTATAATCCAGGCTTTAAAAAGGGGGAGAGAGCTAGGAGTGTTGGTTAGTGGTAAAACATTTGCTTAGCATGTGTGAGAACATGGGCTATATCCCCAGCACCAGTCCTGCCATTTGCCATAACATGGATGGACCTGGAGGACATTATGCTAAGTGAAATAAACCAATCACAGAAAGAAAAATATTGCATGATCTCACTTATGTGTGGAGTCAAGAAGAATAAGGAGGAAGAGGAGGAGGATGAGGAGAGGAATAAAGGGTCAATAAGTAAAGAAATAGAGAATAAAACAGTGGCTACCAGGTTTGGGGTACAGAGAAGAAATGGGGAGAGAAAGATCAAAGGATATAAAGTAGCACTTATGTAGGATGAACAAGTTGAAAGATCTAATGTACAACATGAGGACTATAATTAGCTAAATGAGTAGATTATAGCTGCTCTTGCCACAGGATGGGGATGGAACGGGTAGCTATGTGAAATGATGGGTATGTTATTTTGTTCCACTATAGAAACCATTTTACTATGTATTCATATTATAATATCATATTGTATACTTTAAATATTCACAATTTTAAAAAAATTAAAGAGTTCCTACCCTGAAAAAACTTTCAAATTGTCATTCTGTTGTAAGAATTGGCTAATTGTATTAGCAAAAGTTTTAGCAAATTAAAACTTACTTTTTACCTCAGTTGTAAATGATCTTGGTTGGGGAAAACTTGTTATCTAATGAAATATCAAAAGATAAAGCTGCCAAATAAGATTCACAATATATGGGGAAAAGTGGTAGAATAATTTAAATCTTCCTATAATTTCTTAATTACACATCATTTTAGTAATTTAGAATTTCTCCTCTAAGTCACAAATTATGTTTGTAAACCAGAAATAATTTCAAAACTATAGAGCAACTTTCAGTTGAAAACAGGATAATTAAGACTGCTTTAAGAGATGGACATTTCAGAAAGCAAAATTGGAAGTGAAAGGTTTAGAGGCTAGTGGTAACTGTATTGATTCTCATTGTTGACCTTAAAAAGCAGATGTCATTAATAAAGAGTCACTTTGTAGAGCTGATTTCATAAAAGATTCAATATGTAGCTTGAGTGAGCTGGGAATTTAAATCTGCCAGTAACATTGTTACTATGAAAATAGCATGTTACCCCCAGATGCAAAACTGAAATGTGGGCTTGCAAGACAAACCCACAAAAGCATTTCTCTAACTCTCAGGCAACTTACATTATGATAATTTGAAACCAGGCAGGCACTTTCTGGGAAAAACTTAGAATTATACTAACGTGTAGTACATTAATAAACTAAAATGTGATTATTAAAACAAGGCAATTTCCAATGATCCTAGTCTGCCAAAAGACATGGACCTCTTTCCATTTTAATAACACATTATTTGTTTATTATCTAGCCTCCTTTTGTTATTTTACTGACATAAATGCACTTTTGTTCCTATTTCCATATTCCACATAGCTACGATGAATGCCATCTTTCAAAAAGTAAATCGAGGTGGTGTACAAACACTTAGTAGAGCAATAGAATATCACTGACTAAACTAAGTTTATCTCTTTTCCTAGGTTAAAGATATATAAAACATCACTATGATGAGGCATAAACTGGATTTTATGTTCTTTATCAAGATGTTTGCTTAAAAATAGTTGAACTAAATAGCATGATCTAACCTTGGAACACACATAAAAGGCTAATTGAACATCTGAAATTTTTAAGTATAGTTTGATTATGTCCTAGTCCTAAAATTACAAATAGTTCTTTATATTTTGCTGAAACATTGTAAAACTTATAAATTGTGTAAGTTGCTTTTTAACTTCTTCCATGTTAAGTGTCTATATGGAGAAATGGCGAGAGTGGGTTAGGGAAAAATGTGAAAGATTAAGTGTCCAACTTTGAACATTAATTAAATCTTGCTTGGCAGTCTGACTTAGAAATCAATAAACCAGAAATTGTTATTTAAGCCTAAACCATTTATAGTTAGTAAACACTAGACAAATGGTAAACCTTTCTATATTATGTATAAACATTTGCCCTAATTAAAATAAATTCTCATTTTGGTGGAAAGTAAAAAGAGTATTAAAAATAGATAAAATAGTTGTACTCCTGATATTATATGTTTTAGTATACTGATCTTCCTTACAGTACGAGTCTAAGTCCTGTAAATTATGCAATGGCGATGACAGTTATCTTATTTTAGGACCACAGCTTTCTTTATTCCCTCAGGGAGGCAAAACAGCCAGTTTTCTTTTCACTGAATTTTGGAAGAAATTCATGGAATGAGCTGCTCTAAATATTTAAGAATATGAGTGGCCTATCATTATACTAATCATGTATAAGCTCATATTATCAGATGGGAGGATTGAACTAGATAAGCTTTAATGCTTCTTCAAACACTTTAATTTCATAATTTGGAATGAACCAAATTTTAGCTAATAAACATTTATTGAGTGCCTTGTGTTTGTATGAAATTTGCTGTTGCAGCTACAGGAAATATAAAAAAGATAAATACACAGTACTCAAAGTATGGGGAATATTTTTCTGTGGCAAAATTTTATAAAAATTTTAATGAGGGCCTGGGGCTGTAACTTAGTGGCAAAGCAATTGCCTAGCACATGTGAGGTACTGGGTTCCATCCTTAGCACTGCATTAAAAAATAAACAAATGGGGCTGGGGGCGTGGCTCAGAGGTAGAGCGCTTGCCTAGCATGCACGAGGCACTGGGTTCGATCCTCAGCACCACATACATGTAAAATAAAGATATTGTGTCCACCTAAAACTTAAGAATAAATATTAAAAAATAAAATAAAATAAAGGCATCCTGTTCATCTACAAATACAAAAAAAATGTTTTAAAAAATTGTAGTCTCTCTCGGCCTTAGCACCATCTTCTTGGAAGCTTCTGCAACAATAAGAGCCAAGTGGAGAAAGAAGCCAATGTATAGGCTGAAGCTCAAAAGAAGAAAGATGAGGTAGAGGTCCACATAAACTTAGCTTGTGTACCATGGAGTCCAAAGGAGGAGAAATAGGAATGCCAAAGGCCGGGAACATTGGTATAAGTTGATGGACTGCCTGTTACTCTCCAGATTTTGTCTCAGTGGATTTAGAACTTACATCGCTACCCCATCACCAAGACCACCACGGAGAAAAGACCCACCTTGCTCTTAACATCTCCTGTTGGTCCTTTGCCCAGGATCTTTTGCATTCTGGACTACTTCATTTCTCACTTGTGGCTAGTGTAACGTGTATACAATAAATCATCCCTTCTGTTTTAGCTGAAGAATTTAAAAAAAAAAAAAAAAAACCTGCAACTAACAGTGAAAAGAATGACACTAAAATCTTGTGTCATGTGCCAAAGGTAAAGGCAACTTGATGTAATAATGGGGTAGGGCTGCAAGTATTGTTCAATGGTAGAGTACTTGCCTAGCATACGCAAAGCCCTGGGTTCAATATCTACCACCAAAATAAAATAAAATAATTATGTAAAAGCTCTATGGCTTGTCACATATTTTCAGATCAATCAAAAATGTGTAACTGGGGTCTGGGGTTGGTTGTGGCTCAGTGGTACAGCACTCACTTAGGATGTGAGAGGCCCTGGGTTTAATCCTCAGCACCACATAAAAATAGATAAAATAAAAGTATTTTATCCAACTACAACTAAAAAATAAATATAAAAAAATGTATAACTGGAGGCTGTGGTTCTGGCTCAGTGGTAGAACGCTTGCCTAGCATGTGTGAGACACTGGGTTCAGTTCTTAGCACCACTCCTAACATAGCCTTGGGGATTTATTCAGAAGCTTTTTATAAACTCTCTTCTACTTAGGGGTCAATGAAGGATGATTTGGACCTGATCCAGAGTAAAGAAAAAAGCTTCACTTTAAAAACTATGAGCACTTTAAAACTTGTGTGGGAGTTGGGCATGGTGTCACAAGACTCAAGAGGATGAGGTAGGAGGATCACATGTTCAAAACCAGCCTCAGCAACTTAGTGAGGTCCTGTCTCAAAATAAAAAATGAAAAGGTGGCTCAGTGTTTAAGAGTCTCTGGGTTCAATTCCTGGTACAAAAAAAAAAAAAAATTGTGGCCAGACACACTGATGCATGCCTGTAATCCCAGCTATTTGGGAGGCTGAAACAGAAGACCAACTTGGACAACTGAGCAAGTTCCCAACTAAAATAAAAATTTAAAAGAGCTGGGGATGTAGCTTAGCGGTAGAGGGTCCTTGGGTTCAATCCCTAGTACCAGATTGGGTTGGAGGTGGATAGAAAGAATTATATGAGAGAAAAACAAAGGTCCCAGAGTATTGAATGCAAATTTGAAAAGTCAAAGTTGGAGGACTTAGACTACCTGCCTTCAAGATTTTTACCACAAAGCTATAGAAATCAATGTGGTTCTAACTGGCATAAGGATTGATAAATAGATCAATGGAACAGAATAGAGAGCCAAGAAACAAATCCAAAATTATAAAGTCATTTGATTTCTAATGCAATTTAATGGGACAATGCAATTCAATGAGGGCAAGGAGTCTTTTCAACAAATGGTACTAGAATGCTTAGATATCAATATGGGAAAATAAATTAACCTGACTTCTACCTCATACCATACACTAAAATTAATTTAAGATGAATTATAGTCATATGCTAAAGCTGAACTCATAGTTTTTTTGTGTGTGTCCCAACTTTTTAAATAACACTTTTAGTAAAAAACATAAAAGAACATTTTGTGGAAGTAGATAAGGTTTTATTAGGACATAAAAATAAATAATAAATAGTAAATTAAGAATTGGCAAATTAGGGCTGGGGTTGTAGCTCAGTGGTAAAGCGCTTGCCTTGCATGTGTGAGGCATTGGGTTCTATCCTCAACACCACATAAAAATAAATAAATAAATAAAATAAAGACATATTGTCCATCTACTAAAAAAAGAGTAAAAAAAAAATTGGCAAATTAGATTTAAAACTTTGACTCATCAAAAAATAGCATTAAGGGCTGGAGATATAGCTCAGTTGGTAGTGTGTTTGCCTTGCATGCACAAGGCCCGGGTTCCATCCCTAGCACCACACACACAAAAAAAAATGGCATTAAGAAAATGAACGTGAGGCTGGGATTGTGGCTCAGTGGTAGAGCACTTGCCTAACGCGTGTGAGGCACTGGGTTTGATCCTCAGCACCACATAAAAATAAACAAGTAAAATTGTGTCCATTTACAAATAAAAATATTAAATAAAATAAAATGAACAGGCAGGGCTGAGAATATAGCTCAGTGGTAGAGTGCTTGCCTACATGATGTCCTGGGTTCAATACTCCAGCACCATAAAGGAAAATAAAATGAATAGGAAAGCCCAAACTGGGACAAAACATGAGCAAAACATATAAATGATAGAAGACTAATATTCAGGCTATAAAGAAGTCCTAAAACTTAATGGTAAATAAACAACCTAATGAGCAAAAGTCTGGAACAGATTCATCACAAAAAAAAAAAAATACAAATATCAATAAGCACATGAAAAAGTGCACATAATCATTAGTCATCAGAGAAATGCACATTAAATCCCAGTAAGAAGATACTATTACGTATTCACTAGAGTAGCTAAAATTAAAAAGACAGAAAACACCAGATTCTGGCAAGGATATGGAGCAACCAGGGCTCTCATACATTGTAATGGGCAAATGAAAAGGTCTAAACAGTTTCTTAAAAATCCAAACACTTATGCTATGACCCAGTATTCTACTCTTCAATATTTACTCAAGAAAAAAGAAAATTTATGTCCATAAAAGCCCTGTATGAGAATGTTCACAGCCACTTTTTCAATAATAGCCCCAAACTGGAAATACCCCAGGCATCCATCCGTGGGAGAATGGATAAACAAACTATGTTATGTTCACAGAATGGAATACTATTCTGAAATAATAAGGAGCAAACTATAGATACACACAACGACATGAATGAGGGATGATTATCATGCTAAGTGAAAAAAAAACTCACATGAAACATATCATATAGAAAAGCATACAGTTTATTGATGCCATTTATATAAAGTTCTGGAACCAATAAAACTAAATTGGTGGAGAAAATCAGAACTGTGATTGTCAAGGGAAAGGACTTCACAAGAAAGAGGCAAGAGAGAATTATCTGAAGTGATAAGTTGTCTGTTTTGTTAGCTATTTAGATAAGTTTTTCAAAACTTGTCCAATGTATACTTAAGATTTAGACATTTCATTACAAATGTGTGTTAATTTTTCTCCAAAAGGAAAAAAACAGAACTCTAGTTCAGTAATACTCTGAAGCAGTTCAGAAGAAGAGTACTAGTATATTTATTTTGAAATATATCAAAGAAATAAAGATTTTTGGATGGAGAGATGGATAGACATGCAATACCTAATTGGAGGGGATATATAGGACTTTGCTGAAAAAAATTTTCAACTTTTCCAAATGCTTGAAAATATCATAATAAATTGTCAAGGAAAATTGTTGAGTCTTTATGTTTGCACAGATAGCTATCCAAAGATGTAATTCAGTTGTTTGGTTAGAAATTGCAATGAGACTTATTTCTTAACCCTTGATAGGTCTGTGTATATTGCTGGAGAAGAGGAAAAGAAACTGAAACTACTTGATAGTTTCTTTTTTATAGGCAAGAGGATCTGTGAAATTACATTGCATTAAGAAAAAAAAATTACATTTCCTTAACATTAATTCAGACAATAATTACACGTCCTTGAGAGTTGTTAGTGTTTGTATAAATGTATTTGTTTAGTCTGATAGTTACCCACAGGAAAACTAGAGGAAGAATACGGAAGTATATTTGTATGACTTCCAGAAGGAAGAAAATTTAACAATCTGAATCCTAACTTAGCACTTTCCTGCTGAAGTACAGTTGAGTGTAATTCAAAAAATTCAAACTTTGGTGGGAAATATCCTGCAGTGGGTCATTGTGTCCTTGGATTGGCCAGCTGGGGGAAAGGGAACTGATAGTAGGATGAAACCAACCCCTTTGAATTTATGGGATTTTCAAAAGGGAAATTATAGGTTTGTACTGGGAGACCTAAAATAAAGAATGGACTCAATAAGAATTTTTTAAAAAATGTCTACAAACCTCAAGACAAGAAAGTTAGGAATTGAGGTAGGTTCAGAAAGAAACTAAAGAAAAGCTCCTCCTGAAGAATTACATTAGAAGAATAATGTAATATTGATCAGTATTAAATTGAAGTTTAAGTTAGAAAGTTTTGGAAAAACATGAAACAACATGACTTTGAGGAGATATAGTTAGGTCTTGAGGAATGAGACAAGTTAAGGAGGAAATTGGTCCAAAATGTTGACTGCTTGGCTTTACCACTGAGCTACATCCTCAAGCCCTTTTCATTTTTTATTTTGAGACAGGGTTTTGCTAAGTCGCTTAGGATCTCACTAAGTTGCTGAGACTGACCTAGAACTTGCAATCCTCCTGCCTCAGCCTCACATGAGTAATTGGAATTACGGCTGTGTGCCACTGCACTCAGCTGATTGGCATTCTTTTAACCAAAAGGAAAGGAAGTTGAGAACACAGAAAGAATTTGACCAAGAAAAATTAAAGGTCTCAAAGTTGGATTTTGTGTGTTCCATTTCCAGTTGTCTTGACAATAGGATACCTAAAGCTAATGACAATATAATAAGGAAAAACACATGGAAATGAAGTAAACAGGAATTAAGAGTTGGGGCATAAGAGGTCCATTAAATTCCCCATGGCCTAAATTTTTTGTGCTAAAAAGATTCTTCAAAGGATGAGAGTACAATTTATGTATAAAGATAGTTTACTGTGCCTATACTTTTGAGGAAGCTTCTCAATAATACTTACCTGCTGCTTCTTCCCTGATTGTGGATAAGCAAGCCAATGTGAGTAATAAGTTATGAAAGTAACAGATCTACATAGTTTTGCTATATTATCCCTCTCTCACACTGCTTGCAAAGAATCCCAAGAAAACAGTCATTGTTGGCTCTTTCTCTGGTTACTCTGTTCTTCTATCTTGCTGGATGGATAGGATTGCCTGGATGGTTCAGGGTGAGGATCGAAAATGACAAAGGGAGTCAACAATTACAAGTCCTCTGACCATTGCAACCTTCAATGAAGCATTATCTGTGAACAAGTTTTGTGTTGATGGCATGGAAGAAAATCAAGTTGCAAAAATGCGAGATATAACCTTCCTCAGTCAAGTGATAACCCCTTTATTCACATTCATATGACTATACTACCAACATCATTCCATCAAAGACAGTAGGTTCAGGGTTCTACACAGTGAACAGTTAAATGAGTGTGACCCAAAGTATAAGAGTGATGAGGGGAATGGATCACAGAGAAGCAACTTTGTAGATGAGACAAATCCCTCTTCACTTAAACACACTGGAGAACCTTGTAGAAAAAAGTAGAATATTTCATCATATAAAACTCTGTATGACTATGAGGTTCTAATTATCTCTAAGATATAGCATATGTCTATAATTGCTATCTGTAAGTAGGAACATAACATCTATATAAAGTAACAAAGTGTATGTTAAGATGATTGATTATGGTGAATTTATTCAATAGAGATTTAGACAGAGAAAAAGTCAAATCAAGCTGGATGGTATACAGAAGTTTTCATGGAAACAATAATTCACCTCTTCTTGAAAATCAGCATTCCTCTGTGTTACTTCCAGAGTATGTTTCATTACTGTGTCCTTCCTTCCTTCATATTCTCAGTCCTAACAGTTATCTCAATGCCTGATATTAGATACATAGATTTAATTAAATGTTTATTGATCATTTCTAGCTGGTTACTCTACCATAAATCATTATGGTTTTTTTTTGTTTGTTTGTTTGTTTGTTTTTTTAATATTTATTTTTTTTTTTAGTTTTCGGCGGACACAACATCTTTGTTTGTATGTGGTGCTGAGGATCGAACCCGGGCCGCACGCATGCCAGGCGAGCGCGCCACCGCTTGAGCCACATCCCCAGCCCCTTGTTTTTGTTTTTGGTGCTGAGGATTGAACCCAGGGCATTGTACATGTGAAGCGAGCACTCTACCAATTGAGCTACATCCCCAGACCCTAGTGCCTTTTATTTTCTAGGCAAAAGCTATTACAAATTGTTGCTTGAGTCTAAAAATTGAGTATCAGACTCTACCTTGCCCCTCACATCCAAATAGCCATCCAGTTCAGTGTTCTCCCCTCACCTTCAGAGCTTTTAAATTTTCTTCTCCTGATTAAAATAGTCTTCATAATGGCTCCTAATTCCTGTCTCAGTCTTCAGTTCTCCATATTCTGCATCTGATCACTGTACTCAACTCAAATCCATTCTCCAAAGTGCTTTCAAATGTTTCATCTAGGCTCTCTGCTGATTTCAGGATAAAATCCAAACTCCTCCATATGGTGAAGAGTAGAGCTTCCTGATTTGGCCACTTCTTATTTATATCTTTTATCTTACTACTACTACTGCATTTTTTTCCTTTAGCCATAAGAATTTTGAGCTTTTGTCCTGTTTTCTTTGATAGGAATATTTTACTCCGTATCTACTCCATTTTGCTTATCCTTTGAGATACAGCTCAGGAAGCTCTATTTCCATTAAACAATCCTTAATTCTCCTTCCCTATTTGTGGTAGACCCTTTCTGAGCACTCAGTGTACCCCATGAACAGTATTTATCACATTGTGTTGTAATTACATTTTTGCTTATTATCCTTTTAACTGCTGGCTTTCAAAGTTTACAGACTCAGATGCATATAGTAAAAAATATGCTTTTTTACAATCTCAGTACAATCAAAATAAAAATTTTATGGAGCAATATTGAATCTTACTACACAGAGCATACTCTCTAGTACTTACTACTGTGTACTCTTCTATTTCTTTTTTTTCTAATACTGCTTTCAATACTAAATTGATATTATAATCCATTACTGGGACAAGACCTGTAGTTTAAAAATACCTCAACAGAATGAAAACTTACATAGGTTCTAGAGCATGGAAAATGCTCAAGATAAGAACTGGAAAAAAGAAAAGAAAAAAAAAAAGATAAAAATCTCTATGTTCCGAGCAATTAACACAGGGTGAGGCACATAGCAGCAGTCAATAAAAATGTTTAATAAAAGAGTAAATACATACTCTAGGATGAACCATTTCATGAGTCATTCCCCAACCTGTCACTTTCCTTTTTAAGAATAAATGTTTCCTACAAAAATCTAAAAATAAGACAAAATGGGAAAAAAGCAAAAAAGAACTAAACATTTTAAAAGATAATAAGAAAATATACACATGGGCTGGGATTGTGGATAAGGGGAACAGCACTCACCTAGCATGCTTGAGGCACTGGGTTTGATCCTCAGCACCACATAAAAAAATAAAAACATATTATGTCCACCTATAATTTTTAAAAAAATATTTAAAAAAAGAAAATATACATGTAAGCACAGGTACAGACAGACAAAATAAGTGAAGGAAATTTTAAAAAGTTGAGTTTGAAGGGTATGGTGAGATAGGCATGATTATGAAAGCCACTTGTCAGGTCTTCCAAAAAAGCTTAATGTGGTAAAGTCACCAAGATGGGGATGTGGTCATTAGTTCTATTGGTCAGAAATCATCTTAAAAATGGCCCCCAAATCATTTATATTAACCAAAATAACAGGACACTGATGAATAACCAATATCACCAATTTTATTGAGTACTTCCTATGTGTAATACACTATTCTAATACACTATCAACCTATCCTCAAAATAACTCAAAGTCTGGGGCTGTAGCTCAGTGGTAGAGAGGCCTTGCCTAGTATGCATGAAGCCCTGGGTTTGATCCCTAGCACTAAAAGAACAAAAAACAAAACAAAACAAAAAACAACCTGAGATAAGCTTATTTCATGTTTTTTCCATCTCAAAGATGAGGAAATTGAGGCTGAGATTAAACAATTTGCTCAAAGTTATATGACTTTGATCCTCAGCACCACATAAAAATAAATAAGATTAGGAAATGAACTATAATAAAACCATTGTGAAAAATTTTCAAAAACAACAACGCTAAGGATAAAAAACTAATCAATCCATGAAGAAAGGGAGAAAAAAAGATTTAAATATAGAGATTTAACCCAGCGGGTCTAATAATTGACTTCTAGGAGTGCTCCAGAGAAAAATAAAGATTTAAAAATGACAATGAAGAAAATATGAGAGAATTTTTCATATCCCAAAGATGAGTTTCTAGTTTTCATATCTCAAAGATGAGTTTCCAGTTTCAAAGTATCATCTGTATGCCCAAAACAATGAATGAAAAAGGTTCCATTCCAAGGTACATTAATGCACATTTTGAAATACTGGAACACTGGATATAAAAAGAGAAACTCTTGTAGTCAGAAGTTAAGGTTTTCTGGATTGGGGTTGTAGTTCAGTGGTACAGCACTTGCCTAGCACATGTGAGATAGTGGGTTTGATCCTCAGCACCACATATAAATAAATAAAATGAAGGCATTATGTCCATCTACAACTAAAAATATTTTTTAAAAAAGGTTAAAATTCCTTGGTAATGTGGTCATATAAAAGTAAAAGTAGTACAGAGCTTATAATATAATGCTAAGTGAATGAATCAGAAATTGATATTTTATATATGTGACAAATACAATTGCATAAGTAATCTGAATATATGAAAGCCTAGAGAATATAACTGAATTTTCTCTAAATCACAATTTTGCATCAGGTTAGTGGTGATCATATAGCTAACCAAATCTGCAATTATACTTTTTCTTTTTTCGCTATTTATTTGTCTCAGATATAAAATGTTTATTTAGCAGGATTGTTTTTCACAGATCCACGTTAGGATGACAGATACTTGGCTACTGTCTGTGGACCCATAAATTGTGGGTGTTTTTTTTTTGTGAGTTCTTTTTTTGGGGGTCAGGGGGTGTTTTTCAAAGATTAACATCATAGCATTTAAAAGAAAATTAAACAGAATGTGATCCCTCAATCCTCCCTTTTCTTTTTCTTTCTTTTTCTTTTTTTTCTTTTTTGATATTTTTAGCTGTAGATGGATACAATATCTTTATTTATTTATTTTTATGTGGTGCTGAGGGTTGAACCCAGTGCCTCACACAAGTAGGCAAGTGCTCTACCAAGGAGCTATAACCCCAGCCCTCTTCCCTTTCCATTAAAAATTGAATATTGTGCTGGAATTTTCCCATTACCTGCAATCATTCCAATTTGAATGGAGTCCATACATTGTTAATATTGTATTATTAAAAATTGTTGGGCTGGGGCTGTAGCTCAGTGGCAAAGCTCTTGCCTAGCATGCGTAAGGCACTGGGTTCGATCCTCAGCACCACATAAAAATAAAACAAATAAAATAAAGGCATTCTGTCCATCTACAACTACAAAAAAACTTTTTTTTAATTGTTAATACTGGGCGGCTGGAGAGGTAGCTCAATGGTTAGAGTGCTTGCCTCCCATGCATGAGGCCCTGGGTTTGATCCCCAGCACCACATAAGAATAAACAAGTAAAAATAAAGATATTATGTCCATTTACAACTAAAAAAAATTTTAAAAATTGTTAATACTGAAGATATTTCAGAGAACAGGTCTTTGAGCAATCCAGTGAAGATTCCTTTGGCCCACCTCATGTGAAACCATCTATCCACCTAACTGTTCTGTCTCTAACTACGGTTTCTATTGCATCATTTGTAATATTTGTATGAGGACTCTATTTTTCTTTCTTTATTTTGGGGTGGTAGAGATTAAACCCAGAACCTTGTGCTTGATAGGCAAGTGCTCTACCACTGACCTATATCCCCAGACTAGGACTCTACTTTATAAAGTCCTTTCTGCTCTGGAGTATTTTAGGAAACTGCAGCAAGTCAAGAATCTCCTGGAACTATTTGTGGTATATTGATCTCATACCTAGGAATGCTCTAACCTCCTCCTCCTCCTCCTCCTCCTCCTCCTCCTCTTCTTTATTTGAAAGGCATATTATTTTAATGTTGCACTGTAACATCCCATATTGTCACTTGATTATTTTTTTTCATCTTTCTAATTGTGTATGCTAATGTAAGGCATAGAATGTGAGTAGAATCCCTAGACTTCAAAGCACATTTTCATGTGAAGCCAAAATTTTTTAAAATTTTCTACTTTATTTTAAAATTTTATTTATTTTTTAAATTATTTGTTCTTTTTAGATATACATGACAATAGAGTGTATTTGACATATTATACATACAAGGAGTATAACTTATTATAATTAAGATCCTATTCTCTTGGTTGTACATGATATGGAGTTACACTAGTCATGCATTCATATGCAAGGATAGGAAAATTATGTCTGATTAATTCTATTGTCTTTCCTATTCTTCTCCCCCTCCCTTCCCTTCATTCCCCTTTGTCTAATCCAATGGATTTCTATTCCTCCCCTCCCCCACCCTCATTTGTTGTGGGTTGGCATCCACATACCAGAGAGAACATTCATAATACAGTTATGGAGCCACATTAGTGAGATTTAGGTTATGAGATTTAGGTTAGTCTTTATCTACTTTCAAAAAATGGATAAGGTATATAATGTAAACCAGCTAACAAGGCAATTTTCATTTGTATTTAGATATACAATTAAATCTTATAGTGTAAATAAAATTGTCATTTAGTATTTAAACATATAATCTAACTTTCATTTAACAGAAAGCAAAGCAAAACCTAAGATTATTATACTGATACTATTTGAATGAATTAAAAATTTGTCATTTCTCTGCTATAGTTCTGTGCATTTTACTCAAAAGAACAATGTAAACTTCAAAATATGAGAATAAAAGAACTTGAAGGTCTACTTGCAAAGGAAAAAATAGCAAAAATCATTATCAAATGAAAAAACATATAATTTAGCGCATATCCAAGGACAATAAAGATGTACAGACACAATTTTTTGAAAAAATTTTTTTTCTTTCTTATTATTCTGTTTTAACAAAGCTAACATAAAACAAAATGTTAAATTTTTTTTGTTAGTATTTCAAAAAGTTTTAGGACTCTTTTGAGATTCCTTATTAATTTTTTTTATGTTTATTTTTTAGTTTTAGGTGGACACAATATCTTTATTTTATTTTTACGTGGTGCTGAGAATAAAACCCAGTGCCTCACGCATGCTAGGCGAGCACACTACCATCTGAGCCACATCCCCAGCCCTACTTATTAATTTTTTATTAAATCAAATGCATGAGACCCTGAGGATTGAACTCAAGGTCTCATGCATTCTAGGTGAGTGCGATATCATTAAGCTACTATATTCCCTACTCTCATTTATTTTAAATGAAAGTTTTCATTTCTCAAAGTTTTTTGTTTTTTTTTTTTTTGAGCCAGGGTTCCACTATGTTGTCTTCAAGTATTAATTCCTAAAAAGACTATTTTTAGAAAACATTTTTAGAAAATGTTTATTTTTTAGTTGTAGTTGTACATGTTACCTTTATTTTATTTATTTTTATGTGGTGTTGAGGATTGAACGCAGGCCCTCGAACATGCTAGGCCAGCGTTCTACTGCTGAGCCACAACCCCAACTCTTATATTTTTTTTATACTGGGGATTGAACCCAGGGCACTTTATCACTGAGTTACATGCCCAGCCCCCTTTTTATTTTTTATTTTGAGACAGGGTCTTGCTAAGTTGCTTAGGGCCTTGCTAAATTGGCTTTGAACTTAAGATCTTCCTGACTCAATCTCCCAAGCTGCTAGTACTATAAGAATATCCACTTTTTAAGGTTATATTCATATTTTTATATAAAATTTGAAGAATGAGAATATAACCCAGTATCACAGTAAAAAGCTAATTTTGTTTATATGGAGGTTGTCCTTAAACATCAGGCAGGGAGGGGAGGGAGATAAAGAAACCTAATAGAGCCTGAGAGGGTATGGGCATTCTTAAATATTAATGTATATCATATAACAGTTAATCTGATTAAAAATCCTTGGTAAGGGGCTGGGGTTGTGGCTCAGCGATAGAGTGCTCACCTAGCACGTGTCAGGCGCTGGCTTCGATCCTCAGCACCACATAAAAATAAATAAATAAAATAAAGGTATTGTGTCCAACTACAACTAAAAAAAAATTTTTTTTAAATCCTTGATAAATGTTAAAGGAATGTATTCTCACTTCAAGTAAGAACTCAGATATAAAAATGACAGAATTCTAGCCTTGCAGGATATTATGCTTTAAATCTGGAATGTTCCCACAAAGCTCATGTTAAGCAATCAAAGGTGAAATGATTGGACCATGAAGACTATAATCTCATCAGTGGATTAATCCATGTGATGAATTAATAATTTCAAGAGACTACTGGGTGGTAACTGTAGGTTGTGGCTGGAGGAAGTAGGTCACTGGGGAAAGGCCCTTGGGGACTGTATCTGTCCCTGGTCCCTTTCTCTCTCTGCTTTCTGGCTATGAAGATCTGAGCAGCTTTCCTTCACCATATACTTCTGTCATAATGTTTCTGCCTTGGAACCAGCTGACCACAGACTGAGCCTTTGAAACTGAGCCAAAATAAATCTTTCCTTCTCTAAGTTGTTTTTGTTAGGTATTTTGGTCACAACAATGAAAGGCTGATTAACACAGAGAGTTGTCCATACTGTCCAAAAGGAGATGATCTGTAATTAACCTATGGAGGTCAGATCAAAAAGGGAGGAAATCTTTCTGTGATAAGCAAGTCTACCTTGATTATTGAACACAGCAGGCCCTAGGTCCAGCAGGCCTCAATGAAGTCAACTGAAGAGAAGAAAATATAAAGGCTAACATGGAATGGCACTGCTACAGGGAATAGCATGGACTCATTCTTGTTTGTTGTGGGAAACCCAGGCAGAAGAGGAGGGTGTTGTATCCACTGTATCAATTACCCAATGTCTCTCCTTGACTCCATAAGTATATTTCCAATAATCTCTGAGTCTGGGGATACTGTAGCTTACATTTAGTGTCTGAATGTTTGGGTGCTTAATTGATTAAAAGTTGAGAAGGAGTTAGAAAGAAGTCTCTCATGGAGAATAACTAGATTTTCTTGTACCTACTCAGTAAAGCTAGAACTTAATCTGAATTTAAATTAGGGAAATCCAGGGTTACTGATCATCTGAACTTATCTACAAGAATATGTCCTTGTCCCAGAAAAAATTTTTTGTTTTATCATGAATATAATATACTCTGGTAAAAATCCACTTCCTGAAAACTACTTACCAATCCTAGGTCAAAACTATTTCCCTAGAGACATCCAGAGAACAACTTAATAAGAAGGAATGACTTCTGTAATACACATATTGATAATAATGGACTAAATGTGGATGAGTTGGATTTTAGCCTCTTTGATTCTAATCACATGCTCAAAGATATTTTAGAGCAAAGAAATTTAGCAGTTTCCACTCCCAAGAACCAAGAATTACTTGAACAAAATTGGAAACTTGGTTATTTGGAGAATAAATTGTGTTCTTATGACTGCGGTCATTTAACAAGCATTTAATAGGTGTCAACCATGTGCCAGACACAATGATTTCTCTCCAAAGTAAATTATTTCATGAAAAAATTAATCCTTGCTATAGGAAGAAAGGGAAGAAAAATGTGGAAAAACTAAAGACCAATTTGAGAGACTTGGACCATAATATCTAGCTCTATCTATTACTATTTACTAGCTGAGTAAACTCAAATGAGAGTATGGGATCAAGCCAGGAACCTCCAGAAGTGCACAGGTGATTTACTGAAGTTTCTACTAAAAATGAATATTAATAATTTCTTGCCAAAAAACTTAGAAGTTAAAAATAGTAGTATTTAACATATGAACTAGCAGCAGTTTAAATATATACATATATATTTATAAGGAGATGTGAACAAGTTTTGATGTCTATGTATACCAAGTAATAATATATGACAAGACTAGATTACCTGATTTCTAAAACCAATTTGCTTTAAAAAAAGTACATGTATAAAGGCATAAATTGGCGTGACTATACTTTATATACAGAGATACAAAAAATTGTGCTCTATATATGTAGTAAGAATTGTAATGCATTCTACTGCTGTCATGTATTTAAAAAAAATAAAATCAATAAAAGATAAAAAAAAAATTTGCTGTAAAATTCCTGATTCTATATTATTCAAAGTACTTTAGTTTCTCTTAAACTGTATCAAAAAATAATATCTATAAGTAACATTGACTTTCTCACATACAATAAAACAATTTTGCAAAGATATATAAAAAAGTAAACCTTTCATTCTTTAAGTGCATCTTAACCCTACTGACTTACCGTTCTTCCATTTTGAAGCAGGCTCTCTTTGTATTATATAGTGCCAGGTGGCATGACCCTTTCTTTCTCTTAATTCATTCAGGAGCAAAAAGCCTGACATGGTGGTGTACATCTATAATTCCAGCCTTCTGAGGTGGGAGGATTACAAGTTTGAGGCCGGTCTTGGCAATTTATTAAGACTCTGTCTCAAAATAGGGGAATTAAAAAAAAAAAAAGACTGGGAATATAGCTCAGTAGTAAATTGTCCCAGTACTAAGAAAGAAAGAATAGAGAGAGAGAGAGACCAGCAAAGGGGGTTTCTGAAAGTCCCGTATTGATCAAATTAATAATTAAGTTTGAATTCCCCTAGCAAAAATTTTTAGGAGAAATCCTTTAATTTTCACTAATGTGCAAAGTGACTGGTTGGTTTAGCTTATTGACAACTTTATATAGTCCCTCAAAATTCTGACTTGTAAAGAAATTTAGAAAAAAAATTACCAAAAAACTAAATTTTATTTTATTTTATGATTCTTTTAAGGAAAAGATTTATGAACTAAACATTGAATAAATTGTATTATATAGCGGTTTTAAATGTATGTTATTTTGTGTGTCTGCATTATGGTATGTTAAAAGTATTGCTACTGTATTGTGTTATATAAATACGTACATTACAAAGAAGTTGTCTTAAAATGATTCATTAAAATAACGGATTTTTTGATTAATTTAGTAAATTTATACTATGTGGGTTTTTAAAACCAATTTAAAGACATGGACTAAAGCAAAATGTGAACTTAAAATTAATATTTCTAGTCTTAATTTTTCACTTTTTAGCCTCATTTCTTTAATACTAAAGTAACTTGACTAAATTTTCTTAACTTTCTCCTTATTCTGAAGCTCTTCTACATTAAGATACAAAACCAGGCAAGGGGGGCGGGGCAGGGGTGTTTTGTGGCAACTCAGGCCTATAGTCCTAGCTACTTAGGAGGCTGAGGCAGTGTGATTACAAGTTTGAGGTCAGTTTTGACACTTTTTAGCAAGGCTCCTCACAAAATAAAATTAAAAGAAAGGGGCTAGAGATGTAGCTCAGTGGTAGAGTGCTTGCCACACATGCCTGAGTTCCTGGGTTCAATTCACAATACAAAAGCAAAACCAAAAAAACTAGCAACAACAACAACAACAAAAAATTAAAAGAGAAGTAATGGCTATTTTTCTTGGTAAAACTGAAAAAAGATGGAGTATCTGAAATAACATTTTAATCATAGAGTATGTAATGTCATAGTTATTATTATATTACTCATCCTATGAAGACAAATATATGATGCCATTCTTATGAATTCTGTATTGGTTTAGTCAGCTTTTTTATTGTTGTGACCAAGAGACCTGACAAGAAAAACTAGAGGAGGAAAGGTCTATTTTGGGGCTCACAGTTTCAGAGGTTTCAATGCATAGATGGCTGGCTGCATTCTTTGGGAGCTAGAGATGAGGCAGAACAGCATGGTGGAAGACTGTGGTGTTCACAACAGCACACCAGGAAGGGGGGGGG
>NW_026000037.1:58399855-58438296 GCF_001458135.2 Marmota marmota marmota
CAATCCTGGGGGGGGGTGGAGAGAGAGAGAGAGAGAGAGAGAGAGAGAGAGAGAGAGAGAGAAAGAGAAAGACACTTCTGCTCCCCAGATACAAAATATATATCCAAAAGGCTCACCCCCAATGACTTACACCTTCCAGCCACACCCTACCTCCATTTAGTTACCACTCAGTTAATCCCTTTCGGGGATTAACTCACTGTTGGGTTAAGGCTTTTGTAACTCAATCATTTCACTTCTTCACTTCCAAACCTTCTTGCATTGTCTCACACATGAGCTTTTTGGGGACAAATCAGATCCAAACCAAAAGATGTACAGTTTCCAAAAGTAAAGCAGGCGTCATTGAATGGTTATTTTATAAACAAACAAAAACAACTAGAGTGCCCTTCTCTTATCTTGGTCAATCTTTGCTTGTAAAAAAATGCAAAACTGGAAATATTAATGTTCAACTGTTCCTTTTTCAAACTAAATTGCTTATTTTTTTTTTCTTTTTTTTGAGGCTTGAACCCAAGGGTACATCTCCAGCCTTGCTTGCTTTTAATTTTTTTTTAGTTGTTGATGGATCTTTATTTTATTTATTTGTATGTGGTGCTGAGAATCGAACCAGTGCCTCACGCATGCTAGGCAAGCGTACCACCACTGAGCCAAAACCCTAGCCCTGCTTTCTTTTAATTTTGAGTACCATAATTTGTAGAACATAAAGAGGAGGTTAAGGAGTTAGTAACCATGCCTAAAAAACTCCAAAGAGATGAAGAAGTTTCTAATTATGAAATAAATCAATATGTCCTTATTAAAAGAAGCAAACAGTATTTAAAACAAACAAACCCTTTAATCCCTATCTCTGAATTTCCCCTCCTAAATATAACAAAATTAAATTTATTAGGTTAAGCTTTTGATATTTTCTGTTTATATCAAAATACATTTCTTTTTGATGGTACTGGGATTGAGATAGGGCCATAACACATACTAGACAAGCACTTTATCATTGAGCTACACCCTTAACATCCAAAATAGATTTTTTTTTTCTTTTTTTTTGGTACTGGGAATTGAACCCAGGGACACTTAACCATTAGGCCACATCCCAGCCTTTTTAATATTTTATTTAGAGACAGGGTCTCGCTAAGTTGCTTAGGGCCTTTCTAAGTTGCTGAGGCTGGCTTTGAACTCATGATCCTCCTGCCTCAGATTTCAGAGCCACTGGTATTACAGGCATGCACCCCTGTTTCCCCACCAAGATAGATTTTTATATCAATGAAATAGCATAATCTTCTTGTACAATTTATTTTTTAAAAAAATGTTTTAGGTGCCAGGGATTTAACCCAGGCCCTTGTTTATGCTGAACATATACTCTACCATTGAGCTATATCCCTTAGCCCCCTATTTACATTTTAACTTTTTTTCTTTTCTTTTGAGGCTTGAACCCAGGGGTACATACCCAGCCTTGTTTGCTTAGTTTTTGGTATTGGAGATTAAACCCAAAGGGACTTTACCACCCAGCTACATCTTCAATCCATTTTATTTTTTATTTTTATTTCTCACTAAGTTGCTTAGGGCCTTACTAAATTGCTGAGGCTGGTCTTTAACTTAAAATCCTAGTACCTCAGCCTCCTTGGTTGCTGTTAGTTAGTCAGTCTCCTAACTAACCAGGATTTCAGGTGTAATGCTGGATGTGCAAGTAGTTTTGTAGTACAAATACTTACAAGTGAAATTACCTCAAAGAATATATAAAAGTTTAAAATTTGGCTTATAAAAATTTGTTAAAACTGCTAAATTGTTTCTCAAAAAAAAAAAAAAAAAAAGAATTAGCATAGAGCTAGAGATGTGGCTCAGTGATAGAGTGTTTTGCCTGGCATGCATAAGGCCCTGGGTTGAAACTCTAGCAAATCCTGCCTCCCCTGACAAAAAAATGTACTAGCATGTATACATCTATGAGTAGTTTAAAAATAGAATACTCAAATTGCTGTTAATTTGTGTGTATTTAAGTTATTTTTTATATGATGATTTTCATATGTGCTGATCTATTTTAATTTTCATTCCTATATTCCATTTGGAAGTCATCTAGCTGGATAGGGGCTTCTGCATAATTGAGGATGGAAACTCATAATGCTACCCTCATTACCACTGTGAGCTAAAAAATGAATACAATAACTATGAACTACATGTAGCTAGCTATTGTTATTTGTTAAGATTTCCTACGTCTATTTTCTGGTGACCATATTTTTTATACAAAGTTAAAAAAAAAATTCCTTCTGGAAGGTTTCAAGACGATGGTAAAATTTCCTAGTCCATCTGCACTTGAGCTTGTACCAAATAAATGGTTACTAGTCATTCCTAACAGTGTAATTAGTATTTTTTCTCTTGAAAAAAAAAAAAGCCTTTTCCAGATTTTCTATACTAGACTAAAAGTTATCATGTTATCACTTCGTATTTACATAAAATGTTAGAGTCTACAAAGCTTTTTTATAAATATTATTCCATTTAATTTCACAACAATGCATTATGGTGACTGGGAAAATATTAACTCTACTTAATGGATGAAACAAGGTCAATCATGAAGTAGTAGAAGTAATAGGTCACTAAACTTTCCAGACAACTATGCTAACTTTCCCACATATTTCAGAACAGCATGACTCTTATGGGAATTTATTCTACAGTTGTAACAGTCACTTTCTTAAGTACCCTTTAGAACATGGAAAACATGAATTAAAAGGGAAACATCGGCTGGGGTTGTGGCTCAGTGGCAAAGCACTTGCCCCTCGCAAGTGAGGCACTGGGTTCAATCCTCAGACTACATAAAATAAATTAACAAAATAAAGATATTGTGTTCATATATAACTAATTTTTTTAAAAAGGGAAACATCTCTACAAATAAGGGGAATGTTTTTCCTTTTTGGCAATTTTATATTATTTTTCTGAAAGAAGCCATTCTTTTATCTTTTGGTTAAACTGCATTTAAACATATATTCTGTGATATTTTAAAAAATATGTGTGAAAAATTCTAAGACAATGATGATTTTAAAATTGTAGTCTCAGCCAGGTGTGGTGGCACACATCTGTAATCCCAGTGGCTGGGGAGGCTGAGGCAGGAAGATTGCAGGTTTAAGGCCAACATCAGCAATTGAGTGCCACTGTAAGCAACCTGGTGAGACCCTGTCTCAAAATAAAAAATAAAGGGCTGGGATGTGACTTAGTGGCTAAGCACCCCTGGGTTCAATCCCTGGTACCAAAAAATGTTTGTAGTCTCAATTCTGCAATCAGATATTCAGATCATATTAAATATCGATATAGTTACACTGCCTCAATGTTTATCATATTTCTTCCCTATAATTAACCAAATGCCTCAGGACTAATTATCTATTTCAGATTTGCTGATTTAAAACATAACTTCCTCTTGATTTCTTTCTTGAAAGAATCATAATTGCTAATCATCTATTGACTAATCTATAGATAAAATGATTTTTGTAAAGAAATGAGTCTTGACATTTTGAAAAAAAATTAAAAGAATTGTTCTCCTTTTTTGATTCATAATGTCATTAGTAGCATTGATTTCAGTTTTGTCTTAACATTATGACTACAATGGCTAATGCATAATTAAGGCTTTATTTATTCATTTTGCTGTGTTGGAGATTGAACCTAGGGTTTTGAGCATGCTGGGCAAGCACTCACCACGTAACTACATCCTGAACCCTAATTAAGACTTTAATAAGAAAAGGATCCAGGAGTTCTGAGTTTTCTCATTTTTATCTTCAGAAAGACCATCTCTAAGGGGCTGTGGCTCAAGGGTAGTGCACTTGCCTGGCATGTGTGATGCCCTGGGTTTGATTCTCAGCACCATATATAAATAAATAAAATAAAGATCTACCAACAACTGAAAAAAAGAAAAGACCATCTCTAAGTACCTGAGAATTGGGCTCTTGTGTAACTTGTATACTGAGGGTGAACTTGAGCAATTTACCTTTTCTGGTAATTAGTTTTAGAATCATCCCAAGGATCCATTTTAGATCTAGCATGTATCATGATAATACTAGCTGACAAATATTTGTCCAGAGAAGGATTCTAGTGTATAGACAATATTATGGGAACGTTTGTGGATAATTAAAATAGTGGCTTATCCTCTGGGGGAAAGTTTCAACAGCTACTAAATACTAATGAAACCTGTAACCAAACTTAGCGTCCTATGATGTTTGTAGTTCCAGTCTCAAGGATGTCTAGACATTTAAGACTAAAACAGGCTGCTTGAGGGGTTGGGGACATAGCTCAGTTGGTAGAGTGCTTGAGTGCTTGCCTCGCATGAAAATGGTTGCAAGAAAACAGAGTGTTTAAATACCATAATATATGCTGTTAAAAGCACTAAAGGAGGGAGTGGTAGAGTGTTTATACAGCCACGCGGAAGGCCCCGCATTGGATTACCAGCACCAAAAACCAAACCAAAACAAAAAATACATGTTAAAGTACTTGCTTCCTGTAGTCCCAGCTACACGAAACCCTGAGAGAAAAGGGTCGCAAGTTTGAAGCCAGTCTGGGTAGCTTACAGAGAGACCCTGTCAGAGTTGGGGATGTTGTTCTGTGATAGAGCATCTGTGTTTAATACCCAATACCGGGAGAAAAAAAAATTAAAAAGGAAAATAATATTTTCAGCAAAAGTACATGTAAGTAAAATAGTAAGTGAAAATTTCTTCTTAAGCCAAAGTCCTACATTTTACCTAGGTAAAACTGGGGCTCAGGTGTCTGTATCTACAGTTCCGGCCAAGGAGCGTTTTTCAGTCTCCAGAACCCATGGGGGCTCGGTAGGAGAAACAGCCTTAAGGTGCCTTAACAGTAACTCTAAAGAAACTCTCCACAATCCCGCGAGCACCTAAACACGAAGGTCCCTTAAGAGGCCTCCTCCACTTTAGGCCTGCAGAGTTGCAGAACGAACTCGCGGCGGCTAGGCAACCGAGCGCGCACTCGGCGCGGTGTTAGCTCCGCCTCTTGAGGAGCTTCTGCCACCGCGCGCCTCAAAACTCTTCCTTTTCATTGGCTTGCGTCACGCTGGGGATGGGCGGGGGAAATTCGTCAGACCGTGCGGTCATTTCCGCTCCGGGAGCGCGCGGGTTGATTCGTCCTTCCTCAGCCGCGGGTGCTCGCAGCTCGGAAATGGCGGGTAAGTTCCCGGGAAAAGTTTACCAAGGGGAGGAGACAGGCAGATTTGGCAAAGAACGCCAATACGGCGGTGACAGTGCCCGCCTGGAACTTTCGGGTTCTAGCTAGGGTTCCAGAAGGTCTGCTTTGTCCGGGAAGCACAGAACTCTGAGCCTATCTTCTTGTTGGTCGCGGTCAGCGCCTCCGCCCCCTACTGATGGGGGTTCTGCGCCTTCTGTGAACAACCTGGTCCCTGCAGAGGGCCAAAGAGGCTGGGGAACAGCGTAGCGACTTAGACTTGTACAGTGCCAGATGCTTTGGGGCTTGTTTTTCTTCCTGTTACTTTTGCCCACTGCTAGCTCAGCTCTATTACATCTGGTCCTATTCCCGCCAGCTGATTTTAATTCGCAAATTCTCTTCCAGGTTTGTATCCACCTTCTACTACAGTCAACTTCCGAACTAGCTCTTTACTGCCTCGCCCTGCTCCGGGGCACTCGCTTGTACCCTGAGTGACTTCGTAATTGTCTCCTTAGTCTCTCACACTTTAGTATTCCTAGGATCGTATTTGAATATCCTTTTGAAAGAACGTTGTTCTTGTACTCTTCCTTCATTTAAACTTCCCTTTTAGAGTAGGATTGTGTTCTTGTGTTCCTTCCACTTAGCTCTCTCCAGCTTACGACTTTTAGTTAATTTATAATTGCTGTTACTATATACTTGTACTCATGCTGTTTTGGTGTGAATATATTCCTTTTTTTTTCCAATTACATTTCTTTTGAAGCTATAGCATGAGCTCTAGAGATGTTGAAGGAGGGACTGTTCTATCAGATACACACTGTAGGATCTTGGAGTACATTGTATGTACCTGCGTAAGGTGTACATATTTCTAAGAATTATATCAAAATTCAAATTTCAGCTCCACCACGGTAGTAGTTGGATGCTTTTCAACTAAGTCTTTTAATAAGCCTGAGTTTTTGAATATGAAATGGAGTTGATGTACCAATTTATAGAATTGTGGACATTAAGCTAATATATGATTTCACAAGGTGAGACAGTCTTGCTAAGTTGCTGTGCCGCTAAGGCTGGCTTTGAACTTGGAATCCTCCTGTTTCAGCCTCTCAAAGCTGCTGGGACGTACCACCACATCTGTATGCCACCAAGCCTGGTGTCTTTCCATTTTCTGTGTATGTTTTAACTACATTTAAAGTTTCTGACACATCATATCCTCATATTTATTTCTGCTCATGACTTTATTTTTTTTGAGATGTGCTCTGTGTTGCTCAGGCAGATCTTTAATTTATGGGCCCAAGTGATCCTCCTCATGCCTCAGTCTCTCTAGTAGCTAGCTGTGTCTTAACAGTCTGTGTCACCACACTTTTTCCTCCTTCAATTTTAGTAATTTTTATGGTCATTTTATCAGGAAATTTATCTTCATATTTACCTGAAAGTTTCTCTTAATAATGATTTCTTCCAGTGTTGTATGTATATTAATGGGTAACCACTATATAGTAAAATCATTTGGTTATCCTAGTAGCCCACAGTTTATTACTTTATACACATATGGTACATTTTTTTTTCCCCATAAAATGGAAAGATTCTGCCAGGCATGGTAGCCCATGCCTAGTAATCCCAGCGACTCTGGAGGCTTTCTGTATAGTTTTTTGGTACTTGGGATTGAACCCAGGGACACTTAACCACTTAGCCACTTCTCCATCCCTGCTCCACGAGGAGGCAAGAGGATTGCAAGTTCAATGCCAGCCTCATCAGCTTTGCGAGTGAGGCCTTAAGCAACTTAGGGAGACCCTGTCTCAAAATAAAAAATAAAGAGGATTGGGGTGTGTGATTTCAGGGGTTAAGTGCCCTTGGGTTCAATCCTGGGTAAAACGCTCCCCCCCCCAAAAAAAAAGATTTTTTTCCCCTTCTTACCCATCCCTATTCTTCTGTTACTCCAGAGGTAACCACAATACCAGTTATTTGTATATCTTGAGGTAACCCATGCATTATCAGTTTTTTACAGTTAATTTTCAGCACTCTGTAGAATTTGAATAGTTAGAAATGAAATACTATCATAATTATCAAAGGACATTCTCATTTTGTTTCTTATATATGATAATGGAAGCAGTTACATCCTTTAGCATTATATTTTGGAGGGGGTTGGGGGGATGACACTGGGAAGTGAACTCAGGGCCTTGTGCATGCTAAGCATGTGCTGTACCACTGAGCTACAACCTAGCTCTACATTTCCTTTTATAAAGGCTATTTATATATAAATCCTTTTGGGTAAATTATATTAATATTAAATGTTTGGAAATGTGAGCTAATTTTCAGGTTTACTCACATAAAGCATGCCTACTTCATAAAGCCTCTATTTCAAAACTTTTTTTTTCCTTTCTTTTTTGTAATGAGGCATTCATGTTCAGTATTTTTTCCCTTTTTTTTTTTTTGAGGACTATATGGAGAATGACATTTATTTATTTGTTTGTATTGGGGATTGAACCCAGGTTCTTGCACATGCCAGGTAAATGTTTTATCACAACCTTTTTAAAGAAATTTTTTAAATTTTATTTTATTCATTTATTTTTTTATGTGGTGCTAACGATTGAACCCAGTGCCTGACACATGATAGGCAAGCACTCTATCACTGAGCTACAACCCCAACCCCTATCGCAAACCTTTTATAAAATTTTATTTTCAAACAAGGTCTTGCTAAGTTGCCCAAGCTGGCCTCAAACTTGTGATTCTTCTGCCTCACCTCCCAGATTGCTGGGATTATAGGTGTGTTTCACCATGCCAGCTGCCTTTTCCGACTTCTAATGAGAATCCTACTTGTAGATTTGATTATTATTATTTTTTAATATCTTTATTTCATTTTTATGTGGTGCTGAGGATCGAACCTAGTGCCTTACATGTACTAGGCGAACACTCTATAACTGAGCCACAACCCCAGCCACAGATTTGATTATTTAAATCACTTCTAACCAAACCTTGTAAAATCCCTTTTCTCTTAGGATTTGGTGCTATGGAGAAGTTTTTGGTAGAATACAAGAGTGCAGTGGAGAAGAAGCTGGCAGAGTATAAATGTAACACCAATACAGCAATTGAACTAAAATTAGGTATGTATGCCATTTCTAAGTAATATCATTTACATAATATGTATGCATATATGATTTCTTGTAAAATTTGAAGTAGAATTTTATGTAAGAACAGTTATTTATGTAAATTTATAGTTTTCTGCATTTATTGAATACAGCCAGATTTTATGCAGGCTTGATTTATGTCATAGAGTGGAAATGTTTGAGGGAGAAAGTTTAAAATATGGGAAAGATACAAAAAGTCACAGGTATATGTGGACTCATTTTTTTTTTGGGGGGTGGTGGTGCTGGGGATTCAGCCTCAAGGGTGCCTTTTTTTTTTTTTTGATGGTTGCAGAGAAAGCATCTTGATAAGTTGATGAGACTGGCCTCAAACTTACCTGAGCCTCCTACTTCAGTTGCTAGGATTACAGGCAGGTGTCACTGTGCCTGGCAGGTCTCAGAGTCTTAAAAATAATTATAGATAATAACAAGTATTGATGAAGATGTGGAGAAAAACTCATCTATTGCTGGTAGGAATATGAAACAATGTCATTTTTAGAAAGAAGTTTGGCACTTTTTCTTAAAAAATTAACTATATGACTCATTTTTACTTGTAAGTGTCTACCTAAGAGAAATGAAATACATGAAAGGCTTGTATGTGAAAACATTCATAGGCTGGGGATGTGGCTCAAGTGGTAGCGCGCTCGCCTGGCATGCATGTGGCTCAGGTTCCATCCTCAGCACCACATACAAACAAAGATGTTGTGTCCACCGAAAACTAAAAAATAAATATTAAAAAAATTCTCTCTCTCTCTCTCCCTCTCCCTCTCTCTCTCTTTCCTCTCCCCTCTCTCTCTTAAAAAAAAAAAAATTCATAGAAGCATTGTTTACAACAGCCAACAAATGATAACAGTCCAGATACACATTAGCTGGTAAAAGGATAAAATATGATGTATTTATATGATTAAATACTATTTGACAATAAAAGGAATGATGTTCAGATAGCCTATCACAAGGTGAATGAACCTCAAAGTCATGCTAAGTGAAAGTAGTTAGACAAAACCAGTCATATTATATAATTCCATTTGTATGCAGTGTTTGAAAAAGACAGATTTGTAGAGATACAAAGTAGATTAATGGTTGCCTGTTGCTGGAGGTAGGAACAGAGAACTGCAGATAGGCATGAAGTTCCTTTTGGGGATGATAGAAATGTTTTAAAATTAGATTGTGGCACAACTCAACTTACTAAAATTGTACACTTAAGTGAAAAAATATGACCATGAAACATTTCTGTTACTTTTTATGTCTCTGTTTCCTCATCTATAAAATGGATTTAATAGAATTTCGTAGTTGTGAAGAGTAAATGTTAAGTACAAATAAACTGCTTAAACAACTTGACGTATAGAAAATACTCAGTAGATGCCAATTGCTGAAAACAGTGCAAATATAACAAGTATAAAGATGACAGAGGTTAACATTTCCTGAACCCTAACTACAGAGAAAATACTAATCTAGATTTTTTTTTAATATTTAGTTGTCAGTGGACCTATATTTTTGAGAATTGAACCCAGTGCCTTACATGTGCTAGGCAAGCGCTCTGCCACTGAGCCACAACCCCAGCCCTGATCTAGATTTTTTTGTGTGCACGTATTTTAATTTATTTTTCTGAAACCAGGATTCTCTTGTATAGGCTTTTTAATGTAGCTTAACAGTGTCTTAAATATTATTCACTATTATATCTTAAATTATGTAATACAGTATGGTGGTATCATAAATTGCTTATTTTAAGTATTTCCTCCTGACATTTGTGGTTTGCTTCTCTTTTACTATTAAAAATAACTTTATAACAAATATCCATTTATATCCTTCATCCATTTCTGTGATTGTTTGATACAATGTATGACTAGAAATTGGAATGTTAGGGCAGAGTTTCTCAACTCCAGCATTCCTGACATTTTGGGTTATATAATTTTTTTGTTGTAGGGAACTGTCCTATGTATTGTATGTTGTTTAACATAATATTCCTGGTCTCTACTAACTGAATGCCTTTAACACTTCCCTATGGTTTTATTTTTTTAAAAAACTTTTTTTTTTTTTTTTTTTTAAAGAGAGAGAGAGAATTTTTTAATATTTTATTTTTCAGTTCTTGGCGGACAAACATCTTTGTTTGTATGTGGTGCTGAGGATCGAACCCCGGCTGCACGCATGCCAGGCGAGCGCCCTACCGCTTGAGCCACATCCCCAGCCCCTTCCCTATGGTTTTAGCAACCAAAAATATCATCAGCTATTACCAAACACTCCCTACGGACAGTGAATAAAGGTGTCCCTCTTTTGAGAACCACAGTGTTAGATGAAGGGGATATGAACATATTGTATTTTAGTAGCGATTTCCAAATTGCATTCTAAAAAAGTACCTATACTTGCACCAGCATTTTTTGAAATTACCCTTTTACCTATTTCCTGGTCAACATTGCATATTATTTAAAGCAAAAAACCAAAACCCTTATCTTGCTAGTAGGTGAAAAATAGTTTCTTGTTTTAATTTGCAATGAAATGGAATAGCTTTTCTTTTTGGTCATGTATATGTATTCTATGGATTTACTGTGTTACCCCACCTCAACTGATGTTTTAAATTGTGGTAAAAACCATAAAATTTACCATATTTACCATTTTGTTTGTTGTTGTTTGAGATAGGGTTTTGCTATATTGCCTAGGCTGCCCTGAAACTCCTGGGCTCATGTGACCCTTCTATCTCAGCATCCTGTAGCTGGGACTACAGGCTTGCATCACTTGGTGACAGGTTTTGTTTCTTTGGGTGTGGGGGGTACCAGAGATTGAACCCAGGGCCACTGAGCCACATCCCCAACCCTGTTGAGTCTCAATGAGTTGCCCAGCAATCCTCTTATCTCAGCCTCCTGAGCCACTGGGATTACAGGTGTGCACCACTGCGCCCAGCAGTGACAGGTTTTTGATCTTTACCATTTTCAAGTGTACAGGTCAGTGATGTTAAGTATTTTTACATCGTTGTGCTGTGGATCTCCAGAACTTTTCATCTTGCAAAACTGAAACTCTGAACCTGTAAAAAAAATTCGCTATTGCTTCCTCTCTAGAGCTGGCAATCACCATTTTATTTTCATTTCTGGAGTTGCAATACCTCATATAAGTGAAAGGTATTTGCTTTTTTGTGACTTATTTCACTTAGCATTATGTTCTCAAGGCTCATTCATGTTTTGGCATGTGACAGGATTTCCTTTCTTTTTAAGGGTGAATAATATTCCATTTTATGCGTATACCATATTTTATTTATCTACTCAGCTGTTGATAGATGTTGGGTTGCTTCCACTTCTTGTCTATTGTGAATAATGCTATAATGAAAATAGGTAAAAAAAAAAATATTTCTGCAAGACCCTGCTTTGGGTTATTTTGGATATACCCAGAAGTTGTATTGCTGGTAATTTGGGGGGAGGGTGCTGGGATTGAACCTAGGGCTTCATTTATGCTAACTACACACTTTACCACTGAGCTACATCTGTAGTCTCAAGGTAATTCTATTTTTAATTCTTAGTGGAACTGCCATATTGTTTTCCATTGCTACCACACCATTTTATGTTCCTAAAAACAGTGCACAAAAGTTCTAGTTTCTCCACATTCTTTCCAATATTTCTGGGTTTTTTACTGTGTTTTTGACCATTTTAAAATTTGATAATTAAAGATTATTTTGCATCACCAATTTCTATTTTCTAATCTTTTTTTTAACAAATGCATTATAATTATATGTAATAATGGGATTTGTTACATATTTGTACATGCATACAATATAATCTGATCAATTTTATTTTCTTACATCTCTCTTTTCTCTTCCCTGTAGTCCCCTTTCTATTTTTATGAGATTTCCTCCTCTCCTTTTTTCCCTTTTTTCTAGCTTCCAGATATGAAAGGGAAAAAAAATCCACATACTGCCCTTACATTCCATCTATTTTTCGCAAATTACATTTTTGTTTTTTATGACTGGATAAAACTCCGTGGTGTTTATATCACATTTCTTTATCCATTCATCTGTTGACAAATACATAGACTGGTTTTGTAATTTGGCTTTTCATGGGTATTCATGTATTACTAAACTGTGCTGACTTTAATTCTTCAGGATAAATGCTTAGGAGTGGTACAGCTGGGTCATACAGTGGTTCCATTCCTAGTGTTTTGAGTAATCTCTGTACTGATTTGAGTAATCTCTGTACTGATTTTCATAGTGGCTATACTAATTTATAATCCTACTGACAGTGTATAAGTGTTCCTTCTTCCCCTTATCTTCACCAGCATTTTAAATTTATTGTTATTTGTATTCTTTTTTTGGTGGGGGGAGGTACCAGGGATTGACCTCAAGGGCACTTAACCACTGAGTCACATCCCCAGCCCCCTTTTTTTTTGTATTTTATTTAGAGACAGGGTCTCACTGAGTTGCTTAGTGCCTTGCTAAGTTGCTGAGGCTGGCTTTGAACTCAGGATCCTCCTGCTTCAGCTTCCCAAGCCACTGGGATTACAGTATAGGCATGTGCCACTGCACCAGCTGTTTGTAGTCTTGATGACTGCCATTCTATTTGGAGTGAGGTGGAATCTCAGTGTAGTTTTTTGGGGGGTGGATACTGGGGATTGAACTCAGGGGCACTTGACCACTGAGCCACATCCCCAGCCCTTTTTTGTATTTTATTTAGAGACGGAGTCTCACTGAGTTGCTTAGTGCCTTGCTTTTTCTCAGGCTGACTTTGAGCTCACAATCCTCCTGCCTCAGCTTCCCGAGCTGCTGGGATTACAGGAGTGTGCCACTATGCCTGGCTCCTCACCAACATTTTATGTTGTCAGTTTTTAAAATTTTAGGCATTCAGTGGGTATATAGTGGTATATATTTTTTTTTTCATGTAGTTATTGAGCATTTGTGTACCTGCTTCTGTGACTTGTTGAAATTTTTTCCCATTTTTTTATTTGGGCTGTTTATCTGTTTATTGTTGAGTTGCAGTTATTGTTTATTCTGAACATGAGTCCTTTTGTGCAGATAATGTGTTTTGTTCATATTTTCCCCTGAGTGGGTATGTGGCTTGCCTATTCATATTCTAAACAGTGTCTTAATAAGCAAAAGCTTTCAGTGTTGATGAAATTCAATTTATTTTTCCCCAATTTATCCTTAAAACTTATATTAGTGTTCTTTGGTTCTTGCCTAAAATGTTTGCCTACCCCAAGGAGATCATGATGATATCACTTGTTTTCTTCTGAAAGCTTTGTAGCTTTAACTATTTACAATTAGGTGTATGATACATCTCATGTTACTTTTCATGTACAATGTAAGGAAGGGAATCAAAGTTTGTTCTTCTATGTATATAGTCATTTATACCAGTATAATTTGTGTGAATGCTTCAGTGCTTTGACAAAAATAAATTGACCTTATAAGTATAGCCCTACATCTGGCTTCTATTCTCATCCATTGATTTATTTGTGTATCCTGCCAATATCATAATGTCTTAATTAGTGTAAGTTTATATTTAATCTTGATAGTGTGAGTACTCCATCTTTTGTTCTTTTTCCAAGATTGTTTTGATTATTTTTTACTTCATTTCCATGTATGTTTTGGAATCATTCTATTAATTTCTATTCAAAAATTTCTGGGTTAATTGAGATTACACTGAAATCTATAAATGAATGTGGAGAAAATTGTTGTCTTTGTTATTTTGAGCTTTCTAATCCATGAACGTGGCATATCTCTATAATCTGCAAATGTTTTCAATCTCACATGTTTTGTTAAATATATATGAGTAAATCTATGTCTTTAGCTTTTTGATGCTTTAGAATACAGTAGATTTTTAAAATTTCTTTCAATTCTTTCGTGTGTATTTGAACTTACATTCACATAATGTCAGTTTGTGCAATTCTTTGTGTTCTTCAACACCATTAAACATCTATTGAGATGATATATATATATGTGTGTGTGTGTGTGTGTGTGTGTGTGTGTGTGTATATATATATATATATATATATATATATATATATATATATAAATAGTAGTGTGATAGTGGTATATGCCTTTATTCCCAGTGAAACCAGAGGCTGAAGCAGTAGGATAACAAGTTCAAGGCCAGCCTCAGCAATTTAGTGAGACGCTCAGTAAGCAATCCTATTATCTATTAACAAAGGCAATTTTAGCTTTTTTTTTTTTCTGTCCATATGTCTTAGTTTCCATGTTTAAAATCTGATTATATGGTACAGGACCTCTATTTTAATGCCAAATGGAAGTGGTAGAGCAGACTTTTTTGCCTTATTCTCAGTTTAAATAGGAAAATATTGAACTTTTCACAATTAAGTTTGGTATTATCTGTAGGATCTTTTCTGTTCTGTTCTTGTCATGATGCAAGAGATGAAACTCAGGGCCTTGTGGATAATAGGCAAATGCTCTACCACTGAGCTACATCCACAGACTTTTTAAAAATTTATTTTGAAAGGGTCTAGCTAAGTTGCTCAGGCTGGCATCAAACTAGTGATTCTCCTGCTTCAGCCTCCCAAGTAGCTAAGATTACAAGTGACCATACCCATCTAGCTGTAGATGTTTTAATGTATGTTGTCAGACTGAGGAAATTTCCTTCTTTTCCTAATTTGATAAGTTTTTGTCACGAATGAGTGTTGTGTTCTGACTAATGTTTTTCTTTGTTGAGATCATTATATGATTATTTTATGATTCATAAATCATTATATGATTTTTTTCTTTGATTCTGGTAACATGAATTACTTAATGGATTTTTAATTGTTAAATTAGTTTTATATGCTACCACATTATCTTTTCCTACTTTGCTGGATTCAGCTTGATAATATTTTGGTAAGAATTTTTGCATCTTTGTTCATGGGAGGTAATGGTTTCTCTTATGTCCTTGTTCAATTTTGGTGTCAAAGTTTTGCTGGTCCATAAAATGAGTTAATAACTTACTTTTCTTTGAGAAGAGTTTATATAAGATTCATTATTATTCCTTCTATACATGTTTGTAGCAGAGCCTTATGTATCTTGAGTTTTCTTTGTCAAAGGGTTTTTAACCACAAATCCAGTGAATACATTTAATACTATTCTGGTTTTCTATGTCTCCTTATGTTTCTTTTTTTGGGGAGGGGGCAGTGGGGCATTACTAGGGATTGAACTCAGGCATTCAACCACTGAGCCACATCCCCAGCCCTATTTTATATTTTATTTAGAGACAGGTCTCACTGAGTTGCTTAGCACCTCACCGTTGCTGAGGCTGGCTTTGAACCCTCAAACTTCCTGTCTCAGCCTCCCAAGCCGCTAGGATTATGGGCATGTGGCACCACGCCCAGCTCTCCTTATGTTTTTATAGTTTTTGTCTTTTAAGTAATTTGTATGTTTCATCCAACATTCTTACCAGAAAGTTGTTTAAAATGTTTTTTATTACCAGCGTGCATGGTAGGGGTTGAACCTAGGGCCTTTTGCATGCTGTATGAGCCCTTTACCACTTTACAGCTCCCCTATTAACATCTAAATGGCTATGGAATCTATTACCAAGAAGATCCCTTCTTGTAGATATTGGTAATTCATATTTTTTCTTTTTCTTGATAAATTTACCTACAAGCTTATTAATCTTTTTAGTTGCTTCTCTCTGTTGTTTGTTTTCTATTTTTAATCTTTAATTTTTTTATTCTTATTTTGGGTTAATTTACTTTAAAAATTTCAGTCCATTTAAACTTTTTATTTTATTTTTTGTGTTAGGTAATGGACATTAAACTCAGGGGCACTGTGCCATTGAATTATATCCACAGCCCTTTTTATTTTTTGAGACAGGGTCTTGCTAAGTTGTTGAGCCTTGCCTCAAACTTGTGATATTCTTGCCTCAGCCTTTGGAATATCTGGGATTACAGGCATATGCCACTGTGCTTATCTAAGCTTTTCTTTTCTAATGTTAGCATTAATGTTTAAATTTACTTCTAAATACTGATTTGCTTGCATCCACTAATTCTATTGTGGGTTTAAAAAAAAATTTGTATTTACTCATTTATTTTGTGGTGCTGGGAATGGAACTCAGGGCCTTCCAACATACTTGGTAAATGCTCTTCCACTGAGCCATATATATCCCCAGCCCTGTGTTGTGTTTTTATTTTTACTCAAGTCAGAATATTTTCTGGGAGGGAGGAATGGGGAGAGATTGATCCGTGAGTACTAAGTTATAGTTAAAGAGGAATAAGAAGTTCTGGGTGCTCTTGTATAGTATGTCGATTATAGTTAATAATTACTATGTGTTAAAAAACTAGAAGAGGGCTGAGGTTGTTGCTCAGTGGTAGAGAACTTGCCTAGTATGTGGGAGGCCCGGGGTTCAATTCTCAGCACCACATATAAACATATAATAAATAAAATAAAAGTATTGGGTCCATTTACAACTAAAAAAAAAAAAAACTAGAAGAAAGGATTTTGGATACATTTACCATAAAGTAGTAATAAATGTTTGAGAAGATATATATGTTTAATCTGATTTAAATATTACACAAGGTACACATGTATCAAAACATCACATGGTTGTATTATTGGTATTACCCCTCCTTTAAATGTTTGATAGACTTCACCAGTGAAGCTTTATGTGCCTTGAGTTTTCTTTGTCACAAAGTTTTCTAACCACCCGTCTACTGAATAAATTTAATACTATTCTGATTTTCTGTGTCTTCTCATGTACAAAACTGACCCACTAGTTTCACAGTGATTACTTACTGGAAGTTAGGGGAAGGATGAGAAACTGCATTAGATAAGTAGTTTTACACTATTGTATGGGGATGAGAGATAATTTAGGAAATCAATAGGATTAGAGAGTGTAATGAGATTAATTATGTTGTCTCCAGGGTGTATTATAATATTGAGACCCCTAACTCTGTAGATTGCTGGTGCTGATAAGAATGTTGCCCCAAAACTGGAGCTACCCCTATGTTTTAAAATAATATAATTAAACTTATCCATTCACACTGTCAGGAGAAAATGTGTTGGCTAGAACACTAAGATTTCAGTTAAAGAACACAGAATTATAAGTAAATTTAGTAATAATCCATAATACAATCAGATACTATGGGAAATGTGTGGCAGCAACTCTGAAACTACTTGAGGGTTAGAAGCCACTTATATGTACATTGTGAGCACCTGTCAACAGATTTTACACATGTTAAATGCTTAAGTATTTATTAAACAAGCTTAAAATTGATTAATGTGCTTTGGTGATTTCTTATTTTTGCTTTTGGCTAACAACACGTATCTTCTTGTATGTATCTTGTCCCTCAAAACCTAAAGTCAGTCTGAAAACCAGAAAGAATGGGAACTATATATAGAAGTAGAAACAATAGAACATATGTTCAAACGAAAGATTTATTGCAAGCCCTGTGTTCTACATAGCAATAATGTGCCATTTAGTGTAGCAGGCTTTAAGCTTCCATTTTCCCCCAGAATGTTAATGTTGGAGGTTTTCCTGGAAGGAAAATTTTTAGTGACTATTTTTTATTTTTTGGTACCAGGGATTGAATCCAGGAGTGCTTAACCACTGAGCCACAACCCCAGACCTTTTTAAATTTATTTTTTAAAGTTTTTTAAAATTGTAGATGGACACAATACCTTTATTTTATTTATTTAGTTTATATATATAACGTGTGTGTATGTATATATATATTTGTATATATATAGTTGTCAATGGATCTTTTTACTTTATTTATTTATATGTGGTGCTGAGGATCAAACCCAGGGCCTCACACATGCCAGTCAAGTGCTCCACCACTGAGCTACAACTCCAGCCCTATTTATTTTATTTTTATGTGGTGCTGAGGATCAAACCCAGTGCTTCACACATGCTAGGCAAGCGCTCTACCACTGAGCTACATACGCAGTCCCACCTTTTTATTTTTTGAGACAGGGTCTCACTAGTTGCTTAGAGCCTCACTAAGTTGCTAAGGCTGGCTTTGAACTTGCAATCCTCCTGCCTCAGCTTCTTTACCCATGCAAATGGTGATATAATATACATATTAAAAGCAGTAGTTTGAAATTGGTTTTTCAAATTTCTAAGAGATAGTGAAACATTTTCAAACATTCAAGATTTAACAGTTGGAAAATTTTAAGTTAATGAGTCTGGACATATTGGACTACTTTTTATTAACTTTGAAAGATTACACACAAAAAACAGAGCAAACTAATGAGTATCTGTGATCCCATCTCTCCACTTTTTCATATCTTAACATCTGACTATATTGGCCCAGGTCTTGTCTTTTTTTTCTTTCAATTTTTATTGTGAGCAATTTCAAACACATGGAGAAGTTGAGAGAATAAAACAATACTCACCTATATCCAACACCTAGAATCAACAATTTACATTCTGCCATATTTGCTTTATTGTGTGTATTTTTGCTGAATTATTTGAAAAGTAGGTTTCTGAATATCATGACGCTTCCCTCACAGTACATTTCCTAATATATGAGCATTAACATGTATATATGTGTGTGTGTGTGTGTGTGTGTGTGTGTATAAAACTATAATGCCAAACTATATATAAGAAAACTATAATTTTCTTATCAGAGCTAAGAAAATTTAAAGGTAATCCTTCAATATCCTGTAATTTTGTATTCTGCCTTCAATTCTATAATAGCTTTATAAAATTTAATTAAAAGCAAATTCCAATCAAGAATCATGAACTGCATTGGCTTTTGTTTTTACAATACTGGGGATCAAACACAGGGCGTTACATGTGCTAGACAAAGCAGTCTATCACTGAGCTGTATCCCCCCAGCTCCATGTACTGCATTTGTTTTTGGCCCCCCACCCCCCGTACTGGGGATTGAACTCAGGAGCAGTTGACCACTGAGCCACATCCCCAGCCGTATTTTGAATTTTATTTAGAGACAGGGTCTCACTGAGTTGCTCAGCATCTAGCTTTTGCTGAGGCTGGTTTTGAACTCGCAATTTTCCTGTCTCAGCCTCCCAAGCCCCTGGTGCATTTGGTTTTAATATTTTTTAATCTCTCTTAATCTAGAGTGGACTCCCTCCCTCCTTAGGCATTTCTCCCTTGCCATGCTATGGATTTCTGTGGAAGTGTAAAGTTATTGCATAGAATTATTAAACAAATCTACATTCTGGATTTGTCTTGTTTCCTTTTGGTGGTGTTTAACTTGTTTCATTATTATCTGTATTTCCTGTAAATTAGAAGATTAAAAACCTTTATTAGAGTTAGAATAAACATTCTTGGTTATAAAACAAAACTTCATAAGTGATGCCGTGTGCTTCATATTGTTGAGTTAGTAGGCATGTAATGTTGGTCTGTTCCATAATGAGGGTTGATGCTATTATATCACATAGAAAAGTGGTGACTATCAGATATCTAAAGTGAAAAGATATCTTTCCTTCTGTGAATTAGTAATCTGCTAGGTGATATGTTGGCATCCATTGAATAACCTCACTGACCATGAGGACAGTATTAGAAAATTTTCATCTATAACTTACTTTTTCATTTTTTATTTTCATTGTTCACTAATCTTATGAGAATCCAGTATAAATTATATAATAGTGACATCTTAAGTAAGAAATATGTTGTTTGTATCCTAATTATAGTGAAATTCTTGAAATAGAAATTCCTGTCACTTTTAGTATCCTTAATATCTCTGTATTTTTTATTTTTTTAAACAGTTCGTTTTCCTGAAGATCTTGAGAATGACATTAGAACTTTCTTTCCTGAATATACCCATCAACTCTTTGGGGATGAGTAAGTAAATTAATAAAAGGTTTGCCAGGGCTGAGATTGTGGCTCAGTGGCAGAGCACTTGCCTAGCATGTGTGAGGCACTGAGTTCAACTCTCAGCACCACATATAAATAAATAAATATGATACAAAGGTCCATTGACAACTTAAAAAAAAAAAAAAAAAAGGTTTGCCAAATTAGTAAATTAGTATGGCAAAAAAAAAAAAAATCCATTCTTCTTTAAGATTTGGAAGTCAGATTTTATTTTCTTTACCTCATTTCTCATGTAATTAGAGTTAGGGTTACATATTAGAATAGTATTTTTGACATTGAGACACTAGTCTATGTAATACTTATCATTTAGTACTGTGAATACATTATCTCATTTAATTCTCAAGGCCATATTAGCTGTGCGTTGGGTGGAATTGTGTAACTGCCTAAGGATATATGAATGGCTAGACTTCACATTCTGGCAGTTTGATTCCAGAGCCCAGATTTAATTAATTTTTTTGCTTACCTTTTTGTTATACTAATTCTATTATAACATATACTTCCCTACAGCTGGAAGGCTTCAGTTGTTATTCTATGATTAAATAAGAAATTAGAGAAATTTATTTTTAGAAGCAACTTTAAGGATATGTCGTAGTATATTCAACATATTATTTGATTTCTTTAGTTTCACTATATTATTGGAGTAAATAGGTACCATTTCTTTTCTTTTTTTTTTTTTTGTTTCTGATTCCAGGGATTGAACTCAGGGGCACTTGACCACTGAGCCACATCCCCGGTCCTATTTTGCATTTTATTTAGAGATAGGGTCTCACTGAGTTGCTTAGCTCCTCACCATTGCTGAGGCAGACTTTGAATTTGGGGGGATCCTCCTGCTTCAACCTCCCAAGCCACTGGGATTTTAGGCATGCGCTACCATGCCCAACTTCTTTTTTGTTTAATTTGTTGATTTCAATTTTTTTTCAGATTTGCAGGAAGTTACAAGAGTAATAAGTGAATATCTTTTACCTGAATTCACACTTTAACTTAGTTAAATTTGCTTTAATCATTCTCTCTTCTTGTATATATTATTGTTGTTATTGAACCATTTGAAAGTAAGTTCCAAGTACATTTTCACCTTACCCCAAAATCTTTTTAGTGCTGGGATTACAGCTTTGTTGTAGAGCACTTGCCCTAGTATGCATGAGACCCTGGGTTCAATCCACAGTGTCACCAAAACAAAAACAAACCCCTTCCTGTGGTACTAACTCAATGGATAAGGTCTAGTTTTATAGATATTGCTTCTTATTAGCATTTTGCACATGCTTATTTTGCATAGTATCATTAAAAGGAACATGCTTTACCACATCTCACTATTCTAATTTGGACAGGTGACAGTCAATTTATTTTAAAAGCAAGATTCAGTGGTTTTTCATAGTTCAGAGTGGTACAACCATTACCATAATCAATTTTGGAATGTTTTCATCACTCTCACCAAAAGCCCATAACTCCTTCCTCCACTCTGATTCTCCAGTCCTAGGCAGTCACTAATCTACTTTCCATCTATAGATTTACTGTTCTGAGTATTTTAGAGTTTACTTTTTTTTTTCTTTGCTTTTTAGAAGACTTTTAAAGCTGATAAGAAATAATAATAAGGCTATGTGATAGCAGGAAAAACCAGCAGGCCCAGTTCTGCTTTCTGAATTCATAGAAAGATTTAAGTGTATGGATTAGTGGTTGAGTGCTTGCTTAGCATGTGTGAGACCCTGGGTTCATCCCCAGTACTGCAGAAAGAAAGACAGAAAAGAAAAACAAAGAAAGAAAAGAAGATAGGTGCTATCACTGTTTTTAGAAACTATGGATATTAGCAATAAAAGCAAGCAGTAAGTTGGAACGACTGGCCCAAGGTCAGGTCTTAGTTGCTTGCCTAGCCAAGTCCTACTTTAACACTTACTTGTCTCATTTGAAATGCCTTTTAGTAATGGTAGTAGTAGTAGGCATAGGAGCAATAATAATGTCTAACAATTTATCGAGTACATATACACTATGACAATCAGTGTTATAAGTGGTTTACATATATTAACTTATTCATTTAATCCAAATATTTCTGAGTTAGGCACCATTATTCTATTTTATATATGAAAACTGAAGCCCAGTTTTATTTCAAATGTTTTTTTTAATTAAATAAGTATAGTTTATAATCTTAAAATTATCCATGAAGTTAATTTGTTTATATGTATGATTAATATTTTTTAATGACTTGCAGAAATTTATTTTGATTATTGTTGTTTTTTTCCCCTTGTTTCAGTGAAACTGCTTTTGGTTACAAGGGTCTGAAGATCTTGTTATACTATATTGCCGGTAGTCTCTCAACAATGTTTCGTGTTGAATATGCATCTAAAGTCGATGAGAACTTTGACTGTGTGGAGGTAAGAACAGAACATTTATTTTTAACTGTTTTCCAATTGAGTTTAAGACAGTTTTTAAAATATAAATATTTAACAGAAGAGAGACTATAAGAGTATTTTTTTTGAGAGAGAATTTTTAATATTTATTTTTTAATTTTCGGCGGACACAACATCTTTGTATGTGGTGCTGAGGATTGAACCCGGGCCGCACGCATGCCAGGCAAGCGCGCTACCGCTTGAGCCACATCCCCAGCCCTTTGAGAGTACTTTTAAAGTCACATATTTGTTTTTTAGTTGTGGAAGTATTTAGTTTCCTGTGTTTTTTTTTTTTTTTTTGGTAGTTATAGATGGACAAATGCCTTTATTTTAGTTGTTTATAGGCAAGCGCTCTGCCACTGAGCTACAGCCCCAGACCAGTTTCCTGTCATTTTTATTAGCCCCATGATCATGATCATTAGTCTGTTCATTCCCTTTGTGATCTTCTGGGGAACAGGGACTGAAAGGGAGTAAATTAAATTCCATGCATGTATGATTTTATCAAAATAAACCAACTACTTTGTGTAACTATAATGCTCTTTAAAACAACAACAAGAACCTTCATTTTTGCTTGGTGCAGTAGTGCACACCTGTAATCTAGTGAATCAGGGGGCTGAGGCAGAGGATTACAAGTTCAAGGCTAGCCTCAGCAACTTATTGAGATCCTGACTCAAAATTTAAAAAATAAAAATGGCCTGAGAATGTAGCAGTGGTAAAGTGCCCGTTTTAGTCAGCTTTTGTGTTACCGTGACCAAAATGCCGGACCAGAACAACATAGAAGAGGCAAAGTTTATTTGAGGCTTATGGTTTCAGAGGTTTCAGTCCATAGGTGGCCAACTCTGTTGCTCTGGGCCCAAGGTGAGGCAGCAAATCATAGGGGAAGGGCCCAGCAGAGAAAAGCAGCTCACCTCATGGTGGGGTCAGGAAGTAGAAGGAGAGGGGTGGGAGTGAAAGAGAAAGAAGGGGCACTTAGTACATTTGCAGCCTTTCAGGACATGCTCCCAGTGACCTACTTCCTCTAGCCACACCTCAGGTGCATGTAGTTACCTCCCAGACAGTCCATTCAAAGTAGTATGGGCTGATCAGGTTACAGCTCTCAGAATCTAACCTTTGCACCTCTGAATATTCGTGCATTAACAGGAACTTTGGGGAGGCAACTCATTTAAACCATAACAGCACCCCTGGGTTCAATCCTCAATACTGCATTTAAAAAAAAAAAAAAAAAAAGGCTACTGGCGCGGTGGTGCACAACTATAATAGCCCTAATATCTTGGGAGGCTGAGGCAGGAGGATCCCGAGTTCAAAGCCAGCCTCAACAACTTAGCGATCCCCTAAGCAACTCAGTGAGACCCTGTCTCTAAATAAAACAGAAAAATGGGCTGGGAATGTGGCTCAGTGGTTAAATGCCCCTGATTTCAATCCCTAGTACTAAATAAATAAATAAGCCTTCACTTTATGGTCAGAGTTTTATTTACCAACTTTTTAATTTTTTATTGTAAGCTTGGAAATTCTTTTCCCAGCAACCAGAGGGAAATATCTAAATTTTCTTCTTTTTCTTCATGTAGAATCTGTTTAAATTTCTCTTGCTGCATTTCTAATCCCACAAATTTTGCTCCTATTTTCTTTTATGAAAATGGGATAACTGAAGTGATTATATTATGAAATTATTTGAAACCAGGGTTTCAACAGAAGGCAAAAGCAAAGAGAGGGATTAAAAAGTATATATCTGGAAAGAAAAAGTCTATATTTATGGTAGGTTGAATAATGACTTCCCAAAGATATCCATGTCCTAATTTCTGGAAACTGAATATTACCTTATATCACACACAAACACACAAAGCATTTTGGAAATGTGATTTAAGAATTTTGATGGGGCTGGGGTTGTGGCTCAGCGGTAGAGCGCTTGCCTAGCACGTGCGGGGCCCTGGTTTGATCCTCAGCACCACATAAAAGGCACAGTGCATTTTCTTCTAACATATCTTCTGCTTCCCTCTCATTAGGATACATGTAGAGGCATTTAGAGTCCATCCCAGATATTTTGTAATAGTCTCGAAAATTTAAAAAAAAAATTTTTTAGTTGTAGATGGACAAATACCTTTATTTTGTTTATTAATTTTGCCACATAAAAAAATTGATAAACAAAATAAAGGTATTTGTCCATCTACAACTAAAAAAATTTTTTTTTAAATTTTCGAGACTATTACAAAATGTGGCCACAAGGCAAAGAATGCTTAGCCATTGGAAGCTGAAAGAAGTGAGGAGTGGATTGTCTTCTGGAGCCTTTGGAGGGAGTGCTACCTGTTGATTATGGCTCAACTGATAATGATTTTAGACTTTTCCTTTATACATGGAGAACAAATGTGGTTGTAAGCTACCAAGTTTGTGGTAATTTCTTGTAGCATTCACAGAAAACTATAGATTTTTATACCAGGAGGTGGGGTGCTGCTGTAACAAATAACTAAAAATGTAGAAGTAAATTTGGAAATGGGTAGAGGCTGGCCTAATTTTGAGGTTCATGATGAAAAAATAATAAGGCTGAGCCACTAGCCTGTAGCTCAGTGGTAGAGCACTTACCTACCATGTGCAAGGCCCTGGAGTCAATCCCCAGCAAAACAGGCACACACACACACACACACACACACACACACACACACACATATCAAAGGGAAAAAAAAAAAGAGGAAGGAAGGAAAAATATAGATTACCTTGAACAGACTGTTGGTAAAAATAGGGACATCAGAGGCACTGCTGGTTTGCAGTGTGAAAGACAGCCTACATTATTTTAGAGTAAACATCACCTAAAAATAATCATGGTAGAAAGAAATAAGAACTTTTAAGGTGAATCTGTGAAGGCTCAGAAAAAAATGAGGAATCTGTGTTTGGAAATTGGAAGAAATCCTTGGGTCTTTATTTATTTTTTGGTTTGGTTTTATTGCAAAAGCGTTGCCAAAGGTCACACACTAGTAAATAACAAACATCAGCAGGCATGGTGGTGTATCCTTGTAATCTCAGTTACTTGGGAGACTGATGCAGGTGAATTGCAAATTGGAGGCCACTTAGTGAGGTCCTATCACAGGAAGGAGAAGGAAAAAAAGTCTGGGGATGTAGCTCAGTTGTAGAGTGCCCCTGGGTTTTTCAGTGGTACTGAGGGAAAAAAAAAAATCAAGATCTTACTTTGAGATGATCACCTGGTAGTGTTATACACAATATGTAGTAACTCTTTGATTAAAAGACGTTAGGACTGGGGCTGGAGACTATAGTTCTGTGGTAAACTGCATGCTTAACGTTGAAGTCTCTGGCTTCAATTCCCAGCACCAAAAGAAAAAATGTTAAGACTGTTTATGACCTGTTCTACATGGGCCCATACTCTTGTGTTGATTAACTGATTTCTATAGTTTACATTGTGTGTGTATATTTTTGCCCCCTTTCCATGTGTTATACTATTTGCTCCCAATTTATTGCTGTCGTTGGGGAGCTTTTCTCTAGCAAACAATCTATGGATTAAAAATAATATATTGGTAAGTTTTATGGAATCATGTGCAGCATGAATTGTGTGTACAGCATGAAAGAGGTCAACAATAATCTTTAAATATTTTTAAAAAAAAATGTTTTTGGATGGTACTGAGGATTGAACTCAGAGGCGCTCTACCACTGAGCCATGTCCCTAGCCCTATTTTGTATTTTATTTAGAGGTAGGGGGCTGGGGATTTAGCTCAGTTAGTAGAGTGCTTGCCTCACATGTATAAGGCCCTGGGTTCAATCCGCAGCACAAAAAAAAAAAAAAAAAAAAATAGATAGGGTCTCACTGACTTGAATAGTGCCTTGCCATTGCTGAGGCTGGCTTTCAACTCGCTATCCTCCTGCCTCAGCCTTCGAGCCATTGGGATTACAGGTGTGTGCCACCATGCCTGGCTAAAATACTTCTAAATTTTTGACACATAATGTACATATTTGTGAGGCATAGTGTGATATTTCAATACCTGCATACACTAATAAGATTAGGGTAATTGTTAGATCTATCACTTCAAATATTTATCATGAAAGCGTCTTCATATTTGTTATTCAGTGTGTTAGAAATATTTTGAGTACTATTTGTTTTTTTGTGTTTTTTCTTTCACTTCTCAGACATGTTTGAAATTACTAAGCTTGCCAGATGAATACGTAACTACATTTGATGTTTATTTGGTAGTTTGTGTCCCTGGGAAATTAAAAAAAAATGCAGATAGAAAAGTGATTCTGAATAATACTGTAGTAGTTGTGGAGGTAAAACATTTAGAAAGACTTAAAATTAGATAAACTAGCAGATTTAGTAAAATGGAGATTTTCCATAATCAAATCTTTGCCTTCTAATTGTGACATTCTTGAAAATCAGGTTTGTTTTTTTTTCATTTAAAAGTACTGGGTAAGTGTAGGGAATCAATCTCTTATAGTATTCAAACAAAGATTTATTATCACCCCTTGTTGGAAAAGGAAAAAAAAGAAGGCAGCATAGTGGATATTGGAGAAATGGGCTTGCCTCTTCTGTCTCATTTTGCAATAAGAGTGTTCATTCCACAGAGCCTTCTTTGTTCTTTTTTTTTTTTTTTTGTACCAGGAATTGAACCCAAGGGTGCTTAACCACTTAGCCAGCCTCAGCACTTTTTATTTTTTATTTCATTTTTGAGACAGGGTCTCCTAGGTTGCTGAGAGCCTTGCTAAGTTACTGAGGCTGTCTTTGAACTTGTGATCCTCTTGCCTCAGCCTCCTGAGTCGCCGAGATTATAGACATGTGCCACTATACCTAGCTGCTGCCTTTGTTCTTGATACCAGGGAAAAAGTAGCAAATAAAACTAAGTAATTGCTCTCATGGAATTTATTTTCTAGCCAAGAGGAAACAACTAGTCAACAGTAAACAAACTAGTAAATAAACAAATTCAGAAGTGTTATGGAGAACTGGGATAGTTGAAGGGGTGGCAAAGCTAGATTGTGTTTGGTCTTCTTTTGAATAATAAGATGTTTGTAAAAGGTAAGAATAATTAGTAGCATTAAGAGATTTTAAGTACATAGTCATATAATTTACATTTTTAAGATGATTCTGACTTCTATGCTAAGAACACATAATAGGGGGCAAGAGTAAAAGAAGGAAGAACAAAACATTAGTCTCTAACATGCTCTAACAGTGTTAGAGGAGATGCTGGATTTAGTTGTCAGATTGAGAATATTATTTAGAGGTAGAACCAGTAACCAGTAAGTTTCGCTTTTGACTTAGATATGATAGATGAGAATCCCATTGAATACCATTGCATAAACGATAGTGGTCCTGATATGGGGAAGATTTAAATGGGAAAAAAATATCAAATTTGTTTTGGATATTTAGGTTTGGGACTATTATCTGTCATATTTGAGTTTTTGTAGGTCATACTCTGTAGCATTGTTTTTATTTATTTTAAAATTTTATTTGAGATTGGCCCAGAGGCACGTTACCTTTGAGCTACATTCCTCTTTTTTATTTTTTATTTTGGGACAGGTCTTACTAAGTTGCTGAGGATGACCTTGAACTTCCTCCTGCCTTAGCCTCCCTAGTCGCTGGGATTACAGGCATGCACCACCTGGTGTAACATTTTTATATGAAAAATAAACCCTTTTAGGGGGTCAGTAGCCGTAGAAAATCTGCTTTAAAGTTAATTTGCTTATTATAATTTTACTTATATTGCTCTTTCATCATCGATTCATTTTCTTTTCCAAATTGATTTTTCCAATTTCACCAAAAATTCTTTAGTCATTATTAAGATTCTTGTAAAATCTCTTCAAAGGCAAAATAATTATTCTGATTCCTCAAATATAATAAACATGATTAATCAGACACTTACGATTTGTTTATCTTTGGTTGCTCCTAACTTTTGCTTTTATTAAATACCTCCTGCCTTCTCTTGGAGTAAATTCATTGTTTTTTAGTGAAGGGATATGTGACCAAGATTGTTCAGTCTTACTAATTATTAGCATTTCTGAGAAAGATTTGATAGAGAAACATGACATACATGGATAGGTTGTATTATCTATGAATTTAGTCATTTTATCCTTGTTTCCCACTTATTTGGGTTGAATTTGCAATTAGATGAAAGAAGATTTTAAATTTTTTCTGGAGTTTTTAGTCTCTTTATGGGAAAATCCTATGTATTTATAAAATTTATCCTTGAGGAAAGGAAAAAATAATTTTTGGCTGGGCACAGAGACACTTGCCTGTAATCCCAGTGGTTTGGGAGGTTGAGGCAGGAGGGGATCTCAAGTTCAAAGCCAGCCTCAGTAACTTAGTAAGACCCTGTCTCACTAAGGGTCTGGCAGTGTGGCTCAATAGTTAAATGCCCCTGGATTCAATCGCTGGTACCAAAATCATTATCATCATCATCATCATCTTTGGTATACTAGTAATGTTATGCTATAATCCCCTACCCCCTGCCGCACAGCAATTGTGACAGTGTTTTTGATTGGTATACTTTTTAATGAAATATTAGAAAGCTTAAAATTATATATTGAAAATTTTATCTTGCTTAGTCGTGTCCCTGTGTCCCTGTCCCCTGCCCTGTACTGGGGATTGAACTCCTGGTCTCATGCATACAAGACAAACTCTCTACCACTGAACTACATACATCCCTACCCCTTTTGCTTGTTAGTTCAAGTACGCAAAACACTAATGCATTATAAACATCATACAACCTTTGTTTTTTCATAATATGACCTTCATTTAACAATATTCAGATTTGTACATTTGAAGTTTAAATGTTGTCAGAGAATATAAATTTAAGCAAATTAAATAGATGCAGAATTTCTTTTGCCTTCTTTTTGTGACATATCTTGGGTATTCTTAGAATTATAATAATGCAATTGGAATAGTGGCCCATGTTTATAATCCCATCAATTCTAGAGGCTGAGGCAGGAGGATCACAGGTTTGAGGCCAGCTTCATCAATTTAGCAAGACCCTGTCACAAAATAAAAAATAAAAAGGCCTGGGGATGTAGCTCAGCATCAATCCCCAGTAATGCAAAAAAGAAGGAAAAAAAAAGAAAAACCACCAATAATTACAGTAGTGTTAAATCTATGTGCTACTTTAGCCAGGTAAAGAAGAGCAGGTTTTACCTACTTAACATGCCTTGATTGTAACCTCTTACTATAACCAGGCATGGTGGTGCACATCTGTAATCCCAGACACTTGGGAAGTTGAGGCAGGAGGATTACAAGTTCAAGGCCAGCCTAAGCCATTTGGCGAGACCCTGTCTAAAAAGTGGGGGAGTAGGGCTGGTGATGTGGCTCAGTGGTGAAGCACCCCTGGGTTAAATCCCTGATACAGAAAAAGAAAAGAAACTTACTATACATAAATTTAGACAAATGATACTGCTTAAGACATGATACTAAAGAGGTTATTGGGTTTTAAGAATGAGTACAAAGTCCCCAGTGACTTATGCATGGTACACAAGCACTGTACCTCTGAGCCACAACTCTAGCCCAGGCACATTGTTTTATGCAGTGATAAGGAAAAGTTAAAATTGCTCAGTTAGAACATTGTTATGTGTAACAAAGATAGAACACTGGAAATTGAAATGACCATTGTTGAGAGATTACACAATCTAAAAACATTTCATGACCCACTTACTGTAAGACCTAACTAGAATAGTTACTTTTATGCTTTCCTTTCTTTAAAAAGAAATCACCAAATGTTAGGGGAACATTTGTAAGGAACAGCTTTATTAATTAAATAAATTAAGTCATTCTAGATTCTTGCTCTGTTCCATTTAATTTCTTACCCTTTCTATACTTGTATCTGATTTTAATTGACATTTAGGATAAAGTTCTTGAAGACAATTTTTCAGTGATCTTCAGAAGTAGAATCTATACTTTTAGTCACAAGCATTGGAACTGAAAGCTTTCATTACATTTTTAATTCTACAGTCAATAAAAAATTATTTAATGGCTTTTTCTTACTGATGATTTATGATCAGACCAGTAATCCAATATGAAAAATTAACATTTTCAGTTTAACTGAATTAAAGTGTACATTTTAGAAGAATACAGATCTCTTAAGACATGGTGGTTGTAGGATTTCTTTTTGTTAATGCAAAATCCATTTAACAGAAATGCAAACATTTTTTCTTGGAGCAAAAAAAGTGTTTGAGTTCTGAATACTAGGTTTGAAGAGCTATATTTATTTATTTATTATTTGATTGATTGATTTTTTTTATTTGATTTTATTTATTTTTATGCGGCATTGAGGATCAAACCTAGTGCCTCACATGCTAGGCAGGCTCTCTACCACTGAGCTACAGCCCCAGCCTTTATTTGATTTTAATTTGTTTAAGTATATCAGACACAGACGCGCACACACACACATATATTTACATATATAAAGATTCCTTGTTTTTTTAAACTTAGCATTCCCCTTCATAAAAGTTCTTGAAGTAACACAGACTTGCACAGAGCAAAATATTTTATTTGAAAATCTATATTATAATCAATAAGTATCCTTTAAAGGCTGAATGTTAAATATTAACTTTCCTTCAACCTTATTGAGCTCAAACTTTTGGTAGCTTTGTCTTTCACCAGAACTGCCGCTTGATTTGGTTCATGATAGGCAAAGTGACTTGATCATTCTTTGCAATGCCTTATTTAGAGGACAGGACATACAGAAGGTTATTAAGGGTTAAAATTATACCTGCTATGAGTTTTTTTTATAAACCCCTTTTTTCTTGATATTTAAAAACTTGAACTACAGTTATACAACTTTATCCATCACTACTTTGGATTTTAATTGCTATACAGCAAACTTATTGCAAATATCCTTCATTATAACAACTTCCTCATGTAGTTATTGAGTATATGTTTAAGATGATATTTTCATGTTAGCAGTGTTAAGAAAAAATATCAAATAGTATGTACTTTGTAAATAAACAAAAGTAGTTCTATCAAGTGTAATTTATCTTGAGGGTGAATAGATTACAAGGACTGATAATACATATTAGAAATAAACTTGGGCATATAGTTGAAAAGAGATATTTTAAATAATAACTCCTATTTTTATAGCTACAAACAAATTATATATAAATGTTGGTGGTACCAGAGCATTGAAAATAAAACTTGTTTGTGATAAACTCCATCCTTGGTTCTCTTATCCTAAAATGTAACTGAATGATAATAAAGTGCTATTCATCTGCAGGTGCATTGCTTCTACTTAGTTAAAAAATGGTTGAAAGGACAGGAATTAGTAGCATGTTGTATTAGCCTTTTGTAGTGTATTTTGTCCTAAGCATCTTAATATCCCTGTTTTGAATGCTAAGTAGCAAGGGTCTTGGTTTAGAACTAATACCCATCATGCATGTAAACGGTATGAAAGAGCTGCTTAGTAAGTTAACACAAAGTGTTCTTGTGTCAGTCCTTGTGGAAATAGATACAATACAAACATTACAGCTGAACTCACGGCAAACTCCATTAAGTAAAAACCTGGCCTCATTGTTCAGGAAAAAGTTTGAATAGAATGCAAGCTCATTTTGTTGAATGTAATGTCAGGCTTTTAGGGACTGTATTGAGGGATAAGGTTTTGTTAAGTTGAGACCAATTCATTAAGTTTTATTGCCTGGTGAGAAGCAGTAATACTTTATTGTAAGACTTCATCAAATATTCATGGTTAAAGAGAAGTAGTAAATGTATTCAATCAAGTGGTCTTTTGGGGTTTTGAAAAGGATTATGAAGTCTGCTCAGCTGATAGTTTTAACATTCATTGAGGTTGTTTAACATGGGTAATTTTAATCTCCAAGTTTAATTTTGTTGTTCAGTCTTGTCTTTTTTGTACTATCACAAGTCCAGGTCTCTAAAAATTTTGTTACATTATAGGAACGAATGGATAATATAGCCATTCATATAATTTCTATATTTCTTAAGTAGGAATATTTTTTAAATTATCATTTTAGCTTGTTGGCATATGAGGGAGTTGTTATCTCTCTGCTTGTTTATTGTGAAGTTACTATTCATTTGGTTGGACTCTAGTGTTACTTAACTACTGCTGGTGATCTTTTCATGTCTTGAATAATATGGTCTCTTTGACACATATAAAATAATAAGCAGCCTTTTGTTTTGGCTAGTTTAGGTTGTCATAAAGGTAGGTTGTCAGCATTCAGCATTTTCTACATGATGTTAGAAATTTCATAACATTGACATTATTATTACACTTGATATTAGGCTCCCTGCATTCTCTAATTTGTTTTTATGTTTTGCTCATCTCAAATTTGTGATACAGTGGTTTGTGGACCTGAAATGTCCTTTTCCAGTTTACTATAGTGTGTTTATATCTTTAGTTTAATGGTGAATTGAAGTTTGTTGATTTTGTCCATGTTAGAGAAACTGAACATAATTCACCTGAAATTCAAATGTGTTATTAATTTATGTCTTTTATCCTACATTCTTTAGGCAGATGATGTTGAAGGCAAAATCAGACAAATCATTCCACCTGGATTTTGCACAAACACAAATGATTTTCTTTCTTTGCTGGAAAAGGAAGTTGATTTCAAGCCATTTGGGACCTTACTTCATACATACTCAGTTCTCAGTCCAACAGGAGGAGAAAACTTTACTTTTCAGATATACAAGGTAAAGATAAATCTGTATATTTCTTGGTTAAAATTACTTCCATGTGCCTGAAGTCTACATGCAATTTTTATTTTATTCTTAGTAATTTATTCTAGCTTTAGGAAACAAGTTTTTGTGGACATTAAAAATAGATCTGTTTTGTGTGTCTGTGTACACATTTAATCTGAGACTTCTAAACATTTTCCCACAGGATAGTTTTGTGTTCTGCAGACTTTGACTTACCTCTGTGATGAGTTTCACCTGACTTTTCCTAGCTTTTTCCCTAGGCTGACATGACATGTAGAGGCTTTCGAGAATATCATGAAAGGCTTCAGACCTTTTTGATGTGGTTTATTGAAACTGCTAGCTTTATTGACGTGGATGATGAAAGATGGCACTACTTTCTAGTGTAAGTACAATTCTAAAGCAACAGTAGACCTTATTACCTCCACAAAGCCAGCATTTTAATTGTGGCAGCCCAATTATTGGGACAGTATAATGATATTTTTCCCAGGAAAGAAAAACTATTGTTTATGAGGCTTGAGTTTTCCTTCATTATGCTTTGGGAGACCTTGAGAATAGAGCTGAATTAAATGCTGTTGTCCGTTAGGGCCCTGAATGTAGGCTTAAACAGTAAAATGAGCTTTGCCTGTGTTTTCTTTTACTTGCCACCTATTCATCTTTATAATAGGCAAGTGCACTGAAGTGATGTAAAGAGGTCTGATTTATCCAAGTTGCTGCACACCAATTAAGTGAATTGTACATTCAGAACATAGCAGGTGTACCCATTGGGCCCTCACAGAGTAGCTTGCTGACACTGAAAATTCAGTCAGAAAATGGAAAAGAAAATGGACACTGCATGGGAGCGCGACTGTAATTGACCTGCTTGGCTTTCTGTTTTATCTGCAGATTTGAGAAGTATAATAAGGATGGAGCTACACTCTTTGCGACCGTAGGCTACATGACAGTCTATAATTACTATGTGTACCCAGACAAAACCCGGCCACGTGTAAGGTAATTGGCAGTATAACACGTGCCTTGTCTTTTATTTCAGAAGAAGGAACTGCTGAAGTTTCCAATACTTGTTTTAATAGTGTTGATTTGTTTAAAAAAATCACCATTATTCACTGGCTATGTACTGATTTATTTCATTGTTCCTTTTGAAACAGTGTGGAAAAGTAAACCAGTTTTGAGTATTTTGATAAGTTTTGGACTTCTTGAAGCTTAAAAAAAAATCACAGATTTTAAAATGTTCCTAATACTAAAATGATTCTCAATTTTTTAACTGATGTGAAATTTTAATTTTAAAATCATTTCTTTAGTCAGATGCTGATATTGACTCCATTTCAAGGTCAAGGCCATGGTGCTCAACTTCTTGAAACAGTTCATAGATACTACATTGCATCTCCTACAGTTCTTGATATTACAGGTAAATAAAATTTGATGTTAAAGAGCCTTTCTAAAATGTCTTCTTTACTGATATTGATTGATTGATAGAAATAACTATTCTACATTAAATAGTAGCATTCTCCTGGGGCCTTTTTGGGACTATCTAAAGATAGACCAAGGTTACATTTTAGATCTTATGTCTTTGTGGGAATTGGAATACATCTTGAACTGTGAAGTGCTTAGTTGAACAAATGGAAGATAGTGAACTGAATATATATGGGGAAATCTTGATCAGGCATAATACATTGCAAGTATAGTATAATTTATTGTTTCTGTTTATTTGGCAAATGGTTGCATCATTTAAATGGTACCATGCATTAATTTCATGTAAGGAAACAGAGCTTTTTAATAAACCTTATTGAGAAAAAAAATTCAAGGCAAGTAGTTTCTGAATACAATATACATTTCCTGGACAGGGTTGTAGCTCACTGGTATCAGTGATAAATTGCTTGCCTAGCATGTGTGAGGCACTGGGTTCAATTCTTAGCATTGCATATAAATAAGAAAGTAAATAAATAATAAAGGTCCATTGAAAATTTAAAAAAATTTTAAATATTAAAAAAAATCAAGGGCTGGAGATGTGGCTCAAGTGGTAACGTGCTCCCCTTGCATGCACGGGGTGCTGGGTTCGATCCTCAGCACCACATAAAATAAAATAAAGATGTTGTGTCCACCGAAAACTGAAAAATAAATATTAAAAAATATTCTCTCTCTCTCTCTCTCTCTCCCCCTCTCTCTCCTCCTCTCTCTATTAAAAAAAAAAAATCAATATACATGTCCTAAAGTGTGTGATTTATATTCCTTAAATGTATGCCTTCACAAAAATAGTAGATAAGGTGAAAAGTAGGCCTATTTGTTTTGGAAACATCTTTCAATATGGATTAGCCATAGAAGTAGTTTTATGAAATTAATGCCTAGGAGAAGAAAAGATACTCTAGTCTTTAAAAAGAGAAAGCATCATTAGATGGGATTACAAATATAGTGTCTATGAACCATCAAAGAGCAAAAGCATCCAAGGAACATTTATGTTGTTATTTTCCCTCTCTTTAGTAACTTTTAAACTCATTGTTTGCTCATAAGGTTGCTGATTTAACTGAAAGTTACTTTTTTTTTTTTTTTAAGTACATGTTGAGTATCCCTAATCTGAAAATCTGGAATCCAAAATATTCTGGAATCCAAAATGTTTTTGAGTGTCAGTGTGATACTCAAAAAATTTCAGGTGTCTGAAGCATTTGGATTTTCAGATTAGGGATGCTCAAACTGGTAATATTTCAAAATCTAGACCCTCCCCCCCAACCAAAAAAAAAAATCTGAAATACTTCTGGGCCCAAGCATTGCAGATAAAGGTTGGGCTAAGGTTGTAGCTCAGTGGTGGAGCATGTGGTTAGCATTCAAGAGGCCCTGAGTTCAATCCCTAGCACCAAGAGAGAAGAAAAACCCTTAGATAAGGGTTATTCAACCTATACCAGATATTCACATCCAAATTAGGTATTAAAATTTGTTCTATAGAAGTTTGAATATATTTTTTGTTTTTTAAACTGTAATATTCAACCCATATTAAATGTTAACTTGTTAAAAATGCTATTTCAAGGTCTTATCAACTTGTTTAAAGATACCCTCCCCCCAAAGAAAATACTGAATGTGGGATTAACAAGCCTATAAAAAGGCTAGTAGGCAAATTATCAGTTTCTTCCTTTTTCATGGTATAGTGGTTTTGCTTGTCCAAGGTAAATAAAGTTGCTCCAGACCAGTGAATTGAATCCATAGATTAATAAGCTAGAGGGAAAGCATTTTTGTTTTTGTTGGCCATGATGAGGGATAGAACCCAGGGCCTTGAGCACTCTAGGCAAGTGCTCTACCACTAAGCTGTGTCCTCAGACTAGCACGTTGTTCTTGAAAGGGAGTTACACATTTATGGAGTCAATTGTCTTGCTACTATTAAATGGAATAGAAACTTGAAAGATGAAGTACTAAACTTAGTTCAAAGGTTTTTATTGTTTAAATGGCACCTTCACTAGTTTAGTGACTTGTAAAATTATAGACGCATAGTACAAACTATATCACTTCATTTAGCTAAGCTGAAAGTTGTTTAGTTTCTGTTCAGTTACAGAGGTTGGATTTGGTGCTACACAGACATTTTTAGTGATTTTAATCTGGAGTTCACATAAGTAGTCTTTGTCTACTCTAGTGGGTAATGTGCCAGCAGGGGTTGTTTCTCTGAAGCCTCTTAACCACTTTCTTCTGTCTACTCCAGCCAGTTAAGTCCTTGATACTTAGCACCAATTAGCAGATAAAGAATTTTATTTCTTAAATCTCAGTGAAGAGTCATCAATAATGGTAGCCTTTATTCAATACTATTATTCATTAGAAACTGAAGTCTCTAAAGAGAAAAGCTAAACATACTACAGGACTTCTGAATTTGACAACTGAGTATTGGCCTTTATTTTCAGCTTTAACATTTCTTAGCATTATACAATAGTAAAAATGTCTTACTAGTTGTTCTCATTAAGATATTTCTCCTAGATTTCTATACCCAGTCTTTAAAAAGAAAAAAGAAAAAAAGTACAGAATTTCACTCTATTCATTTCAGTTGCATATTTTCTATTATCTTGTATATTTTTTGACTTTGTGGCTCTTCAGCAGGCTGACTCTGGATCTCCCTTTGCATTCCAGGCTGTTTTTATTGAGATAACCTTTTGCTTATTTGACATAGGGGTAGATACAGTAATTATTAAGTTACCATTGGTGGCTTAGGTTCTATCTGAAACTTTCAATGGATGTGTGTTTATGACGTAATTGCCACCCCTTCTCTCTTTAAAAATTTTTTTTTTTTTTTTTTTTGGGTACCTGGGATTGAACGCAGGGGCACTTGACCACTAAACCACATCCCCAGCCCTATTTTGTATTTTATTTAGAGACAGGGTCTCATTGAGTTGCTTAGCACCTCGCTGTTGCTGAGGCTAGCTTTGAGGCTGGTTCCTCCTGCCTGGCCTCCTGAGCCGCTGGGATTACAGGTGTGTGCCACCGCACATGACTCCATTCTCCTTTTTTTTTTTAGCACTCAATTTTAAGGTAAACTATTGAAAGACAGTTCTTTATAAAATTGTATTATTTTTCTTTTGATGGTATTAGCCTCTTAAGATATATAGCATATATAGCATACATCTCACTATACTACCTTATAGATCGAATCAACAATTTGTTTCCTCAAGAATCCTGAGGAGTTGCATTTGGTAATAGAAATTGATCCTGGGCTAGAGTATACACTAGTATTATTAATTAATTTATCAGTAGTATATTAAGAGCTAATTATATTTGTCCTTTAAGTATTCTTTTTGTTCTAGATCCTGTTGATTTTTAGAATATATGAATTTTTTATACTTAAGTGATTTGTGCTCTCATCTCATTTTCCTTCTTTAGAGTGTGATTTTTTTCTCTTGATGTAACTTTTAAAAATGATAGAGCAGCAGTTACATTGTTAGAATGATATATTTAATTTGTAAAAAAAAAACAATTTTTGATCCCACAGGTAACTATAGATTTAAGCAAATTTCATCTTTTTTTAAAAATTTTTATTGTTGGTTGTTCAAAACATTGCATAGTTCTTGATATATCATATTTCACACTTTGATTCAAGTGGGTTATGAACTCCCATTTTTACCCCGTATACAGATTGCAGAATCACATCAGTTACACATCCATTGATTTACATATTGCCATACTAGTGTCTGTTGTATTCTGCTGCCTTTCCTATCTTCTACTATCCCCCCTCCCCTCCCCTCCCCTCTTCTCTCTCTACCCCCTCTACTGTCCTTCATTTCTCCCCCTTGTATTATTTTTCCCTTTCCCCTCACTTCCTCTTGTATGTAATTTTGTATAACCCTGAGGGTCTCCTTCCATTTCCATGCGATTTCCCTTCTCTCTCCCTTTCCCTCCCATCTCTCATCCCTGTTTAATGTTAATCTACTTCTCATGCTCTTTGTCCCTACTCTGTTCTTAGTTACTCTCCTTATATCAAAGAAGACATTTGGCATTTGTTTTT
>NW_026000037.1:58440457-58443837 GCF_001458135.2 Marmota marmota marmota
TTTTTTTTTTTTTTTTTTTTTTTTTTGAGACAGGGTCTCGCAAGTTGCTAAGGCTGGCCTTGAACTTGCGATCCTCCTGTTTCAGCCTCTTGAGTCACTGAAATTCTAGGTGTGTACGACCATGCCGAGCTTTGGTGTACAATTCTTGTACTGCTTTTGTTAGATTTATTTGTTGCCTTTATTCTTTTTGATGATGCTATACATAAGATTGTTTTCTGTTTTTGTTATTGTGTGTATATGTGTGTGTGTGTGTGTGTGTGTGTGTGTATACACACACACACACACACACACACACACACCCTGGAGATTGAACCCAGAGGTGCTTTACCACTGAACTTTACATCCCCAGCTCTTTTTTGTTTGTTTTGAGAAAGGGTCTTGCTGAGTTGCTATGGCCTCACTAAGTTGCCGAGGCTGGCCCCAAACAAGCCTCCCCAGTTGTTGGGATTACAGACATGTCCCATTATACTTAACAAGATTTTTTTTTATATTTATTTTTTAGTTGTAGTTGGACACAATATCTCTATTTTATTTTTATGTGGTGCTGAGGATCGAACCCAGGGCCTCACACGTGCTAGGTGAGCACTCTACCGCTGAGCCACAATCCCAGCCCAGATTTTTTTCTTAATTTCATTTTTGGGTTGTTGATTGTTTTTTTGGAGTATATAGAAATGCATTTGGTTTTTACATATTGATCTTCTATCCTGCATCTTTGTTGCACTTATTCATTAATTGTAGCAGTTTTTTGGTTAGGATTTTCTACATACAGGATAACATTATCAAAAGTAAAAATAAAATACTTCTTTGCAATCAGATGCATTTTATTTAATTTTGCCTGATTGCACACTGAGAACCCTCCAATACAATTCTGATTAGAAAAAACACACGTTTCTGCCTTGCTTTGTCTTAAAAGGAAAGCATTCGGTCTTTTACCGTTATGGGTAATGTTAGCTATAAAGTTTTTGTGGATGCCCATTATCAAATTGAGGTTTTTTTTTTTTAATTTTAATGAATCTTTTACTATCAATAAGTAATACTAATAACCATGACATAAATTGGTAGGTTTTTCTTTTTTACCCCCTATTTTCAGTTCTTTGAATATGTCATCCTACTAACATTTGGCTTCCTTGGTTTCTGATGTGTCATTTTTTTCTTGCTGCTTTAAAGATTTTCTGTTTGTCTCTGGCTTTTTCAAGTTTGATTATGACAGATTTAGGTGATTTTGTTTTTCCAAATTAAAATTTCTTGAGGTTTCTGGATGTGTAAATTTTTTTTCCATCAAATTTGCTAAGTTTTTGACCACTGTTTTCTTCAAATATTCTTTCTGTCCCTTCCTTTCTTTTCTTTCCAGGTCTCCCATTATGGTTAGGTTGATATGCTTGAACAGTTTTAATTTCGGGAAGAACTATAGTCTAGTTTATATTTTATAAGGCAGGGGAGTACAAGTAAGGAAAAAAACAGTAAGGGAGGTTATTGTAGTAGTTGGGGAAAAAAAACTGATGGAAGGAATCAGAATGTCTTTCAGATTTCTGGGTAGCTTCTATACAGATTGGTAAAGCTAAATTACAGTCAAATACTATTTACCTAATAACTACATGCATGTGATGTTACTAACTATATGATGCTTAGAGTTTTTTTTTTAAAACATTTATTTTTTAGTTGTAGGTGGACACAATACCTTTATTTTATTTTTATGTGGTGCTGAGGATTGAACCCAATGCCTCATGCATACTAGACGAGCGCTCTACCCCTGAGCCACAACCCCAGCCCCATGATGCTCAGAGATTTAAAGAAGTTATTCTGACGAGGCATGGTGATGGATACCTCTAATCCCAGTAACTTAGTAAGGCCCTATTTCAAAATAAAGAGGGCTAGGGATATAGCTCAGTGGCAGAACACCCCTACGTTCAATAGTATGTTTACGCCTATCAAAAAAAAAAAAAGAGTTATTCTGTACACGTGGGCTGAATGAATAACTGTCTTATTATTTCTATCTTAGGCTTTTTTTCCTCTCTGTTTTTTTTTGGGGGGTGGGGGTGGGGTACCAGGGATTGAACCCAGTGATGCTTAACCACTGAGCTGTATTCCCCGGCCTTTTCATTCTTTATTTTTTTGAGACAGATTCTCAAGAAGTTGCTTAGGGTCTTGCTAAATTGCTGAGGCTGGCTTGAGCTTGTGATCCTCCTGCCTCAGTCTCCAAAGCCTCTGGGATTTCAGGTATATACCACTGTGCCCAGCAGGCTCTTTTTTTTTTTTTTAAACAGCTTTATTGATATGTAATTAACCTATCATACAATTCACTCATTTATAAAAAAATGTACAATTTTAAAATGATGTTTATAGTGCAATGATCATCATCATCATCTAATTTGGGAATATTCTTTACCCCCATTCCCAGCCCTAGGACACTATTAGTCTACTTGTCTCTTTGAACATTGGAATCTTTATATATGACTGGTTTATTTCACCTAGCACAATGTTCTCAAAGTTCATCCCTTGTTGCAGTACTTCTTTTATTACCAAATAACATTCCATTGTATGGATACATCACATTTTATTTATTCATTCATCAGTTGCTAGACATTGAGTTGTTTCTATTTTTTGGCTCTTATGAATAATGCTATTATGAACATTTGTGTACTAGGGTTTGTTTTGTTTTTGGTAGTACTAGAAATTGAACCCAAGGTTCTGCGTGTTAGGTAAGTGCTCTCCCACTGAGTTACACCCTCAACCCTTTACATTTTTGAGACAGAGTTACTAAGTTGCTTAGGACCTGGCTAAGTGGCTGAGACTGGCTTTGAACATGAGATCCTCCGGCCTCATGTTCATTGCTGGGATTACAGGCCTGCACCATTGCACCTGGCTGAGTGTTTTAAATTTTGATAGGGCCCAGCTTATCTATTTTTTCTTTTGTCACTTGTACTTTTGTTCTCCTTATCTAAGAAATCATTTTATATCCACAGGTAAACCACCGGTTTACTCCAGTGTTTCTTCTAAGAGTTTTATAGTTTTGCCTGTTATATTTAGGTATCTGTTGTTGTAAGGAAAGGAGGCTCCAGCTTGTGGAAATCCATTTTCCAGCCCCATCTGTTGAAAATGATTCTATTTGGCATTGAATTGTTTTGCTTTTCCTCTCAACAGTTGACCATAAATGTGTAGGCTTATTTCTAGATTCTCAATTCAGTTCCATTCAGCTATATATCTGGCCTTATGTCAAGGCCCTACTGTCTAGATTACTGTAGTTCTGAAGTAAATGCTGAAATCAGGAAATATTAGGATCTGTGAACCAGGTTAGACTGTAACATTTTTTAAAAAATATTTGTTTTATTTGTAAATGGACACAATATCTTCCTCCCTCCCTCCTTCCTTCCCTCCCTCCC
>NW_026000037.1:58443965-58525587 GCF_001458135.2 Marmota marmota marmota
TTCCTTCCTTCCTTCCTTCCTTCCTTCCTTCCTTCCTTCCTTCCTTCCTTCCGCTGAGGATCGAATCCAGTGCCTCACAAAGGCAAGGCAGGTGCTCTACCACTGAGCCCCAGCCCCTGTAACATTTTTAAAAATTGCAACACTTCTCCTGGTCATAGAATGAAGATATAGAGAAGTGAGGTCATCTTCCCAAAGTACTACACGTATGAATGATGGAACTGGGATTCACCCTTATATTTTCTGTGTAGTATTCTTTCTACCCATCATGCTCCATTAGTGTCCACTACTTAATCTAATGTAAATATAACATAGATTAACATAAAAGAAGATATACAGAAGCAGTGAAGACAGGATCAGTAGGATGTCCTCATATCCTCATTGTATACTTTAAATCAAAAAGCTTTGCTTTTGTAAAGGGAAGTTTTTTTTTTCCTTTGTTTTTTTTTTAAATTAGGTAAAAGAAATGTAGCAGTCTCCAAAGGTTATTGGATTAAAGTAAGGAAGTTAACATTAGTTCAGAACCATTACCTATTAAAAAATTTGCTTGTATTTTTATAGTTGCTCATCCAAACTTGAATCTCTCATTTATACAGATGTATTAATTGGAGTTAAAACTACCAATAAAATACCAGTCAAAAAGATGGTATTTGAAATTAGTAGTTCTCATTTCACAAATAATATAAATGTCTTTGCAAAGGAGCACACCTATAATTTTATTTGGCAAAGACAACAAATCTGTTGTTTTGAGTTATAAGAAACCATTCACATTGTAACTTTTGCATATGTACTTTTCTTTTAAGTATATTTGCTTTTCTAGTTTAGTTTGGGTATTGAGATTTTAAATGATAAGGAATTATGTTGGGTAAGGAAATGTTATTCTACTTTATTTCTTTAGCGGAAGATCCATCCAAAAGCTATGTGAAATTAAGAGACTTTGTGCTTGTGAAGCTTTGTCAAGATTTGCCCTGTTTTTCCCGGGAAAAATTAATGCAAGGATTCAATGAAGAGATGGCAATGGAAGCACAACAGAAGTTCAAAATCAATAAGGTATTTTTATTGTGTAGGAGGAAAACATTTAGAATTTGAAGTTTTTTAAGTACATCATTTAAGCAAAATGTTATAAGGATATTAAGAATGCGTGTGTGGGAAGTAGCAATGAGAGTAAAAGCACTGAAGCTAACCTGGATTCAAACCTAGATTTACCACTAATTCTGTGACTTTGGACAATTGAGTTTACTACCTTTTGCCTCAATTTCCTTATTAATAGAATAGGAAGATAATAAATTTAATGGCTATCCTAAGTATAATAAGAACAAAAATGGATAGAAGCATCTTATTTTTGCTCTTTAAAAACATGTCTGTAAACTGTAAAGTAATTATACTCCTGAAGACAGTATTGGTGGGAAGAGGGGCTGAGTAAAACATATAACTTTCCTTTTATGTACTTCTACATATTTGTTTAAATTTTAAAGTAGTAAATATCTTAAGGTAGGTATAGAAAAAATAAGGTAGTTAAGAAAATGCAGTTTATTACATTTATTTAAACAAAGGAATCAGGGTGTTTCATGGGAAGGATGACATTCAATCTAAATCCCTTGAGAGTGGGTAGAATCTGAATCCAAGTTAAAAGGATGTGGGATGGAGAGTATTCCAATAATAAAGACTAATTAATCTTTATTAATAATAATAATTATTAATTTATTATTTATAATTAATTATTATAATTATCATTGTAATAATTATTTATTATGATTAATTCAATTAAAAGTATGTGGGATGGAGAGTATTCCAATAATAAAGACTAATCATTTGATACTGAGGACTACCCCTTCTATGGCTTCTAAAGCTCTATAGTTCCTGGCTTTCCACCTACTGTTCTCATCGTCTTTCTTGGAGTACTTTCACTGGCTTCCACTCTTTTGTATGACCCTTTAATGTAGTTCTTCCTCAGAGCTTTTTATCCTTATTTCTTCTCTTCTCCTTAAAATTCTACCCGAGCAATTTCACCTAATAAATAACCGGTCAAGATTTTCCTTCAAAACTGTATAACCAAGAGGTTGCTGGGTCACCGTCAACAACTTGATTTGAACTGAAACTTTCAATCTTTTGCATTAAAACACTTTAATGGTTTCCTGGCTTTAAGGTAAAAGACACATATTAGGAAGTAATTCATGTCTCCAGACCACATTAAACTTGTATTAATGAGAATTTGATAGCTCATATGAATACATTTTTTAAAAACTGTGCTTTAAAACAATGGAGTGCTGGGCACAGTGTTACAGCCTATAATCCCAGTAGCTCGGGAGGCTGAGGCAGGAGCATCATAAGTTCAAAGCCAGCCACGGCAAAAGTGAGGCGCTAAGCAACTCAGTGAGACCCTAAATAAAATACAAAGTGACTCTCTAAATAAAATACACAATAGATCTGGGGATGTGGCTCAGGGGTTGAGTGCCCCTGAGTTCAATCCACAGTATCCTGCTCCCAAAATCATCATCTGAACCTTGCCTACCTTGATAGCTTCAGCTTCATACCACTTTCCCACATGCTCTGGCTTTATTGAACTTCTTGCCATTTCCCATTTATGCCACATCTTTCTTTTTTCTGAATCTCTTTACATAAGCTGTTCCTTTTATCAGTAATACCCTCTTTCTCCATTTGCTCAGCCAGATAGTGGTCATTTTTTTCAGATTCAACTTATGTGTCATTTCTAAAAAGTTCAAACATCATCTTTCCAAACTACCATAGCCTACCTCCCCACCAAAATCAATACATGAATGAAAAAACAGAAAAATGATGCTAATTCTTTGGCTTTACTGGTATCATAACTTCCTTATTTCTCCTGATATTTCTTTGGTCACTTTTCTCTGTGTTCTCTGTGTCTCCTCTTAACACTCTGAATGCTTACCTCAGGTGATCTTAACCAACCTTATGGTTTTAACTCTTACCTATGTACTGATACTGCTTAAATACTCAGCTTTAGACCAGAATTTATGTTTTGCTATCTCCCAAATCTCCTTTGGGCTGTGGAAATTTTTCACTTCACCCTCCTACCAGTTATTCCTCATATATATCTAGAGTCCTGTCCCCTTAGTATGTGTACTTCTGCTGTCCTAGTTCATGCCCTCAACAATTTTTTTGCCTGACTTAATAGCTTTTTAAATTGGTCTCTGTGCTCTTATTTTTGCTATCATTTCTGTGCAGCTAAATGATTTGTTAAAACTCAAATTTGTGAATATCATTTATGTTCCCATTTTAAATCTAGTATATTACAGTCCAACTCTTTATATATGTCTCCATCCTCACTATATCCCTACTCCTTGCTTCAGTGTCAAGCTGCTCTGTTTTATGTGCACACACATACACACAGCACCCTCCCTATTCTAGAATGATATTCTCCCTTTAAGATTCAGTTCAGGACTAGGGGTGTTGCTTAGTGGTAGAGCACTTGTCTAGCATGTCCAAGGCCCTGGATTCCATCCTTAGCACTGTACAAAAATAAAGATACAGCTCAGGTTTTATTTTTTACTCATTCAGGAATTCTCTTCTAACATTTGTTACCATAATACACTATGCACATTTCTGTCATTAAATTAACCCAAACCTTAATCATTTGTGTTACCTAGTAGACTTCAATCTCTTCAAGGACATTGCTTTTCCTCTGGTATCTAGCACTTTCTTGCCATGTCAATTATAAAATATATCCTGTGTTCTTTTGGGAAACTCACTGATTTAATTTGAAAATTCACATTTTTCTTGTTTCATTTTTAGCAACACACTAGACGGGTTTATGAGATTCTTCGATTGCTGGTAACTGACATGAGTGATGCTGAACAATACAGAAGCTATAGGCTGGATATTAAAAGAAGACTAATTAGCCCATATAAGGTAGGACTTCAGGTCTTAGACATTATACTCTTATCACTATTTAAAACAGAAGAAAAGCTAGCAAGTGCCAGTATTTGGGAGAGCCCAAATCACTTTGCTAAATTAACTTTTACAAAAGTGAAAAATATCATTCTCATTATAGAAAAAATCTCACTCATCTTAAGGATAATCTAACATGGTTAGTTTTTTTTTTCCTTTCATTTGTATGTATCTTTTAAAAATCTGCATGCCCTTATTCTTTTCTAATAATTTATCTTGTTTTTTCCAATTTTCTTGTTTCATTTGTCAAATGTATGTTCTTTTTCGGTTTTATTTTTTAACATTCTTCTTAGCTTTTTTTTCCCAATTACCTTTTCTCTGTCCATATTTTCCTTCATAATGCAAAAATCTTCCTAAGTCAGGTTTGGGCCTTATCATTTGGCCATTTTTAGGAATGGATGAAGCTAAATGTTTTTACATAAATAAGTTTATATTAATCGTATTAATATAAATAAGTGGTATTATATAACTAATGTAATGGTAATATAATTAAAGATTGTATTAACATAAATTTATATTTATCTTCATTAATTAAATATTGTCAACTGCCCTCATCTATGTAAGAATTAAGTTTTTGTTTTGGGGGAAGAGAATTACTCTGAAGATCATGCAGTGTCCCAAGCCATTTCAGTCTTAAGGAATTCTATTTTTCAGTATTCATTTACCAGTATACAGTATCTCATATTCAACTCTATGAAATAGATATTAGATGGAAGAAAAAGGGGAAACAGAAGTTAAATAATTTGCCTAATTTCATAGAGCCTAGTGAGCTGAGAAGGCAGGATTCAAATCTTAACAGATATATATGTATACACACACATATATGCAAAGTGGAATATGTCTAGTTTAAGGAATACTAAATGAAACAAATACAATTTAAACCCAGATCAACATTTTTTTGGTAGTGTCAGAAAACTTACAAAAAAAGGCCTATCTCCAGTACTTTCTTGTACCTTGTGTTAGAAATGTTTGTGTGATTATAAATTTAGCTTAAAGTGACAAACAGGACACATTTGCCTAGTATTCCAAGGTTATTAGGGTCCTCTTTAAGAGACATTATTATTATTTTTTAAATATTTTGTTTTAGTTGTAGTTGGACGCAATACCTTTTATTTTTATGTGGTGCTGAGAGTCGAACCTAGTGCCCCACACATGCTAGGGGAGCGCTGTATGCTGAGCCACAACCCCAGCCCCATATATATTAATTTTTAAGAAGGAAGGGTTTATGGCATTGTTTTTTGGGATTTTTGTTTGTTTTTATTGTCTTTGGGATGGGGCAGTACTGGGGGTAGAACCCAGGAGCATTCTACCACCAAGCTACACCTCCACCCCTTTTTACTTTTTGAAACAGGTTCTCACTAAATTGCCAAGGCTCACCTCGAACTTGGGCTCCTCCTGCCTCCCCCTCCCAAGTTGCTGGGGTATTACAGGCCTATGCCCAGCTTATTGTCTTTTTAAAGACAAAACTCAGACTTCCAAATGGACTGTTAGGGTTTGAATCTGCCTTCTGAGTTCACTGGCTGTATGAGCTTAGGTAAATTATTTAACTCCTCTTGCCCTTTTTTTCTCCACCACATATCTAGTTCATAGAGTTTGTGAGTCAATATATGTGGATTCCCATCTCTAATATCAACTCTTTATTATATGCTCTAATAAAAGTGAATTGGCATGATAATTAGGACAGTTTATCAAAAAATGAAGTTTTGTATATTGCAGTATTGCCACTTAACTATGAATCTTTGATTTATTCTTCATTTCCCCAAATATCCAGTGCTTTCTCCTCTGCATTCACCCTGTCTCTCCATCTCCACTGCTGCTGACTTGATTTAGGCTTTCATTACCTCTGGCTTGAACTACTGCAGGAGCTGCTTAGTCTTTTAGTCCCATCCCATCTATCCTAAATGTCACTGACAGTATTAATCTGACACAGTGTCCTGCATAAAATTGTTAACCAGCTTCCTACTGCAAACTCCTCAGTATAGTGACATCCTTAATAAAATGGATAGAAAATTTACCTTTCTGAAACTTTTTCAACAGTATCTTAAAATTAGTATGTCCATAAATACATTTCTGTGTAAGGGAACCTAGGAATAGGAATAGTGGCAGGAAAATGCCAGATTGTTATTTTAAGTTAATGTTATTAATGATTATATAGTGAAATAAAGAATTATTGCACTTAATATCAGTTGCTTCTTCAAAAATGTACTTTATTAAAAGACTATTTTATTGGCCAGAGGTTTTGTTATGCTTTGTTGGTGCTGGGGATAGAATCCATAGCCTCATGCTAGGCAAGTGTTCCACCACTGAGTTACCTTCTCAGCCTTGACCAGAGTTGTTTATCATGTTTTCGAGGAGGCTACTAGTCATATATTTATATTTACTAATTATCTAACACAAATACCAGGTTTTCCTAAGTCTTTTTTAAAGAGTTTGCAATTCCTGGTTAATTTTATGTTTAAGTAAGCTCCCTTAAGAAGAAAATTATGGGACAAGTTTGGACATTATCTCCTTACTACTCCTATTTTTAACATCTTTGAAGATTTAGTATTGTATGAAGAAATATATCTACTTTCTATTTCTAACAAGTAATTGTGTTTGTTGCTTAGAAAAAACAAAGAGATCTTGCTAAAATGAAAAAATGTCTCAGACCAGAAGAACTGACAAACCAGATGAACCAAATAGAAATAAGCATGCAACATGAACAGCTGGAAGAAAGCTTTCAGGAACTAGTGGAAGATTACCGACGTGTTATTGAACGACTTGCTCAAGAGTAAAGATTATACTACTCTGTACAGGAAGCCTGCAAATTTCTGTACATTGTGCTGTGGAAAACCTGATGGTTAATTTTCAAATATTGTAACATTTTACTTACATTAAAAGTTATGTATGTTATCTTTAGTTGAATATTTTCTTCTGGAGAGATTGTATATTTTAAAATACTGTCTAGAGTTTATGAGCATATATTGCATTAAAAAAAGATATAGCTTCTGAAATACTATGGTTGCTTTCTTCTTAACCAGTATAATAAATGCTTAGTTGTGATATATTAATGTGTGATGACTTTTAAATACTTAAGATTAACTTTTTTAATCCTGTTTAAAACCTTAGCTTTTAAGCTTTTTTGTTATCATTATTCCCACACTTTCCTTCTAAGATTTTAACTTCTGACATCTTTAAAACACATTTCTTGCCTGGCACGGTGGTGCATGCCTATAATCCCAGCAGCCTGGGAGGCTGAGGCAGGAGGATCTCCAGTTCAAAGCCAGCCTCAGCAATTTAGCAAGGGCCTAAGCAACTTGGCAAGACCCTGTCTCAAAATAAATAAAATAAAAAGAGCTGGAGATGTGGCTCAGTGGTTAAGTGCCTCTGGGTTTAATCCCTGGTTCAAAAACAAAACACACTTCTCTAAGGTCATCATAATAATCTTTTCTAAGTAGGAGATGGGTGTGGTATAGGTTTGTTTTAAAATCCTACCAGACTGGGGCTCAGCAGTAGAGCCGCTTCGTACCTGCAAGACCCTGGGTTCAATCCTCAGCACAACATAAAAATAAATAAGTGAAATAAAGGTAAAAATAAATGAATAAATAAATTCCTGTCTACATTAACTGCTTGTTTGGTAGGCAGGTAAGAGGAAACTAGATATGCCTGAAGCCTAAATGATTGGCATCAAATATTAATTGAAGATAATTTAGAAGTTAGCATATAAGCCATTTTATAAATTATGTAAGATAATTAGAAATCATTTTATAAAAATTTATATGCCATATGTAAAATAAGATGTGTATCTGTTACGATTTACTATAAGTTTAGCAAGGAGTTGAAGTACAAGAAGAAATAAACCAAAGTAATGATAAGTTATTTAATATAGTCTTATTTCTAATGAAGTTTAAATAAATTAATTGCTTGATCCAGAGTCGTGAAGTAAAAGCTTGAGATGTTTATAATGTGTGCCTGTAAGCTAGTAACATTATTATATAATGCTAAAAACAGGATGTAAGTTAAGCTTTATTTTTAAATAAAGTTGATTTGTTTAATGCTTGGGGCAAAGTCCCTATTTGGACAAGCACTATCTTGTCTTTAGATCAACTTTCCATTAGTAAATCTGTCAATGATAAGAGACACAAAAGTAACTAGTAGCCTTGGGACACAAAATAGCTGTGTCCAATAGCATACAAACAGCACAAAGCTGTCTCCTTAAAGTGAGGGAGCAGTAAAAGTTTCGTATCATCTCATCTTAGAAGGCTGCATGTAGATAAAACTTGATTTCTGAGAGATCTTATATACAAACACACACAGTTTGCTACTAATGGAATGAAGTAGTTCAGTTAAAATCCTTTCTGATGCCATAAAAGCAATTTGCTTTCCATCTAAATTTGCTAATAATTCACAATTTATAGTTACAAATGACCTCTGAAGAAAGAAAAATCAGTACATCAAAACAAATTCTCTTTCAAGATACTTTTACTGTCTAGAAACCAGAAAAGGTTGAAATAACACCAAAAGCCCTAGTCCTCTCCTTTTTAAAAAGTAATGTTCCTATATTCAGTTCATGGATAAAGATCTGATCTAACATTAATCTTTGGGACTTGAAAGCTGTACCTTCATTTGGAGTTAGAATGATAAAAGTCTTAATATTTAGATGTGTACCTTACAGGGAAATATGAGGATAAATATATAGAATCATACATGAAACCCAACACAGCCAGCCAGTAGTCACTTGCCCCCACTAGTCTTGGCCCTTACATCATTTACTATCCATATATGCACCGATTGTATTATTACCTTTGTCACTGCCCTTCTTTTTCTTCCATCCTTAATTTGTCTTTTCCCTGTCCTCCACAAATTACATTTTTTTCTACATGTAATATATTTCCTTCCAAGCATTAGGTTTTTTTTTTTTTTTTTTAATCTGTAAAAATGAGATTATACTAGAATGATCTCCAGGCTCCTCCTTGTTCTAAGGTCTTGCCTAATCTCACCCTCAGGCCTCTGAATATAAGTGTGATATGTCTAAAAATGCAGTTTTCTAAATTACTTGTGAAAAAAGTACTATAAAGTCCCAAATTTTCTCCAGGTTGCAAGGGATCTAGTTTGTTTTACCAGTGCCTTGTCTTTCTGAAGAGTTCCCTGATCTTGATTGAGAATTATTAGAATCATAGACCTTCTATGTCAACTAATTTAATTCTTAATATTCATTCTTAAGTTCTTAGAATTTGAAAGCCTATTTAACAATATTAAATACTGATTTAACAAGTAGCCATAATTATTCCTTCTAAATGAAATTATTTTTACATTTGTACATTATGTGTGAATATACACTGAGTTTAGCAGTAATTTGTTTGCCTGTGGGGTACTGGGGATCAAACCCACAGCCTAAGTGATCCGTCACTGAACTGTATCCCCTGTTTTTAAAAGTTTTTCTTTATGATTCTTACAAACGTAAAGTATTTTGTGTTAATGTAGCCAAGTTAAGTCTTTTAACTGGGTTGGGTTTTTTTTTTCCTATTTTAGATAATATCAAATGAATTCATATCTTTACATATGTATATTTTATATCTGTTAAATCATTTCTTTAAGACAAATTCCCAGGAGATGCAGTTACTGAGTCAAAGGGTAGGAATATCTCTATGGCTCAATTATACAAACACATCATATTTTCCAGAAAGGTTGGTAAAACACCAGATAGGAACCCATATGCTGATTTTAACAATTTCAATGGTATGGAATGTTGACCTTGTTTCAGTAGATATAAAATCTCAAATTTACATTTTTTTTACTTACTGAGAAGACTAAATATTTTTTCATCTTTTGTGTGATAAATTATCCATTAGATTTTTTTTTGAAAATTTATTTTTTGCAGTTGATCTATGCTCTCAATTTATAGATTGACAATAGATCCAAAGGTTAAGTAAGGTCACATTATGAGTTAGTGGCGAAGCCAGAACTGCACACTAGACTCCTGAACACAACCTTTTCATCTTCCATCAAATATGCCAACTGACTCTTAAGCATGGTAGTCCACGATGCTCTTCCTAAGAGTTATATGTCTTTCAGACATATATTCATAAGTGAGATCAGAGGTGTATATGTGTGTATGTATATATCGTACATATATATAGAGAGAGTCATGTATATATGGTAACCTAGCATGCACATTGTTGTCATTTTTTTTTTTTAATTTGGTACCAAGGATTTAACTTAGGGGCACTGAACCACATTCCTAGCCCTTATTTACTTTTCAGACAGGGTCTCACTAAGTTGCATATGGCCTTGCTAAGGCTGGCCTTGAAATTGCAATCCTCCTGCCTCAAGTTCCCAAATCACTGGGATTACAGGCATGCACCACCACACCTGGCATAATTTGTTTTTTTTTTAAGCAAATGTCTTGGCTATTATTAGAGCTAACTGTTTTAATAGCTGCATGTATTCTGTTGTATGACATTCCATAAGTTACTCCATCAGTAACTTATTCAGGTTGTTTCCAAAGCTTTTCATTACAAAGAAATGCAATACATATTCTTGAATGTGTACTGTCCATACATGTGCAAGTATACATATATATCCAAGTTCTAGAAATCATGGACTTTAATCGCATAGTGACTATACTGCTTTACAACAGTTAAAATTATTATTTTTTCTTTATTTTTATATGGTGCTGAGGATTAAATCCAGTGCTTCACAGGTGCTAGGCAAGTACTCTATCACTGAGCCACAACTCCAGCCCTACAACAGTTAAAATTATTAACATGAACTAAGGTTACAGAAATATGATACTGTGACAATCCAGAATCACCTCTTTATGTAAACAAAAGTATACTGGACATCTCCATCTATCTCCTTTCATGGCTACAGATTTGAATTGTCTTAAGTACATGGTGACATGAATGTCTAGGCTTATGCATATAATTTTGTATATTCCTTTACTCTTGCTTATCTCTTCTCAAAACTTAGCATTCATAAAAATTGCTCTAATATCAAGCCATGGGTGGTGGCATACACCTGTTAATTCCATCTACTTGGGTGGCTGAAGCAGAAGGATTCCAAGTCTTGAGAGCAGTCTAGGCAACTTAGATCCTGTCTCCAAATAAAATTTTAAAAGGGTGGAGATGTATCTCAGTGGTAGAATACTTCCCTAGCATGTGTAAGTCTGTGGGTTCAATCCCAGTACCATAACAAATAATTAATAGATAGCTAATTTTGACTAGAATCTCATATATAAACTATCATCAAGTGTGAAAGCAAAATAAAGGAACCTAAGAAATCAGAAAAATTACTTTATACTCTTTCTGATATTACCTGTAGATGTATTGTAGCAACATGAAAGTAAAATCAAAGCATGTAAGATGGGGAGTACATCAATGGCTCAGTGGTAAAACACTTGCCTACCATGAAGAAGGCCCTGGGTTTGATCTCCAGCAACACACACACACACACACACACACACATACTTACACTCACAAATGAATCTCAGTCCAATAAAATGACAGGATGGCAACTGAACAACATATTTAAGAAAGAAACTGTTCCAAATTGGAACAGGAAAATTATGCACTCAAGAAAAAATGTCTGTACAAGAAGGAGTCCAAATATAATATCTATAGTTGGTATGGCTTTGAGCCAATTCAAATATAATATCTATAATTGGCATGGCTTTGAGCCAACTCAAATATAATATCTACAGTTAGCCTGGCTTTGAGCAGTAACTAGAAAACAAAACAGTTCAAAGTGGTTGAGTCTGGAGTCAGATGAAGAAACGATAGAATGGGAGACCTACTTTTCATTCCAAACCTTGTAATAATTGTATAGGGTTTTTTAAAGTATATACGAGTTACTTTTATTTAAAACTTTTAAGTAATATATTGTAAGCAATTGAAGTGCCATATGATGCCAAATTTGAAAACCAAAACTAGTCAGGTATGGTGGCACATGCCCATAATCCCAGGTACTTGGGAAGCTGTGGCAGGAGGATTGCAAGGTTGAGGCTAGACTGGGCAATTTAGCAAGATCCTCTCTCAAAATATAAAAAGGGCTGTAAATGTAGTTCAGTGGTATAGCACCCTGGGTTCAATTGCCAGTATCACAAAACACACACACACACACACACAACCACAAAGATGTTTTAAAGTTTACCTGAAGCAGGCAAATAGATCCTTTAGACAAGATAGTGCAATAAGATTATGCTATACCTGACTTGCATAAATAAAGCAGAATTCGCCAAAAGTTTTTATTTAGATAGTTAAGAGCTTTCTTAATATTATACTAATAATAATAAAAAGCAATACCCAATCATTTTTTGCAAATTAATTATCAAAGGAATCATAGTTTACTATGCACTCCATTTGGTAAAGGACTAAAGAGGGAAATTTGCTACCAAAAAAACTCTTTCATTTTTGACATTTGGTTCTATGAGTCAATAGTCACTAAATGCACAACCAAAGCTCTGAAAATGAACATAATTTGGGGGGCTTTTCATGAACACTGTGGAGAAATTTTTTTTAAAGTATAGTTTGCCATCACTTATGAATATCTGATGAGCTATTGCTGTAAGGCTTGATAATGAATGCCTTACAGATGTAAAAAAAAAAAAAAATTAAATCTTAAATTTGGGCTAGGGATATAGCTCAGTTGGTAGAGTGCTTGCTTCACATGGACAAGGCCCTGGGTTCCATCCCCCAGCACAACCACCCAAAACCAAACCAAACAAACCAAACCTTAAATTTTACCAGAATGTACACAGGTTAGAAAAGGGATGAGTCTTCCCTCCAACTTTTCTGGGCCTCACTGTCTTTTATCTTAGAAGGGGTAGGGTTAGAACTGGTTTAGGTGATTTTTAAAGCCATTTCCAGTTCTTCAATTGTATTCTTCATCTTAATAAAAAATTAGTTGGAGATGTGCTGTGGTTAGACTCTCAGTTCACCTGGATAGTTTTTAAAAATGTTTAATTAGTCATTTTGGCAGGTGAATCTGCAGAATTCTTGGGCTGTCCGTGTTTGCCTGCTCTCTGAATCCCCTATTGTGAAGGCCAAGTGGAGGCCACAGTGAGGCTTGTTTGCTGTCTGTTGCTACAGCAGCTGCTGCTTCTCTTCCTTTATGTTTTACCAAGTGAAAGAAAATGCAGTGGTGTTTTTGAGTGCTTCAGATGTGAAGAATGCACTCCAAACAGGTTATTCTCTGGGTTAAAGTGGATGGGGTGAGCACATTGGTGCTCAGCTAAATGGGAAGAGAGGTCACAGCAGCATCTGCCCTCTTGTTTACTTTGATAGTTTCAGTCTTGAATATAGAATCTATGGAGTGAGAGGCAAGCAGAAAATGTTTAAAAATGCACTACTGCTTAGTTTCTCAGCCAGTTTGGGGAGTGAAGGTGGAGAGTGGGAGGGGAGAAGGGCACACAGCTAGTTTTTTCTTTATTAAATCCCTTCTAATTTCACAATCTCCATTTTGGAGATTCTTACTGAAGTCTTTTGTGTAACTGTTAACTGACCAAGGAGAACTGTTTCATGCTTACTAAGAAGGAAATATCAAAATCACAAAAAAAATTTCAACCTTTGATATTAATGGTCAAACTGTTCTCCATAGGAACTAGCCTCATACTGTTCTACAGGACCATACATTTTAAATCAAATACATTAAGAATTTAACAGCAAACATATAATCATAAATCTAGTGAAATAATAAATTAAGATGAAAAAAAAGATGATGATAACCAGAAATGTATCATCACTTCAAAAGGGAAAAGAATAGAAACAAACAAAAACCCACAGGAAAGGCATTCTATAATCTTATAAAGGTGTGAAAAGAATGAAAGAAGAAAGAGAAACAAATACAGTGAAGGCAAAAGGGAGAGAAGACAAAGCAGACTGCAGTAGAGACAGAGAATATTGTGCATTCCTATTCTTTTGTAAATTCTATTTTGATTTGCTTTGTTACCTCTATTCTATAGTGATATGAAGCTGATCATGATAAATCTGGGTACCTTTCCTTAGAAAGTCCAGCAAGTGATATGTGCATGGAAAAAAGTCCAGATGAATATACAGTAACTTGTTAACAATGATTATATGGAGAGCACCTGGGGGATTTTTACTTTCTATATTACACATTTTTGTATTCTTGGAATGTTTTTCAAAGAGTATGTATTACATATGTAAACAGAAGAAAATGCCAAAGAGACCTTTAAAAAAATTCCAAAAAGGAAATCAAGAGAGCACTTTCCCTCTTTCTTCTAAGTATGGATTAGAGATGCTAAAGGAAGCACTAATTTTCTCTCACCTTCATCTTTGCAGGAAGTTACAGAGGTCAAACAGGTACAATTTGAGTTCCATGTTCTCAGTTCTTGGATTATGAGCTGTGACCGCCCCCCCCCACCCCCTTACTCTTGACATTGCTCCTATGGTGTGTATAGTCTTAAGGATATAATTTGGTCTTTCTTTTTTTTAAATATTTATTTTTTATTTGTAGTTGGACACATACTTTTATTTCACTTATTTATTTTTATGTGGTGCTGAGAATCGAACCCAGGGTCTCGCACGGGCGAGGCAAGCACTCTATTGCTGAGCCACAACCCCAGACCAATCTGGTCTTTCTTTATGGACAATCTTGTGAACATGTTAGCCTTAGCCTTCCAATTAGTTTCTTTTTCTGACTTTATTTTACTTGTTTATTTATTTAATTTGGTGCCGGGGATCAAACCCAGTGCCTCACGCTTGCTAGGCAAGCACTCTACCACTGACAACCCCAGCCCCACCAATTAGGTTCTTAATCCTTGCTTTCTTTTTGTGATGCTTGGGATCAAACCCAGGGCCTTGCGTACCCTAGGTAAGTGTGCTACCACTGATGTACATCCCCAGCCTATTAAGAACAAAGACAATATCATATTTCCTTGGAGCCTAGAGTAGGCACTTATTTATTTACTTATTTATTTATTGGGTAGCGGGGACCAAACTTAGGGGAACTCAATCACTGAGCCACATCCCTGGCCCTATTTCTTATATTTTATTTAGAGACAGGGTCTCACTGAGTTGCTTAGTGCCTTGTTTTTGCTGAGGCTGGCTTTGAACTCGAGATCGTCCTGTCTCAGCCTCCAGAGCTGCTGGGATTACAGGCATGCAACCCTGCATCCGGCCATAATTGTTGATTGGCTGATTGATCATTAAATTTTCTTGAAAATTTTTCACCTTTCTTACTCCAAATAGATTTTATTCTCTAGAAGTGTCTAAACAGGTGCTACTCTCTGAATGATTACCAACTGAGGAAGAGACAACAGCCTCTAACGTTCACACTTTCATTTAGATTTCAAGGGAGCAAATGCATACTTCTGCTTAAAACCAACCTCCTTAGAACCAGTCCCAAGAGATGAGACAGGGAAGCTTTGACCTTTGTGTGTCACTGCACAGTTTCAAAGCCAACTCTGACCAAAGCAGGCAGAATTATCAGAAAGCTCTGATGCACAGCACAGTGTGAGGGTCCTGAGACCACCCTCATATTCTTCCTTATATCCTTCTCTTCTTTCTCTCAGTCCTTGCCACTATTCTAGGCAGGCGACAGTTCCAACAATGGATATGGGATTATGTTGAAGTGAGTGTCATCACTGCTTACAATCTCACATCATATTTTCAAGCTAAAAGACTGCAGCAGCTTGAAATGGATGCCAGCCAGACTGGTGTTAGGCTCATAACACCAACATCACCTCTGGGAAATGTTTAGGTCTTACTCTATTAGGGCTGCCTGGTTCTGTTTTACTTCCCTTCCTTGGCAGAGTGATCAAGAGGGGGCAGCATACTATTTGCTGAACTCATGCCTACAAAAATCTATAGACCCTAACATTTTCAGAATTTCAGTGTAGGAGGGGTCAGGTAGGACAATCTCAATAGAAGAGGGTGGAGTTTCATTTGTATAGGAGTTATAGGGCTGAGAAAATGTCATTAAACAAATCAACTAAAGTCCCCCTCCTCTTGTTCTGGGTCCCTCTTTGCAATGCTAAAGATCAAGGAAATAGGGCACAAAAAACAAAGAGAAAGCAAACTTGATTTCTCACAACTGCCTCACATATGGCATTACTTTTTCCTCATAAAATATGGGGTATTTACACATTTTCTCTAAGAGTACCCCTAGATTGCTCAGAAACATGTCCATGATTATATCAAATGACGATATAGGAAACATGGCATTTCTGCCAGTAAGCTGGCTGAATGTGCCTTCAAACTATCTGCCTGAACGTATAATCATTCAAAAGTTAGACCCTAACTTTAAAGGGGTCCAACCAGCTACTAAGATAGGCCTCTGTTACATGTACAGGACTCCTTGTTACTGGAAAGAATGTTCATTTTGCACAAAATATGGAAATAAATGAAAGCACTTCCTCATCTTCAAATTGGACAAATTAGAGGGCAGGATTGGAAATATTATTCTCAAGCCACAGAGTAAAATGCTAAGAAATGAATCTGAGATCAAATTAAAGGGCTAATTTTTCTGAGTTGGATGACAAAACTGAAAAGCAGGGTCAGGAAGGGAGAATGAAGGCAACTCAGTTTAGATGAAAAGCCCAGTTAAGCTGTTCAGGTTTCAACCAGTTTCCCCTAACAGACCATGGAACCTGCTCTGTGCCCAACAGGAAATATCATATTAACTCACTAAGGTTTTTTTTTTAAATATTTATTTTTCAGTTTTAGGTGGATACAATATCTTTATTTTATTTTTATGTGGTGCTGAGGATCGAACCCAGTGCCTCACACATGCTAGGTGAGCACTCTACCACTTAAGCCACAACCCCAACCCCTAGTTCACTTAGTGTTACAATGCATTCATATATAACAATTTTTTTAGTCACCCCTATTTCATATTCAGTTTTTAAGTATCTTGCACTATAGGTAATTCTAATAAGTATATAAAAATCTAAACTTGTGAGACAAGTTACATGATGATGCATCACAAAACAAAATTTTTTAAAAGGGATTTACTTCATGTCATATAATCCCTTACAACATTTAAAGATTCAATACATATATTATGAAAAATTTGTTTGATTTAAATTTTATCACTAACTATATACAACTTTGCAAAATTTTAAAATAAATTGGAATAAGTCTATAACATCATTTAGAAGGAGAAAAGAAAACTTTATTTTTAAAAATTGCATAACAAATTACTTCTGATTTATTTCTTTTATAAACAGAGATACAAAGATTTTTAAAGATGTGAATGAGGCATGATCTTTTCAAAATCGAGGTAAAAGACCTACAAAACAATAATCAATCACAATTAATAAAAACATTTTAACATTCTACACTGAATTTTTTGGACACAGAAACTGGAGCTTTTAAGAAATTATTCTTTATTTCTTGAACCCTGGTTTTGAAAAACTATTCAAGTTTTTATTCAAGAATCCCAAGTACAAAATCTGAAAAACAGAGTTGAAATCAATGAAGTGCTACCAAAGTTTACTTAACTTTCATTTCACAGGTAGGAGCATGGGCAGAAACAGAGTAGAGAAGACCTGATTCTGTAGAAGTTGCTCATCAAAGTAAAAGCATTCTAATGCTCTGCATGCCAAGGACCACCAAATGTTAAAATCACATGACATCTTAGATGACAGTGGTCTAGTATTTCATCCTGTTGGTCACTATGCATATATCTATTGTCAGAAGGATGTGGTATGAAAGAAGCCAAATCAAGGATCAGAGGGTGAGCTATTACCCATGCAAGTTCATATATGCTTTATTTCTAACTCATCCTAGATGTCCACATGCTCAACTTATTAGGGATTTCCTCAGTGGGAGTCAACCACACTGGTGCCAACTGGGTCCTCATAATGTTTCCTTTTCCTTCTAGTTGCAGGGGAATAAATTATGCATTTGTTTTCCAAGGGCTCAGTATGAGTTAAGCCACATGTGTTCTATTTCACACGTGTTTGAAATTGGGCTCAATACCCCCTGACATTTCACTAGGGACTTCTAAATTTCTTTTTTTCTGAAGATTTCCTGACACTTGGTGTCCAGCTAATTCTCAGGGTCCTTTTGCTGCCTTCAGATTGTTGGCTTCAGTTATATAGAGAGGGCAAATTTACCACATTTAGAAAACCCTACCCTGAAACTGATCTGTTTGTAAAAGGTGGAGTTTGAAGTAACCTGTAGGAGTTTATTTCCTTCTCATCCTTGTACCTCTTATTTAGCACAGTGGAAAAATATTATTTTATCTTTCAAAAGCATCTCAAGCTGGGTCTCCAAGTATTATTCCATGTGTCCTCTATTTGAAACTTTAAAAGTAAAAATATGAAGCTTATATAGTTATTTCAAAGAGCTTGAGTGTTCCAAGAATTGATGTTTACAATGAGGGGAAAAAACAAGTCTAAAGAGTAAGTATGTAGCTGGGTAGAGCAGGCCTGTAATCCCAGCAGCACAGGTGGCTGAGGGGAGGACGGCAAATTCAAGGCAAGCACCAGCAGCAATTTAGCTAGACCTAAGCAATTTAGTAAGACCCTGACTTAAAAAAAAAAAAAAAAAAAAAAAAAAAAGGTAACTATGTGATTCCATTTTTTTTTAAATTTTAGAACATTTTTATTTATTTATTTATTTTATTGGTTGTTCAAAACATTACAAAGCTCTTGACATATCATATTTCATACATTAGATTCAAGTGGGTTATGAACTCCCATTTTTACTCCAATACAGATTGCAGAATACACGTATTTGCCTATGAAAGGTCTAGAATGATGCACACAATGGCTTACCGAGAACTGAGATTGTGGTGTACAGAGAGGGTGAGAAATGTATTTGCACTTTTTCCTTTACTCATTTCTGAATTGTTTAGATTTGTCACTGAGTAAACTATAAATTCTTAAAAATTAATTAGAGCCAGGCCCATCAGCTCGGAAGGCTGAGACAGGAGAATCAAGAGTTCGAAGCCAGCCTCAGCAATGGCAAGGCACTAAGCAACTCAGTGAGACCCTAAATAAAATTCAAATAGGGCTGGGGATGTGGTTCAGTGGTCGAGTGCCTCTGAGTTCAATCCCCGGTACCGCCCCTGCAAAATTGGAAGACATCACACACACTGATAAAGAATCCTTATCAATCCTGACTGCGTTTTAAGTCCAGAATCTACTACATTCTCCATTTGACTGGTTCCATGGAGAGTTCAGTTCCTTCTGCAGACATTTCTTGGGTATCAGGTTCTGTAATGGGGACACAGGCTACCAAGATAAGTAATACTTGGTCTATGACAGAATAGACTCTACCCCAGAGCACAGGTAAGAGGAACAGTGAATTTGGAGGAAAAAAAAGAAAGAAAGAAAGAAAAAAGGGAACCATCATCCATAAAGACACATCTGCTCCCTCACTTGACTCATAACTGGTCTTCTGTAGGCTTCCCAGTGTAACTCACATTTTAAAGCTGTCCTTGGGGAAAGAGAGGCCCTCCAAACATACTCACTGGGGTACCTAGAATAGCTTTTGCAGCGGCACACAGATCCTGTCTTGTAGGGAGTCTGAGTAATGTAAATTCTAGAAGAGCAAAGGGGGAGTTGGTGACTTTGAACAAATTTTACCTTTCAACTGAACCTAGGGAAATAATTTGCAACAGAGTGGCAGCCGTTGCAAAGTGCTATGCTGAACATAGATTGTGCTTTTTAAAAATTTTCCACCCAACTTCATGTTTCCGTGCATCAACATTTTGATGCTATAAATATTGGATGCCACGCTTACCTGATAGGTTTCTTCCATCCTACCTGGGCGCGGGTGCTCAGAGCCAGCGCGCAAGATGCGGCTGGAACCTGCCTCTCGCGGCCGGAGCGGGCTCCGCCGGCAGGGGGGTTCAGCTGCCCGCCGGGGTGCCGGAGACTCTCCGCTGCCACAGTTCCCGCAGTTAATATCCCGCGCGCAAGCGCACTCGCTCCAGGCGGCTCCCGCGCCTCGGGTCTTGGGCAGGGCTGCGACTGGACCGCGCCAGTGGGCGGGGCTGAGAGGAGTGCTCGGCCACGTGACCAGCGCCAACATGGCGGCGCCCAGCGGCGTCCACCTGCTAGTCGGCCTAGGTAAGCGCTCTGAGGACAACCCCGCAAGGGTTTGCGCGGTCGCTCACTCATGAGCACCGCGGTTCAAAGGGAAACCCGCCCGCGCTCAGACTTCTCGGCGCATTGGACACACGCAGGCTCATTCGATGATATATCCACACTCTGTAGGAACACTTTCGTTCACTCCACCACTCGCCTGAACTTCGTCTTGCGTGGTTCCTCTTGAGATTGTTCAGACCATTGTCTCAAGTTTTCCTCCCCGGCTTCGGTGTATCATTAGTGTTGTAAACATTTATTCTGGTGCGGAGCCAGAATAACTCTGAAATGCACCTGGATACTCTTGCTTTCACGGGAGCTATTCTGTTGACGTTTCTTTTGAGGAATATGCGAAACGTGATTATTCTTTTCCGATGATTTGAGAACAAATGATGTGGTTGTTATCCTGAATGAATGTTGGGATCTTAGTTAGGAGTACGAATAAAGGAAATCCGTTGGGTTTGATCTTGGTTCTGAATCTTTGTTGGAAAGAACTCGGAAATTGTTTCAAGGACAAGGAAACAGGAGAACTAACATTTTGAGGGGCTCCTTTAGTGTCAAGCACGTAGAAACAGTCTGTTGAGGTAAATATTATTTTCATAGTATTACCTACCATTTAAGAGCTTTTAAAGTATATTGTATTGGTATTGTGTTTAAGCACATTACATATACTAGCAACCTTTTAAAACCCTAAGAGTTAGGCATTATTCCATCTTTGCAGATGGGAAAAGTGAAGCTACAAAGGTTAATATAACTATGGTCACCTACATGGTAAATTTGAACATGAAAATTTTATTTTGAAGGCATATTCCTCTGTACTGCATGGCACGATTTTTTTAATAGAAAACAGTATGTAACGTTCTGTCACAGACAAGTATAAATAAATGTAAGAAGTAAAGAGGACCCGTAAAATTGATAAGCAGTGTCAATGGAGATGAGTAAGGAGCTACAGAAGATTTGGTGAGAGATGTGTAAGGTAATGGAGGAAGCTAATGTACTGGTTGCATGGAAGAATGGAGGTCAACATAAGTGCAGTTGTGAGAAAAGAGAGCGAGTTTCCATCTCTTAAGATCTAGGCTCCAGTCCAAACTCTACTAATTAAGTTACTTTTTTTGGCAAGAAATAATGGCAATTAGACTTTGTGTTTGTGTGCTGCAGGTAATGGTGAAGAGGATCTAAGGAGATACTCAAGGTAGAGGAGTCTCCCAACCCCCACCCCCAACCATATATATGGGTGTATACACACGTGGGTATATATTCATTTACATGTATTTAGTATTATATATTTAATCTCTTTGCAGATTGCAAAAATAACATGACGCTTTTCCTTCCTTCCTTTCCACCTAAGATTTTGACAAATGAAGGTTTAAACAATCTTGGGGAAGCTACTAGTCAGGCCAAGTTAGTGGTCCCTATAACCAGGCCCAGCTATCCCACGGTGCTGCAACTGCCATGACAGGGATCTTGATTACAAAAGGAAGGGAAAATGTGCCAGGAAGAGATTTTAGTGATGGGGAAAGGGCTCCCCTCTAAACTAATTTATCGCCTGTTTTAAATTGCAGACAGGTTTAACTGCAACCTACTCCCCAACCCCCAGAGTATAAAATGAAGGGTAAATTCATAAAAAAATCTTATCAGTATCTCTTCCCCCTCCTTATCCATCTACAGTGATTTAAATTAATCTACCACAAACTTTTTTATTGGTTCATAATAGTTATATATAACATTAAGATTCATTTTGACATAATAAATACATGAAATATAAGTTGCTTCAATTCGATCCCCAGTACGTACTCTTATCTTCCCTCTCCTTCCTCCCCCATTTCCTTTCCTGTACTCTATTGATCTTTCTATTTATTTACAGTTTTTAATAGTAGTGTCTTGTGGATATACATAGTAGTGGAATTCACTATAGTATCTTCATCTATGTACATTGGAAAGTTAGGTCAAATCATTCCACTGTTTTTCCCTTATTCCATCCCTCCTCGCTCCTCCTCAATCCCCTTCTTCTACTCTCCTGATCCTTCTTTTATTTTGATGGAATTCTTCCCTCTATACCTCCTACCACTGTTTCCTCTCCCTCTCTCTCTCTCTCTTCTCTTAGACTAGCTTCCACATATCAGAGAAAACATTTCACCTTTAACCATGTATCTTTATATATCTAGATCAGTCTCTTGGAACCAAGCAAGAGGTAATAAGAGCCTTGTAGCCTAGGACTGAAATATTCCTAGGTATTAGCACTGGGAGGAAAGCGCAGAATTCCTATCCTGGGACCCTAAGAACTGTCTCCCAATTTAGTCTCTCATTCTCAACCCCCACTTTACTAGAATCTTGTTCTACCTCCTGAAGCTACTGCACAAGATCCTTTGCTCAGTGAGTATGGGAAGGAATTGGGCAAGGCAAGTAAGGGGACATATTTTTTTCTATTTTATTATTTTTTGGCACTGCGGATTGAACTCAGACGCACTTATCCACTGAGCCACATCCCCAGCCCTGTTTTGTATTTTATTTAGAGACAGGGTCTCACTGAGTTGCTTAGCACCTGGTTTTGCTGAGGCTGGCTTTGAACGCTGGTCCTCCTGCCTCAGCCCCACCCCCAAGCCTCTTAGATTACAGGTGTGTGTCACCACACCCAGTAGGACATATTTTTTCTTCACACTCTTGTATGACTCATTCTCCCTGGATTGCCTTCAGTCTCTGATTTTCTGACTTTCATTGGCTCGTCTGTCAGCTTTCTCCTGTTATCTCCCCTGCTGGAATGCAAACTTCTTGTAAGCAAGGATTTTTCCTTCTTTATCCTGCTGTCCTTCCACAGTCCATGTAGAGGTTGCTGAAGCCAGTGAGGAGAGAGGGAAAAGACTTGGCCTGACCAGCAGAAAGGCTCATTTGGTAGGTGTGTGGAATAGGTTGGCCTTTCCAAAGGGAGGGCTACATGGCACAGTATATTTTGGTGTAAATTATGCGTACCTTTTAATACTCTACACCTAGTAATTTATCCTAACAGAACAATAGGATGAATGTGCAGTGTATGAACAAAACTGTAGCTTTTTTTTTTTTTTTTTTGTGCTGGGACTCAAACCCTGGGCCTTGTGCATGCAAGGCAAGCACTTCACTAACTGAGCTATATCCCCAGCCCAAACTGTAACTTTATAATGATAATAATTGGGAAATATTGGACAGAATCTGAAATGTCCATTGGGAAGAAAATGACTACAGGAATTATAGTTCCTTCATGCACTAGAGTGCTCAGCATCCACTTAAAAGATAAGGTAGATAGATGTACTGTACATTTATAATTGCTGACACATATTGAAAATAAAAGGCAAGTTATATAACAGTATATTTCACTAATGTAAAATTACATATCAATGCCAGGTGTGGTGGCACGTGCCAGTAATTGCAGCAACTAGGGAAGCTGAGGCCAGAAGATTGTAAGTTCAAAACAGCCTCAGCAACTTAGCAAAACCCTGTCTCTAAATAAAAAACATAAAAAGGGTTGGGGATATGGCTCAGTGGTTAAAGTGCTGCTGGGTTCAATCCCTAGTATTAAAAAAACAAAACATCAGTTACATTTAATGTTTCTTTATGTGTATATATATATATGCATGAATCTGGAGGTGCTGGCGGTATAGCTCACTGGTAGAGCATTTGCCTAGCATGCTGATGGCCTGAGTTCAATCCCCAGTATCACATATATGAGAGAGAAAGAGAGATAGAGGTAGAAATCTGGAATGATGTTCACCCAAGTATCAAGAGCTGCCATTTCTAGATGATGGGGTTGGACTTATTTATATTTGATATGTACAAATTTTATACAGTGGGCAGATAGCATTCTCATTACAAAAAAGTAATTTTCTTTCTAGGTGCAGTGGTACATGCCTAATCCCAGTTACTCAGTAGGATGAGGCAGGAGGATTGCAAGTCTGAGGCCAGTCTTGACAACTTAAGGTGATTGTGTCAAAATAAAAAATAATATTGAATGTTGGAATGGAACCAACATTCTTTTACTATGTATCCTTTACTATGCATATTCTCTGTAACAAAGCAAAATGTCTATATAATAACATAGGTATAGAACATCTTTCATATTCCCCAGGTCAAAGAGTGGCGAATGACAAATGCAAATATACTCATGATTTAAAATACATATAATACTATTATTTTATTTACTTTTTTTCTTTTAACAAATATAAGGGCTGGGGTTGTAGCTCAGTGGTAGAGTACTTGCCGAGCACTGGGTTCAAATCTCAGCACCATATAAAAGTAAATAAATAAAATAAAGGAATTGTCCATCTAGAACTTAAAAAAAATTTTAAAAAAACAAGTATAAAATATTTTAAGTGCTTTTTGTTCACTTAGGACCCTAAGACCGTTGATTCCCCCACTGACAATTACTTACCCAAGTGGTTTTTCAGAAAATTACTGTTCAGGTAGGGGACAGGTTTTAGTGCATGGTGAATTAAGTACTTTAAACTTCTGTCAAGTAGCATGAGGTCTTTGTTATTTCTGTAAGAAAATGTATGCTCAGTTTATTGTTTTGGTTTTGGCTTTTCAAACTGGAGATTGACCAGGGGCACTTTACCACTGAACTACATGCTTAGCTATTTTTATTTTTTTAAAAAATATTTTTAGTTGTAACAATACCTTTATTTTATTTGTTTATTTTTATGTGGTGTCAGGGATTGAACCCAGTGCCTCACTCATGCTAGGCAAGTGCTCTACCACTGAGCCACAAGGCCAGCATCAGCAACTTAGTAAGACTCTGTCTCAAAACTTAAAAAAAAAAAAAAAAAAAAAAGGACTGGTAAAATAGTTTGGTAGTAGTGCACCCAGGTTCAATCCTCAGTATCCCCCCACTCCCCAAAAATTAGGATGCAGTTCATAGGTGCTTTGAAAAATGTTCATGTTAATAAGGAGCTTTCCATCACAGGAACTACATATAACTATATTCCTAATGATAACCAGAGAATGAAAATGGAATTTTGCTTTATATTTTAACAAATATATTCCAACTATAGTATATGACCCTAAAGTCATATATACTTGTATGCTTTTTTTCATCTGCTTGAAACAGCTTTCTATATAGCACAAATAGCTCCTGTCTCCCATTGAAATTGTGAGATTTATGTAGACTTTCAATGATGGATGTTATGCTGTTGTTTAAAAAAATGATGATGTTGACCTCTATTAGTTGATATGGATGATGTCCACAAATATATTATTTGAAATAATTAGAACAATTTAATATAATGCCATTTTGTAAAATCAGATGCAAATATTATGGTGTATGTGTATATGTGTCTAATGTGTATAATATAATGTACACAGAGAGGAAGAGGAGAATGGCATACATGAATCCCAGTTTTTTTTTAGGGAGGGCACAGGGGATTGATCTCAGGGGCACTCGGCCACTGAGCTATGTCCCCAGCCCTATTTTGTATTTTATTTAGAGACAAGGTCTCACTGAGTTGCCTAGCGCCTTGCCATTGCTGAGGCAAGCTTTGAACTTGAGATCCTCCTGTCTTAGCCTCCTGAGCCGCTGGGATTACAGGCACGTACCACCACACCTGGCCATTAGTCCCAGTTTTTATGAAATGCCCACTTTCCCAAGCAGTGGAAATTTATGAAAATTCAGAGTGATTGTTGTATATCTTAGGGAATTTGGGCAAAGATGGAAGAAGTTTTATATGTATGCAGAGCTTCATTTTGAACAGCATCTTGTTTTATGGTTAGAACAGCTTGTTCTTGTGAAAATTGGAATTTCTTTTCTTAGCCTTTGAATATGGAGAATTTCAAACATACACAATGCAATGACTGACCATATGTACCTCATCTAGTTACAAAATTCATCAACCTAGGGACTGGGGTTGTGGCTCAGTGGTAGAGCGCTTGCCTAGCACATGTGAGGCACTGGGTTCTATCCTCAGCACCACATAAAAATAAATAAATAAATAAAGGTCTACTGACAACTAAAAAAATATTTAAAAAAATCATCAACCTCGGGCTGGGGATGTGGCTCAAACGGTAGCGCGCTCGCCTGGCATGCTCAGGGTGCTGGGTTCGATCCTCAGCACCACATACAAAAATAAAATAAAGATGTTGTGTCCACTGAAAACTAAAAAATAAATATTAAAAAATTCTCTCTCTGTCTCTTTAAAAAAAATCATCAACCTACATTCATATTTGTTTCATTTATGCCCCCAAACACTTGGCTGGATTATTCTTTGCTTTATTTTATTATTCTTTTAATTTTATTTTTTGAGATAGAGTCTCACTATGTTGGCCAGGCTGTCCTACGATTCAAAATCCATATGCCTCAGCCTCCCAAGTAGCTGGGATTATCGGCATGTACCACCATGCCTGGCAAAGCTGGATCCTTTTGAAGTATATCTCAGATAGCATATCACTTCATCTGTAAATTTTTGTCATGTATCTCTAAAAGATGAGGAGCTAAGAGGAGGAACCTTTTCCTCCTATGTATATAATATTTATCATTTCTAGAATTTCCATTTGCCTCTTTTAAAGAAAAAGTTTCCATTCTCTGTTGAGAGATTTCCCACATGTTCACTTATTATATCCATCCATCTTTTCCTTTAACTACATAGATATACTTTTTTTTTTTTTTTTTTGAGGCAGGATCTTGCTATATTGCCCATGCTGGTCTTGAACTGATGATCCTCCTGCTTCAGCCTCCCCAATAGCTGAGATTACAGGTGTGTGCCACCCTGCCTGGCTGAAACTTATTTCTTGAAGTAACTGTTTAGTCGGTTTGCACTATGGAGCTTTTCACTTCCACTTTTTTTCTGATTGTATGATATTCCACTGGGGTAGTTTAAGATGTTCCTCTGTAAACTGAAAGTTAGATTCACGCCTGACTTGATTCAGGTGAGACTTTTTCTTTTTAAATAACAGTACTTCATAGATAGTTATTGGGTTTGTGTGTGTGTGTGTGTGTGTTTTTTGTTTTGTGACATTAGTGGCCATTGGTGATCATTATCTAACTCTCTTGACTTGTTAGAAGTTTTAAAATGATAATATTCTAATTTAGTTATTCTTGTTTCATTCATCAGGAAGTATCTACAAAGAGAATCCTTCTGATCCAGTATTTGTTTATCCTAATAGATCCTTCCTGGCAAGGAATGTTAAATACTTGTTTTGGTCTTTTTACTTAACCAATTTAAAAAATGACAAGTTTATCCTCAAAAAGTGACCAATGAATTATTTTTTAGAATTATCATGTGGATTAATTTTTATTGGGCATCAACTTCTTTAATTTTCAGAAAGTGTATGAAAGTATCATGGAGTGTTAAAATGAAATCCTGAGGCAGAATTGCCAGATTCAGGATAGAAGAGCAAAAGCTATTGACAGGAGTAGTGTTTTCAAAAAATAGAATTTAAGCTGGGAATGGGGTGGATGCCTGTAATTCCATCAGTTTAGGAGGCTCAGACAGGAGAATTACAATTTCAAAGCCAACATCAGCAATTTAGCAAGGCTTTAAGCAACTTAGTGAGACCCTGTCTCAAAATTAAAAATAAAGAGCTGGGATTACAGGTGTAATTGGGAGGCTGAGGCAGGGGGATCTCAAGTTCAAAGCCATCCTCAGCAATGGAGAAGCACAACTCAGTGAGACCCTGTCTCTAAATAAAATACAAAATAGGGCTGGGGATGTGGCTCAGTGGCTGAGTACCCCTGAGTTCAGTCCCCAGTACCAAAAAATAAAAAAAATAAATAAAAAGGGCTGGAGATGTGGTTCAGTGGTGCATGCCCTGGGTTTAATCCCTGGTACAAAAACCCAAAAGTGGAACTTAAGGAAATGTTACTATAATTTAATGTTATAATAGTGGAAGATTATAGGATAAGAGGATTGAACATCCTCCAAAGCTGGTTACAAGTTGGGTCTCAGTGTATTAGGCATTCACATCATAAGAGGATGCTCATTTCTGCATATAGTGAAATGTCAGATCTTGTGCTTAGAATAAATATATCTGTGCTGCTCAGTATCCATAGGGTGATCGTATACACCATGAAAGGACAATTGGGTAAATATAGTTTGCATCCTGTTTCTACAACTGTTTATCTTATGAATAAAAAATAATTTAAGTTTCTACTCAGCTTTATCTAAAACTGCTTTAAAAAATAGAATCTGTTTTTTGGGGGGGGGTTCGGGAGACTGGGCTTTGAACTCAGGGGCACTTGACCACTGAGCCACATCCCCAGCCCTATTTTGTATTTTATTTAGAGACAGGGTCTCACTGAATTCCTCAGTGCCTCTCCATTTCTGGGTCTGGCTTTGAACTTGTGATCTCCCTGCCTCAGCCTCCCAAGTGGCTGGGATTACAGGTGTGTGCCACCACGCCCAGCTCTTTATTTTTAATTTTGAGACAGGGTCTCATTAAGTTGCTTAAGGCCTTGCTAAATTGTTGAGGCTGGCATTGAACTTTCAATCCTCCTGACTCAGCCTCCTGAGCCGCTGGGATTACAGGTGTGCCCCACCACACCCAGTTTAATTTTTAAAAATTTTAAGTGAGAACCTATACACAAGAAATATTCCTTTACACTTGCCTGTAAACTTGGGAGGCTGAGGCAGGAGGATTGCAGGAGGGTTGCAGAAAGAAACAAAGAAATGTCCCTTTTTCCTTTTAGCAAAAGTACCTTTTTTCCCCTTCTTTGTACTGATGTTTGAACCCAGAGGTGCTTTACCACTGAGCCACATCCCCATCCCTTTTTAAATTTTGAGTCAAGGACTCAATTGCTGAGACTAGCTTTGAATTTGTGATCCTTCTGTGTCCCCCTTCCAAGTGTCTGAGCCCAGCCAGATATGCCTCTTATGGTGCTCTTGGGCTGGGACATAGAGCACTTATTGGTGGGATAAGTATGGAAGAATCTTGACACTCTTACGCTGTTTCCTGAGTGCAACAGGAAGTAAACTCCCCCAATATATGCAAATTTTGGGTATTTCTGAAGAAAAATATGTATACCTTTCATTAATTTCTCAAAATAAAATGTATTTTGAGGGGAAAAATACATTTCCCTTAGCAAATCAAAACTCTTTGATATTCCTTCCATTAATAAGGTCTATGTCCCTGCCCTGAAACAGATTGTCTTGGGACAGCTTTCACTAATAGAGTATGAGGGAAGTGATGCTTTGTCATTTGGGAAACTCTGATAAAAGGGGATATAACCTCTGCCCTGTTCACTGGAACCCTCATGCTCAGAGCATGAACTACTTTGTGAGAAACCCAGCTATCCTGCAGCTGCCGTGCTGTGAGAAAGCCACTCCATCTGGAGTGGCATCATTCAGGAGTCCTAGCTTGAGTCGTCCCTTTCCAGGCACCAGACATGTGAGTGAAGAGGGTTCCAGCTCCTAGCCATTGAGTCACCCCCAGTCTTCAAGTCTTCTTAATGGAAGGCCTGGGACATCAGACAGCCTCAGACATTGATTTATGAATCCCTGACCCTTGTAGTTCACAAGCATACTAAAAAAGTATTTTTTTTTTAAATGCTGATAAATTTTGGGATTGTTTTTATGCAGCAGCAGTGACTGGAACAATACATTTATCTATAGCCAGCTGCAACTATTTTTTTTTTTCCAGTGGAAAACCTACAGAAGCACTTTTAGGGAATACCTGTGGGCCCAAAACTTGGGGTTACCACCTAAGGTGAAGTATGGCTTCTTAACAGGTATTAATCATTTATACATAGACTAGATGAAAAGTCAGGAGTGTGTGTGTTTTTTTTTCCCCTCCCTTTTTGGTACCAGGGATTGAACCCAGGGGTGCTTAACCACTAAGCTACATCCCCAGCCCTTTTATTTATTTATTTATTTATTTATTTTTAATTTTTTTTGGGGGGTGTACCAGGGATTGAACTCAGGAGCACTTGGCCACTAAGCCACATCCCCAGCCCTATTTTGTATTTTATTTAGAGACAGGGTCTCACTGAGTTGCTTAGCATCTTGCTTTTGCTAAGGCTGGCACTGAACTCGTGATCTTCCTGTCTCAGCCTCCCAAACTACTGGGATTATAGGTGTGCACCACTGCACCCAGCTTATTTATTTTTTAATATATGTATATTTTTTAGTTATAGGTGGACACATACTTCTATTTCCCTTTAATTGGCACTGGGGATCAAACCCAGTGCCTTACATATGCCAGTTGAGCGCTCTACTACTGAGCCACAACCCCAATTCTTATTTTTTATTTTGAGACAGGGCGTTGCTAAGTTGCTGAGGCTGGCTTTGAATTTATCATCCTCCTGCTGAGTTTCTGGGTTACAGGTATGTGCCACTGCATCCAGCTAAAGTCAGGAGTTATTTTTCTCATAAGTTGATACTGCTTTGTATTATAGGTGACATGTCACCTTTTTACCAGGTTTCCAGAGGAACTGAGCTAGAAAGTTAACCCAGGGCCAAATTTTCCCACAGAGAAGCATCCATTGAGAAAAACAACATAGCAATGTTCTTATTAGACAGAATAGACATTAGGTTAAATTCTAAGAAGTTGTTCATTGACTTTTTCTATATCTAGACTTAATACCACCTTAATGATCTTATTACTCCCATGACCCTAAACAATATCCATCAATCTATTTATGTTCCCAACTGAGTTCTTACTTCTATATTTCAGACTCACACATCCAACTGCCTACCTTTTCACTCAGATGTCTTAATAAATAGGTATTTCAGAACCAACATGTCCAGAACTCCAAAACTGGATTTCTGACTCTTTTCCCAAATTTGCTCCACTCATACTTCCCTACTTTAGTTGATGGTAATCTTTTAAAAACAGCTTTATTAAGATATAATCCACATATAATACAATTCACCCAATTAAAGTTGTACAATCTAATGGTTTTTAAACATTAATTTTGTTCTGTCAGCTTCTTAGACCATAAACCTTTAAATCACCCTCAGTTCCTTTAAAAAGTCCTATTGGATATACCTTTATGATATATCCAGAGGGGCTGTGGCTGTGGCATAGAGTGCTTGCCTAGCACATGTAAGGTGCTGGGTTCAATTCTCAGCACCACATATAAATAAATAAAATAAAGATATTGTGTTCACCTACAACTAAAAAAAAAAAAAAAAAAAAATTAAAAAAAAATATATACCCAGAACCAAACTTTTTTTTCCCCCTTATCCCCATTGTTTACTACCTGATTTGAACTAATATTATATCTAATCTGGATTATTGCAGTGACTTATTACTGGTCTCCCAGCTTCTATCATTGTCTTCTATAACTCAGTTCTAAACATAGCAGCCTGACTGATCTTTTAAAAATGTAAGTGAGGTGAAAAATCTTTTTGTAGGCTTCTGTTCTGGATCCGGAGCCCAGGTGTCTGTGCTATGCAGAATCTGAAAACAAACCACAGGGAGAACGCTGAGAACCCTGAGAGCCAGGAAATGTTTTGGGCGGACACAACATCTTTGTTTGTATGTGGTGCTGAGGATCGAACCCAGGCTGCACGCATGCCAGTCACTGGAACTACAGTTGTCCATTACTAGACTGGGCTCATTTGCTTTTTAAAAGCACCAACATTGATACTGGAACTGTTAACATTTATGGATATATCCATTGATTTTACTGAAGAGGAGTGGAAATGCCTTCAGCCTGCTCAGAAAAATTTATATAGAGATGTGATGCTAGAGAACTATAGAAACTTGGCCTTCCTGGCCATGACTCCTAATCATATCCAAGAATATTCACCAGAAAAGGGCCTAAAACATATATTTCATGAAGTGATAAGTGCAAAATATAGAAGTTGTGATCTTGACTATTTCCCACAAAAGAAAATATGGAAAACTACAAGTGAGAGTGAAGACCAGAAATCATATAAAAACTCAGGCGTTGTCCATCACCAGATAATTTATACTGGAGAGAAGCCCTACAAATATAAAGAATGTTGCAAAGCTTTTAGTTAAAAAAAAAAAGTCTTATTTACCACAGAGGAACTCACAATGGAGAGAAGCCCTACAAACGTAAAGATTGTGGCAAAGCTTTCGGTCAAAAATCCGACCTTATTTACCACAGAAGAACTCACACTGGAGAGAAGCCCTACAAATGTAAAGAATGTGGCAAAGGTTTTGGTCAAAAAATAGACCTTATTCACCACAGGAGAACTCACTGGAGAGAAGCCCTACAAATATAAAGAATGTGGCAAAGCTTTTACTCAAAAAATAGGCTTTATTTGCCACATCAGAACTCACACTAGAGAGAAGTCTTACAAATGTAAAGAATGTGGCAAAGCGTTCAGTCAAAAATCACACCTTATTTGCCACAACAGAACTCACACTGGAGAGAAGCCTCACAAATGAAAGTATGTGACAAAGATTTTACTCAAATTTTACCCCTTATTTGCCACAGAGGAGTTTACACTGGAGAGAAGCCTTACAATTATAAGGAATGTTGCAAAGCTTTTAGCAATAAAACAGGCCTTATTCACCACAACAGAACTTATGCTGGAGAATAGCCCTACAAATGTGAATAATGTGGAAAAGCTTTTAATAAAAAATAAAACTTTATTCACCACATCAGAAGAAAAAAAAAAATGTAAGTGAGGGGCTGGGGATGTGGCTCAAGCGGTAGCGCGCTCACCTGGCATGCATGCGGCCCAGGTTCGATCCTCAGCACCACATACAAACAAAGATCTTGTATCTGCCAAAAACTAAGAAATAAATATTTAAAAAAGAAAAAAAAAAAACCTCTTTAAAAAATATATATAAAAAAATGTAAGTGAGGTTATTCTTTTGCTTGAAATCTATTTCCCTCAAAGTAAAAGCTAAATTCCTTTATGATGTTCTATAAGATCCTCCTTATAGCACTTAAAACTTTTTAATACACAATATGATTTACTTATTTGTCATGTTTATTGTTTATTGCTAGTCTCCACCATTATAAGTTCTACACAAGGAATTTTTATTTCTTTTGTTCCCCAATTTATGTTAAGCACCTAGAATATACCTGATACATCAAACTCAGTAAATTTTTTGAATGAGTGAAAAATGACTAGTTAATGGTGATACAGTAAAGTTGATAATGAATCAAATAATGTGTTGAAATACATAAAGCCAGAGCTGTTAGAAATAAAAGGAATAATGAATAAATCACAATCATAGTGGGAAACTTTAGCACACCTCTAAAGTAGACATAATAAAGTTATTGAAGCTCACACTGTTATAATTAGCTGGGTGTGGTTGTACACACTGTTATTCCCATTGACTCAGGAGGTTGAGGCCAGAGGATTGCAAATTCAAGGCCAGCCTCAGCAATTTAGGAGACTGTCTCAAAATTAAAAAAAAAAAAGGGGGGGGCCAGGGACATGACTCAGTGGTAGAGCAACTTTGGCTTCAGTCCACAGTACCAAAAAGAAAAATAAAAGAAAGGAACCAGTTGAGTGTTGCTGGGTTCAATGTCCAATATTACAAATAAATAAATAAATGAAAAAGAAAAAAATGTTATAATTAATAAGATTGATTTAATACTAAATGTGATACTTTGGATTAAAGTTTCTTTTTTGTCTTTTTGTTTATTTTTTTACAAAATACATGAAATAGGACAAAACTTCACTAGAAGCCTAATCGTTCTAGAAAAAAATGGTAATCTGCCAGACATGTTGGTGCATGCCTGTAATCCCAGTGGCTTGGAAAGCTGAGGCAGGAGGATCTTGAGATTAAAGCCAGCCTCAGGAGTTTAGCAAGGCCCTGTGCAATTTAGTGAGACTTTGTCTCAAAATAAAATATAAAAAAAGGGCTGGAGATGTGGCTTAGTAGTTAAGCACCCCTAGGTTCAATCCCTAGTACCTACCAAAAAAAAATTGTAAACTATATTCTTTCATCACAAAGCAGTAATACACAAATTAATGGAAAGAGAGAAAGGATTTGGCCCAAGTGTTGTAAAAACACAAAAGGAATCTAGGTAGTGAGGGATGTGCTGTTAACATTGTCCTGGACCTGGAATACATGGTTCTTGTCTTCCATGAATTCACAGTGCTTGAGGGAGATCAGCCATGTATCTGTTATTGCAACAGAGTAAGATTAAGACATAAGCAAACAGTGCAATGGGATCATCCAATAGAGATAGAGGAGTCGGCTTCAGAGAGTGGGTGGCAACTGGCTCCAGTCTGAGCCCTTCAATGCAAGGAGGAATTTGGTCAAGTGAAGATGTCAAGAGACAGCCTCTTATCCAAAGGTAGAGAGAGGCGTGAGAATTCCAGTAGCCTGGGATCTTGTTGGATAAACATGGCTGGCAGGCCCAGTGATAGCTAGGAAGTAGCCAGAGGGGATGTTGAAGTAGCTATTTTGAGCATTAGACATACAGGATTTGGGGGCCACCTAAGTGGGCAACTGAGTCATGTGTGTGAGAAGGGAAGAAGATAGGCAGACTCCTGTTCTCCCCATGCAAATAGTTTTTCAGGTGGGAGAGGGGACAAAAAATTGAAGAAGACCTTTGTCCCCGATGACTCTATTTTTTTCTGTACATTTTCCCAGAGATGATAGATGAAACGATGAAGTAGGGGATTAGAAACTAATAAAGGGTAAGTAGAATTACCCTACAGAATTGAGACCCAGCTGAAATTACAGTATAATTTGTAGTGGTCCCATTCATTAACACTGATTTTTTCCAAATGTGTATCACCCTGTGTATGTAAAATAGTTGAGATAGAAGAGCTGGATTGACTGGAATTTTTCAGGTGGAAGCTCTAGAAGAATAGGAAGTAAGAAAGGCAGGTCTTTGACAAGAAGAGGATTGAACTATTGAATCACAAAGTCTAGCCTAGGCTAGAAGTTTCATATAAGAATAGAGAATCATCTATTTGTTGTATCTGTACCCATTATTAAAATGAATAACTTGGAAAAAGAAAAAGAGAAGAGTCTGATAGTTTGGAGAAAACATGAATTGTCCAAAGGTGAGAACTCCTAGCAAGACCAAAGAACAGGTATAGTGAGAATGCAAGTAACTTTTGAACTGCTGTAACAGTTTTTAGTTAATTGAAGAAATAAGCTTTATACATGTAACAATGCAGAACAGTATAATGTTGCTTTGAGAATAAGAGGAAGGAGAGAGAATTTGAGGCTTGAGTGGTCAATTCACAGAAGAAATGAGAATTGAACTAGGTCTTGAAGGATGAGTAAGGTGGTCAGCAGAGGGACTGAGGAGAATGTTCCAAGGGAATAAAGCAGGGCCATGGTAAGCTAACCATGTGGATACAGAAAGTCACATATTTAGAGGGTTCTGGAGTGGAGGATATGGCTGGAGCTGAGAGCTTGTGTGAGGGATTTCTAGGAGATGAGGCTTAATTAGGATCAAGTCATAGAGAACCCTGAAGACCAGTTTAGTGTTTTATCTTAAAGGCAGAGGAGAGCACTGAGATTTTTAAAAATTGTGTTGGTGTCTCCATTTTAATCTATTCCTGCTGTGTTCTGAATACGTTTGAGAAAAAAAGCCATGACAGATTGTTAGAAGATAGTGGCAGAGGGTGCTGGGGATGTGGCTCAAGTGGTAGCGCCCTCGCCTAGCATGCATGAGGCACTGGGTTCGATTCTCAGCACTACGTAAAAATAAAATAGAGATATTGTGTCCACCTAAAACTAAAAAGTAAGTACTTAAAAAAAAAAAAAGGAGATAGTGGCAGAAACCAAATGATAAGGTCCTGAACCAGTGTAGTGACTACAGTAGAAAGGGAGAGTGGATGCCAGAGAAGTGGGACAAAGCAGAGATCATCAGGACATGTGGCTTGCTAGAAAGGGGACCTGAGGAAGCAGAGAAGCCATCAAGGCAGGAAGAAAGGAGTTTCTAGAAATGGAGAGATTAGTCAGGAAAAGATTTCTCAAAAAGAAGTTTTGAGGTGATTAAATGAAGGTAGTGAATTTGGCCACTAGAAGACTACAGTGACCTGAGATGAAAATTAGCAGAAGGCACTTGTAGTTGATTGTAAAGAAATGGGGAGGTTTTGTTTTGTTTTGTTGTTTGTTTGAGTTTGTTTTGTTTGTTTTGGTTCCTTTAAAAAAGAAAACTTCCTAGAGATATAATTCTTAGATATATAATTCAAATCTATTTAAAGTGTATAAATCAGTGGTTTTTAGTATATTCAGTATATAGAGTATACTTAGTATATTTAGTATATAGAGTTGTGCAGCCATCCCCATAATCAATTTTACATTTTCATCACCCTGATAAGAAACCTGTTTACATTAATAGTCACTCTTTAATTGTCCTGATACCTCCAGTCCTAAGCAACCACTAACCTTCTTTCTGTCTCTGTGGATTTGCCTTTTTGAACATTTCATATAAATGAAATTTACATACAATCTGTGGCCTTTTGTGACTGTCCTCTTTCACTTAGCATAATGTTCTTAAGGATCATCCCTATTTGTATTAATCAGTAATTTTATTCATTTATACTAATATTTGTGTGTATATATATGTATATACATATGTATGTACACACATGATATGTATATACATATACACACATAATATATATATACATACATATATAGAGAGAGTGAGCAAGTGCTCTTACAAATAATACTGCTACAAACATTTACATATAAATTTTTGTTTATGGGCTGGGGATGTGGCTCAAGTGGTAGCGTGCCCGCCTGGCATGCGTGCGGCCTGGGTTCAATCCTCAGCACCACATACAAACAAAGATGTTGTGTCCGCCGAAAACTAAAAAATAAATATTAAAAATAAATAAGTAAATAAGTAAATTATTGTTTGGACATATGTTGTATTTTTGAAATGGAGGTCCTAGATATATTTAGAAGCAAGAGAAGGGGAAAAAAAAACTGGTAAGGAAGCAGGGCCACTGGAAACCCTGGTGATCAGGAGAGAGCAGACCTAAAAAAGATGGAAGAAACAGGAGAAGGGGGATTCCTAAGATTGGGAGGGGCTCCTCTGAGACAGGAACAAAGGAAAAATGGGAATTTCTTTTTCTGGGGATGAAAGTATTTTTAAATATATTTTCTGATTATAAAAAGTAATCTGAGAGGCTGGGGGTGTGGCTCTGTGGTGAAGGACTTGCCTACCCTACATAAGGCCCTGGTTTTGCTCCCTAGCCATATATTTAAAAATTAATAGGCAGAAGGCTATAAACAGTGACTAAGAATGTGGGTTCTCAAGTCTGCTGGGGTCTGAATCATGATACTGCAGTTTACTAGTTGTGGAACCGTGGACTCATTAGCTAATCTCTCTAAGCTTCAGTTTCTTTATTTGTAAAATAGGGATGAGAGAGTAGCTACTAACAGGATTAAAATAAATAATGTATGTAGAGCTGTATTAATTATCTATCACTGTGCAACTATTACCCCAAAATGATGAACATTGTGTCAGTTTCTGCGGGCCAGAAATCTGGGAGTGGCTTAACTGATGCCTGTGGCCCAGGGCTCTCATGACATTGCATTGAGCTGTTGGCTGGAGACCAGTTTCTTGCCCATAGTCCCTCTCATAGGACTTCTAACTTGGAACTAGTGATCTAAGAGAGAGAGAACCAGAGTGGCTACAATAGAAGCCACAATATTCTCTAACTGAACTTCAGAAGTGACTTCTTATCACTTCTATCATATGCTATTGATCACATAGTACAGTGGGGCAGAGGACTGGACCAGGGTATGAATTCCAGGAGGCTGGGATTGGTCTTAGCAGCTGGCTGGTACAGCATTACTTGGCACAGGGCATGACACAAAGTAGCAGTATTAAGATGTTATAGAAATGTATTAAGACAGTGACTATCACCCATGTCCCATCATTTAGAAAGAGTAGGCATTTCTTTTTTTTTTCTTTTTAGTTGTAGATAGACACAGTATCTTTATTTTTATTTATTTATTTTCATGTGGTGCTGAGGCTCGAACCCAGTGCCTCACACGTGCTAGGCAAGTGCCCTACCACTGAGCCACAACCCCAGCCCCAAGAGTAGGCATTTCTAAAGTATCTTCCCCCCTAAGAAGGGCTACTAGTAATGTGACTATGATTTTTTGAAAAATTCTGCCTTATTCACAAAAGAAAATTGATTAATTACTGAAATGTTATTTTAGGGAAATTAACTTTATCTCTTTTACCTCTCACATGTAATCTGTGTATCACACCATTGTTTTTCCTTCAATTAGCCTGTGATAATTCTGTATTTGTGCCTTCGCACACCCTGTCTCTGTAATCATTAAGATTAGGATTTTCCTAAGATCAAGCAAAAATAGGTCAGCAGTAAAAAGAACACCCTGGCTGTGTTCTCTGCAAACCAGATGATGCTGCAGAATACCGGCCCCTCCAAGAACTGATAGTTCAGAAGACAACTCCTCTCTGTCATCTTCCACCAGTGCCCCCCTACTTTATGCTCTATGCATAGCAGCTGTTCAGGGCACTGTGGAGCACAGGGGCGCTTCAGAGAATTGAGTAAGCGACACAGTCAGAGAAGACTGTGCGGGGCCAGAGAGCAGGAGGCAGGACAGACGGCGAGATAGCAGTAGGATGGCTTTATCACAGATGAAGAGAGCGGAGGATTACCAGTTAACTAGGCTAAAAAAAGAAAAAGAAAACCCTCGATTATATCTATCACCAGTCACTTTTCAGTGGAGCCTTCTAACTTGGGGGACAAGGAGAACAGCTGCCAAGGAGTCTTAAAAACTTGGCTTGGGTGGTTAGTATTCTGTGGTAGCTTCTTTTATAAGGGTCAGATTAATTTTCTAATGCTGTTTTCTACTTTAATGTTATTGCTTTAATCATTATAATACCACCAATTCCTTCAGGCAATAGGAAGCTATTGAAGATTTAATGAGATTCATATTGCTTATGCTTAAATGTTGATGACTTCCTGAATGCATATTAATCATTCCTGACCTTGATCTTAAATTCCTTCCCACTACAGATTCTCATCAAGCATACCTACTAGATCCCTCCGTGTTCACTAAATACCTGGTTCATTTCTAAAAGTACATAAAAGAACATTAAAGCAAATATTCAGTGTGTGTCATATTTTCAGTACCCTTATCTGATTTGTCTTCCAATTCTTACTGCAACTGTAAATCAGGAAAATTTAGGAGGAGAAAAATCAGTTACAGGGGATTTAGCCTTGTTTAAAAGACTGTATGTTCAGTGCAGCAGACCTTGAACATGCCCTAATTGGTTGTCTAGGTCAGTATGTCCAACTGGCAACTCTCAGAGCCCATCCAGGCCACAGAGCATTTCCGGGTGGCCTGTGTGCATGCTCCGGCTGTCAGAGCAGCAGGACTCAGCCTCTGGCCGCTGCTCTGCTGACCTATCCTTTAGTTTAGGCCCACCCCCTCCTGCCACAGAGGCCTGGGAAACCTGGGCTGGCCACCTGGTCTCCTCATGTCCAGCATCTATGCATCTGTCTCAATTGTGCCCTCAGCCACCTTGACAGATTTCCTGATCAACAGTCCTTCCCTGAATTAGGACCTGGAACAGGAGTTGGAGAATATGAGATGATAGATCTCAGGACTCTGAGGGAAGATGAAAGTGCAGGAGAGGCAGACAGAAAGGATCACATCATTCAAAGAGAAGAAAAAAATATGTAAGAACTTGAGGATAAGGAGTTATGACAAGGAGAATGGATGTGTGTTGGGTACATTGGCGCATCCTGTAATCCCACTGACTCCAGAGACTAAGGCAAGAGGATCACAAGTTCTAGGCCAACCCCAACAACTTAGACCCTGTCTCTAAAGAAAAATGAAAAAGGCTACAGATGTAGCTCAGTGGTAAAGCTCCCCTAAGTTTAGTCCCCAGCACAAAACAAAACAAAAGTAAAACATAAAACAACAACAACAAAGGCAAAAACCTCAAGGAGATAGGATGTGAGGGGGAAGGAAGTAAAGAGGTGAAGGAGCTTGTGTGTGGTGATGCTAGTCAGGGAGATGAGGAACAAAAGAGGCAAATTGCATGGGAAAGAGGCCACATGTGTGATAATGAGAGAGAACTGTGGAGAGAGCAAAGCAACTGCTCTTCCTGGTATAACTTGACTACGTACCCAATGAGGAGAAGTGGTCTGACAGTATTTTTTTCTGATTTGCAAATATATTTACAACAACAACAAAAAATTACTAAAAGGTAAACCACAAGGCTGGGGGTATAACTCAGTGGTAAAAGTACTTGCCCAGCATGCCTGAAACACTGGGATTGATCCCTAGCACCACAAAATATAAATAAATAAATTCTAAAAAGTTAAGCCACAAATAGATGTGTATTTAGCATATTATATTACACTGGGATTTATTTTATGATATCCCAAATGTATAACATTTGATTCTGAAGCTCAGCTTATTTGCTGGCATATTGATTGTTTTAAATATGGTCTGTCCCAATCAAGAAGTTTGATAGTGTTGTTTATTGTCACTATAGGTCATCAAAAATGTGCCACACATATTTTAAATGGTATAATATCGGCACACAGTTTTTCAACTTTTTAAGGTAGATATTTTTCTGTTCATATCATTTACTTAAATAAATGAGAAGATATCTATTTTTGCAAAGTATATTTTTCATATTTAATGATCAAAGTTAAAAACAATTTTAAAAAATGACTACCAAATTTCCAACAATTTATGATTGTTGTTGTTATTATTTGTAGTGCTGGGGACTGAGCTCAAGGCATCCTATATGTTAGGCAAGCACCCTACCACTGCACTGTATACCTCCACCCATAGCTCACCTATTTATTTCCATTTCTATTTGAAAAATAATCAGACGCTGGCAAACATTTAGGCTCAAGGATCTTTATTACCAGGTTGCAGACAACTGGAAATAACTCACATGTCCAGAGAAATAGAGGAATGATTAAGTAAATTATGAAATATCCATAAGATGAGAAGTGTTATACATTCATTATATATATAATTACTTCCTCCAACAATTTTTTAAGAAATTCTTTTTTTTTAAATATTTTTTAGTTGTTGATGGGCCTTTATTTTATTTATTAATATGTGGTGCTGAGAATCAAACCCAGTGCCTCACACATGCTAGGCAAGTGCTGTACCACTGAGCCACAACCTCAGCCCCAAGAAATTCTTATTCATTTATTTTTTAATATTTGTAGTTGTAAATGGACACAATACCTTTATTTTATTTTATTTATTTTTATGTGATGCTGAGGATCGAACCCAGTGCCTCACACATGCTAGGCAAGCGTCTGCCACTGAGTTACAACCCCAGCCCCAATAACTATTTCCAGCTCTCTCATATTGCACTCAAGTGGCCCTTTAAAAAGTACATTGGGTTGGGGCTGGGGATGTGGCTCAAGCGGTAGCGCGCTCGCCTGGCATGCGTGTGGCCTGGGTTCGATCCTCAGCACCACATACAAACAAAGATGTTGTGCCCGCCGAAAACTAAAATAAATAAAGAAATATTAAAAAAAAAAAAAAAGTACATTGGGCCACAGTGGCGCACACCTGTAATCCCAGCCACTCAAGAGGCTGACACAGGAAGATCACAAGTTAAAGGCCAGCATGGGCGACTAAGTGAGATCCTGTCTCAAAATTAAAAAGGACTGGGAATAGAGTTCAGTGGTAAAGCACTTGGCTAGCACAAGGCCCTGAGTTCAGCACCCTCCCCACAAACAAGATATATTAGGACATTTTGCTCCCCCTTAAAATCTTTTCTTGGCTTCTCATTGTACTCACCATGAAAACCCTGACCTTCAAGGCCCACTGATCTCACTACCCACAACTCTCCAGTCCCTCCAATTCCTATCTCCTGACTTCTTTTCAGGACTCTTTCTCTATACTCTTTCCTCCTAGGGATCTTTGCATATGCTGTTCCCCAGCTTGGACATCTGCTTAATTCCTGCTTGTTCTTGAGGTCTTAACTTCATTGTCACTTTATCAGAACAATTTCCTGCCATGCGAGGTGGCACACACCTATAATCCCAGCAGTTGAGGCAGGAGGATTGAAAGTCAGCAATTTAGTAGCCCTAAACAATTTAGTGAGACCCTGTCTCATAATAAAAAAAATAAAAAAGGGCTGATGACGTAGCTTAGTGGCCAAGCATCCCTGGTTCAGTTCCTGATAACAAACAAACAACAACAAAAAAAAAAAAAAAGAAGAAGAAGAAAAGAAAAGAAAAAAGAAATGAACATTTCCTCCTGACCCTCAGTACTCCAAGGAGACGTCCCAAATATTTTCTCTTATGTGGTCTGATTCTCCTTCATAACACATATCATATTTTTAAATCATATGTTCATTATGTGTGGTTCATTTAATGCCCATTTCCCCTCTGGATTTGGTCTTTTTCTCTACTTTCTAGGAGAGTTCAAATTTATGCATCACCCCTTCATTTGAGGTTTTAATTTCTTTTACCATATTTTAAGCCACAAGAGTCTGTCTTGTTCCCTGAAAGTTTTTATTAAAATGCGTATACTGTTCTTGTTTTGTGGTTGCAAAATCTCTCTTGAGTATATTATAAATAATTTTCTAGGAATTTTCTTCTCTATATAGTCTGTTTCTTCTGAGCTTTTTCTTTTTTGTCTTGTTTGGTATTTTGTATTAGTGGCTCTTAAATATTTGGGAATCTGTCATTGTCTGCTCTCTGTCAGAGTGAGCAATTTAAAAATCTGAGTGGACTCATGAAAGTCAAGCCCGAGGAACTGTCACATGATTATGGAAGACTAAGAGGACTTTATAACCAATTTCACTGTGGAATTCTGCATTGGATCTTGGAACAGAAAAAGGGCTTTAATAGAAAAACTGCTGAAATTCACCTGAAAGATGAAGGCTGGCTGCCAATGTTCTGGAAACTAAGTGAGAGGGCTAGCAGGTGGGGGTGTGTCTTAGCACCTAAGTCTACAGTTTTCACTTAATCCCATAGTGACCCACACTTAACTTTTCCTGGTGTTCTCTGGTCAGGGATCTCTGTTTTTCTCTCTCCTGAGAATAATTCTGTAGTCTTTTGCCAAAATGGTAGAGGGACAGTCATTCCACATGGTAGAATATGAGATCTGGGGACTCATCTGTGTCTTTAACAGATTTCTATCCACTTTTAGTTCCACTTCATCTTTTTATCTAGAAATCCTGGTGCCTCTTGTTGACACCTGGGAATTCTTGTGTCTCTCCACTGTGTGAACAGAATTCTGTTTTCTTGGTTCTGTCAAATCATTTACCTCCTTTCATCTGTTTTCAGTTCCTGATTTTCCCCATATTTTTAATTGGTGAATCATAATTATACATAATAGTGGGATTCATTGTTACATATTCATACATGCATACAATATAACAATATAATTTGGTCAATATTATTCTCTATATTTCCTGATTTTTTTTTAACCTGTTTTCTCTCCTGTTCTCTCTTATCTTTTAAGTTCATGACTTAATTTGTAAGAGAGGCAGGGCTGGGGGTGTGGCTTAGTGGTAAAGCACTTAAAAAAATAGAATAAAATATATAAATAAATATAAGAGAGGCAGTAAATGGTAGATGCATATTTGGTTCACCATCTTATTTGACTTCTGAAATGAATTTTGGTACTTCTCAACTAGAAATATTGCCCTTGTATATGTCACATTTTGTTTCATTTTATCTCTGATTTATAATTTATTTTGTGGGGGTAACCCTCATCTAATTTTCAATCTTTTTCCTTTGCCCAGTGAAAAGTATTCAATTTGTTGAATAGTTCTCAGGGTCTTACCATCTCTGATAGAAAATATGGTCAAAACTTACCATTCCAAATAAGTATACTCAGTACTTAAGCAAAACTAGGACAATCAATGCTTGGTACAGTGTGGGCTTTCATAACTACTGCAGCTTTGCTCATACTTCTTTACCTTCTGGTCTGGAATACTGTTCCCTTATTTATGTCAAAATTCTATTTTTATAGCAAGGACTATTTCAGGCACCATTGTCCTTATAGAATGTTTTTTGGTCTAACGTTATCATTTTGGTCATGCCTGTCTGCCTACCTTCCTTCATCCCTTACTGCCTTCCTGTAATATTGGAATCACACCATTGGGGCTCAGTTTACAGGAGACTTGGTCATTCTAGCTTTTTCAAGCAGACGTGAATTGGTTGTTCCTGATTGTTATGAAGTAGCCTGTAGGCAGAACCTGTGGAAACAACTTCTAGAACAGATCCTCTGAACTGGCCCACCAAGGAAGCAGGTAGAACTGGCTTATAGGGGAAACTATGCTGCCACCACCGTCAATTGCTTCTCAGTACTCACATAGCTATTATGGGACAGCTGAGTGCTGCTGCAGAAAAACCTAACATTTCCACAACTACTCATTAGCAGAAAAAAGAATAGCAGAAATAACAGGAATGAGCCCTTCTCGGCTTCTCCCTTCAAGTCGTCCATGAATGCTTCTAATTAATGGAGCCAAATTCAGATGTAGACCTTTATGTATGGGGAGTTTGGGAAATGTAGTTCTTAGCCATCTAGTTTCTACAGTACAGAAGACAGCTTAGGAAGAGGTTGGATGCCAAGGATGCCAAGTCCACCATTGCTTCCATTGTCATTTACTCTGAGCCAGAAGCTCTAAGTATTTGTAATAATTTTCACCGCTTATCTTATCATGCTACTGGATTATCAAGTCATTTAAGGCAGGAGATGTATATATACGAGTCTTTCCTTCCCTCCCTGTACCATAAACACACAAAGTTCTGTAGCATGTAAGAACCAAGTAACTGTTTTGTTAATTGAATGAAATCTAGTCATCTTGCCAAGAGTAGCACCTTTACTTGGATTTAAGGAAAACCTTTTAATATTAACCCAAGACAAGACAAGGTAGTAATTAGAAGGGAGTCTGGAAAACTAAGGAAAATTTGGTTTGGTTATGTAAAAAATAGAAATTGAATTGAGATCCTGGCCACAAATAATTCCTTCTTTCCCAATATTGAAGAGAACCTGTGGATTGTCTTAAATCCTTGAATAAGAGTAAGTCCTCTGGGGTAGTTGCAAATGCCATTGCACAGAAGATTGAGGATAGTAGATGGAATTGAGAGCCATAAAGTAATGTCTGTTTAATGGAGGCAGGGGCTGGGAGTGTGCTCGGCAGAGCCTGCCAGGCATGTATGAGGCCCTGGAAACCACATTCCCAGAACCACCAAAACAAAACAAACAACAACAAAAAGAGACAAGCTTATTAAGGTAAAGAAGATAAGTTTAAAAAGAATTATTAGGAAATATGTGCATCTGGAAAATCGGAGGGACCTTCATGCCTCAGATAGCAAAGGTGATCAACTTGACTTCATAGCTATTGACATATTTATGAGACTATTAAGAACCCTAAAAATGAATTATAGCTGAGTAAAATTTGAGTAAACTCTTGTTGAATTAAGATACAACAAATAGTTTACATTCTGAATTAGAAATTTTTTCTTTGTATGAAATAAGAGGCTTATTTAAGAGATACTTTTTACAGGCAAGTCTCAGTTGGCAGCATACGGCTTCAGATGCCTTTCCCTGGCTGATGACTGCTCAGAGGGCTTCTAAACTGTAGTATGCATTAGAATCACCTAGAGGCTTTATTAACTGATGACTACTCCATTAGAAGAATATGTTCTTCAAAGGAATTCCCATGTAATGCAAACGACGCTACTCTAATGAATCATACCACTGCCATGACAGTGGCTCCAAAATGGAGCTCATCATCTTTGCCTCAAAATCTGCCCCTCCTTGTCTTTTCTGTTTAGGTTAATAAATACAGTATTCACCCAAGGTCTTAGGACAGAAGTGTAGGAGGAGAAGGTCGGTAGTTCCTAGACTTCTCCTTCTAACATCCTAGCACACAGCCATTGTGGGTTCTGCTTTCTGGATGACTTCTCAATAGGCCTACATCACTTTTCACCTTCCATGCTACAGCAGCCTTTTCATGTACCTCCCTGCCACCAATCTGTCACTAGCCCAAGCCCATCCATTCCGCAGGTATTTCTAAAATTTAAATATATTTACTTTTGGAATGGGGTTGTGGCTCAGTAGTAGAGTGCTCGCCTAGCATGTGTGAGGCCCTGGGTTCAATCCTCAGCACCACATAAAATTAAATAAATAAAATAAAGGTATTGTGTCCAACTACAACTAAACAATACATATTTAAAATAAATAAATAAATATATTCGCTTTTCTGTGTTCAAGATGCTTTAATGTCTTCGCATTGTTTTGTTTGTTTTGAGATAGGCTCTCCCTATGTTGCCCAGGCTGATCTTCAACTCTTGAGCTGAAGTGATCCTCCCATCTCAGCCTACCCAGTAGCTGGGATAGGGAGTCAGTTTACCCTAGTTTTAATATAAAATTTCAATTCCCTATTGTAGAACACAAAGTCTTTCTGTGTTAGTTAACTTTCCATTGCTGTAACAAATATCTGAGATAAATCAACTTAAAAGGAGAAAAGGTTTATTTTGGCTCACAGTTTCAGAGGTTTCATTCCATGCTTGTGTGGCTGCATTGCTTTTAGGACAAGCTGTGGCAGAACATCATGGCAAGAGAGTGTGGTGGAGCAAAGCTTCTCACCTCATAGTGGCCAGAAACACAAAAAGACAGGAAAGGGGTCAGCCCCAACCCATGCCCAGTAACCTAACTTCCTTCCACTAGGCCCCACCTCTTAAAGGTTCCACCATCTCTCAGTAGCATCACAGGCTGGCAAGCAAGCCTTTAACACATAGACAGTTGGGGGATACTTCTAAACCATAGCACCTTCATATTTTGACATTCATTCTCCATCTATAATCTTGTGATGGCCTTCTTCCCTCAAGACACAGTACCCATAGACTTTACAATGAAATTCTCTGAAGTGCATATACCACTACAAACTTCCTCTCGAAGTATGTTTCTACTCATTCCTTAAAATTCACCTCAAATACCGTTTGATTTATAATTTACCACCTCTTGATTCCAATAGCATCCCGATCATAGCCCTAGTGCCATATAGTAGCCATCAGTTAATTGGTTTATCATATTTTCCCTTCTAGACTACAAATTACTTGAACATAGAGATCTGAGTTAGTAGGTGTCGGGTGGGCCCTGGGAATTTGTGTGTTCAACAAGCCTCTTCAACAATTCTGAAGGCTCTGGCCTTGGTTGAGTGGTTTCTAAGACCTGCTTCTGCTCTGAAATATAAGATTTTTTCCTCTTTGCAATTTAATAATTTAACTGGTGTTGGAGACTGGAGAATAAGCTTTGGGGTAATTTATTGAAACAAACAAAAAAGACATAGGTAGTCTTCTGTCATACCCACAATACTGTATTATACTGAAATGTAGGTTAAGGTAGTTAAGTAGAAATAAGATAAATACCTTTATTTCATGTAGGAATGTTTGCTTAATGTGTCTACTTTTTTACATATTAACATTAAAGCAATTGAATATTTGCTATATGCTAGACACTTTCTAGTCATTTGGAGTACAACAATACAGATAAAAATCCTACCCCCAAAGAGCTTACATTTCAGTGGTGTATCTCTGTAATCCCAGTGGCTCAGAAGGCTGAGGCAGGGGGATCTCAAGTTCAATGCCAGACTCAGCAAAAGTGAGGCACCTAGAAAATTAGTGAGACCTTGTTTCTAAATAAAATACCAAATAGGGCTGGGTGGTAAGTGGCTCAGTGGTAAGTGCCCCTGAGTTCAATCCCCGGTACACCCGCCCCCTGCCCCCGACACAAAAAAAGAGCTTACATTCATAGACAATCAACAAAATAAGTTACTGAATATTTTAGAAAGTGGTCAGTACTATGGAGAAAATAGAAAGCAATGGGACTTTCTTTTTCTTTGTTGGTATTTAGCAATAATTTAGAGATAGTAATAATAATTAATTTGAGCCATTTAAATGTGTCATACTTTAGATGGGTGCAGGAGTACATACCTGTTATCCCAATGACTTGGAAATCTGAGGCAGGAGAATCACAAGTTCAAGGCCAGCCTCAGCAACTTAGTGAGATTCCATCTCAAAAAACAAAACAAAACAAAAGGCTAGGGATGTAGCTCAGGGGTACAGCACCACTGGGTTAAATCTCTAGTACCTGCACCCCGCCCCCCCAAAAAATTCATACTTTAAAAGGCAGAATTTAATCTACATCCAGTCAGAAGAGAATTTAGGATTGACAAAATTCAGGTCTGGTTTCCTTTTATAAAATTGACAATAAATGGCTTTCCCATTATGTCAATAGGAAAGTAATAATTTAGTGGTTCAGGGAATTGCTTCCAAGGAGTCAAAAGTAAATTATGTTGATATAAATTTTTAATACTATTTTTTTAAAGGAAAAGAAGAAGCCACACACCAGGAAAAAGCATTTTATTCTTGTCTAGAAGACTAAATTATTTTTTTATTTAAAAAAAACAACAACAGTAGCTGGGGATATAACTCAGTGGTAGTGTACTTGCCTAGCAAGCTTGAGGCCTAGGGTTTAATCCCCGGTACTGCAACAACAGCAGCAAACCTTTACTCTAAAACTTCTCTCCTCGATTCCCCATTTTAATATTTTGTTTGCATTTTTGCATTTAGGTTAAAAGATACAGGTCCTTTTAGAATGTATAGGGAATCCTCACAGCATGGAATGAGGAAGCACAGGACTTTGGCTTTACCTCTGGGGGTTTGTGCTTAGAAGGAAGAAAAACAGTATGTTTCTGTGGGAAAAATCACTTTTCCATCTTTACTCTCAAATAACTTAATCAAAAGATTTCACATTTCATTGTAAACAGTCTTAAAAGTCAAAATTAACGTCACCTGCAGAGTGAGCTAAAAGAGTGATGAGTATTGTTTTGCACAGCAGTTAAAATTGTTTTTCCAAGTCCTGTAATAATGAAAGATTTTTCTTGCACTTCTTAAAAACTAGAACTGTGTGGTAATTCTGATGACTGTCAGTTCCTGTGGGGTGTTTACACAAAGGTACTTTTAAATGAAGAGTCATTTTTAGAGCAATTAGAGAAGAGGCTAGACAGAGAAGAGGCAGCTCAGGGGCCCAGCAGGTCGGGGTTAAGGTTTATTGACAGGACAGGGTCAGGCGTCTGCTCCTCCACCATTGCCCCTTCGTACCTGCCCTCCGGATACATCCAAGACCTCTCCAGCCTCACCTCCCTGCCACTGGCTGAACCCATGCAGAATGTGGAGAGGAGAAAGGAAAGGAGGAAGAGGAAGGCAAGTTCCACTGACACATTACAGTTCCATATTGAAATGCAAGTTTGAAAATATTTGTGTATGTTTTTCTGGCCTAGATGTTGTGTCACATGAGGAAGAAGAAACTTTAAAACACACAAAGCATTGTCTGTTCTTTTCGCTTTGTAGTTTGCAGTTATTGCATCCTGAAGAACGAAATTGCCTGGCTAAAGTAGTCTTTTAATTTCATTTTTTAGTTTTGAGTTACAGGTTTCTGGCAAGCTCCCTGACCACTACTGTTACCTGGTGGCGCCTATATTTCATCAAATTTAGACGTGCAGACTACCTGGATCCAGGCCCAGATGAACTGTTGTGACTGATAAACATGATCCCGCCCTGCCCCCACGCATACCCTGCTTTTCCCTTTAAGGGAATCTAAGACTCTGAGTTGCAGGATCCCCAAGGGAGGTAAAGAAAAATGTGTTCCGGCATTCACATTTGCTCTGTGGTTTTCTCTGGCTGCATCCCTGCTTGCCCAGAGGCTGGTGAACATCCCAGCGGTGCCCCCACTTCTCCAGGGTTGGTAATTAATGGAAGGAACATTTTTTTTGTGTTGTTTTTAATAAAAACAAGCAGAGACATCTATCAGTACCCATAGTCAAGGCAGAATTGTTTGACATCTTGCGATTGCTGCTTACGAAAAGAATGACAGCAGTTATTAAACAAATAAGAAAAAAGATGCTGTTTATTTGTAGTTTTCAGATATCCTAAGAATATCCTTGGTAATCGTACTGCCATTGCATGTGTAGACAATAAAATAGAATCATTAATTTTTGAAATCTGTGTTTTATTAGCTTTGGAGTCATAATAAAAATTCAGATATTAAGCAAATGTATGCTTTTTCTCTTTGTAATATACTAGGGGCTTTTCCTTTCATAGAACATGTTTTAAACACTTGTTTTTAAGATTGCAGGGGGAGTATTAGCATTCAATGTAATTAAATGTAATTGCATTTCCTATGTGGATTATTTTTAGTCTCTTTTTAATGCATTTATGATTATTTTCCTCTATACTAGCTATTGTAGATTTGCCTTGATAGGTGGTTATGGAAAAATTGTTTGCTTGGAAACAATCAGAAGTCATGAATTTGATTTCATTTTAATTTAGAAGTTTTCTAATAAAAATTTGGTATATTATCAAGGGAAAAGCATTAAACTAACTGTTCAGGGGCTAAAGTTTTTGTTCTTATTCATTTAATGTGATCTCAGAAAAATAATGAATCTCTCTGGACTAAGTTATCCCACTTGGGAAGTATTTCATTGATTTCAGTCCCTGACCTCAACAGGTGATGTGGAAACATCAGATTACAACTTCCCTAGGTACTAGATGAGGTGAAGATTTGCCGAGAAGGAAGGAGAGACAACTTCCTGGAATGTTGGTAGTAGTCTGTTTCTTGATTGGTGTTCGGTTACACCGGGGTGGGCATTTGTCAGTACTCAACATATACTTAAGATTTGTACATATATGGTGTTTAAATTTTACCTCCCGCCCCAAAACCCAGGAACCTGTAAATGTACATGGAAGTCTACTTACTGACATGCATTTTGAAGTATAGTGGGTATAACCAGATCTTGAGCTTTGAAACTTACTTCAAAATGCATTAGGGAAAAAAAAAAGAGATAAATGGATAGTAGAATGTTGAGGAATGTGCTAAAGAACAAGTATGATAAAATGCTAATTATAGAATCTAAGTAGTAAAAGTTTTTTTCAACTTTTGTGTTTGAAATTATTCATAATAAAATGTTGGGGGAAAAAATGAAGGTACAGGTTTTTGCTCATTTAAGGACCTGCATACTTCCACTTTAATCCTTCTTAATTCAAAATCATACTACTTAGATTAATACCAAAAAGGGAAGGGGTGTGAATGTAGACACTCAGATAACTATGAAAATGTAGCCACCTCATACTTTCTCAAATTACCTTCTATGGGACCATTATGAAGCATGGAAACCAAGGATGTCTTTACCGGCAAAAACTCTGAGAAACCCAAACCACATAGCCTAGCCAGTGGCCTTTGTGGGTAGGTAAAAATTGGCCTTCAGAACCCTAACCACAAAGAAGGACTTGGCTTCCTGACACATAATCTTCACGAAAGGCAAGCAGGTACCTCTGCTCTATACCTTATATTAAGACTCTATCAAATGAAAATGGGCTTTCAGTTTTCAGCCAGATCCCAGGAATTTGGCCATGAATACCTCCACTTTTATCAGAATGCCAAGCTCTCTCTCACTTAGGAAGTGAGAAATAAAACCTAACACAAAATGTTTAGCTACTGATTCTCAAACTTTAATGTATGTAATAATCACTTGTATGAAAATTTTAATATGTGTAAAATTAATGTGTTGAAACAGTGAACCCAGTTCCAAACTGGGTTTTCTGAATCTGTAGGTCTAAGGAAGAGCCCAGAGATCTGCTCTGTTTGTTTGTTTTGGTGCTAGCGACTGGACCCAGGAGTACTTTTACTTTTTTTTATTTTTAATTTTGAGACAGGATCTCACTAAATTGCTGAGGTTGGCCTCTAACTTGGGATTCTCCTCTATCAGCCTCCAGAGTCACTAGGATTACAGGTGTGTGCCACTGTTCCACAAAGAAATCTACAGTTTCATAAGCACCCAAAGATACTGATGAAATTATTGGATAACCTGATGCAGCATAGATGTGGGGGTATTTTTGGAGGGGAGGGGGGAGTTTTAGACAGGGCCTCGCTTTGTTGCCTGGGCTGGCTTCCAACTCCTGGGCTCAAGTGATCCTCCTATCTCAGCCTCCCAAGTAGCTGGGATTACAGATACACTGTGCTCAGCTACTGTAGATGTGTTTTGACAGTTGATTTAGTAACACAGAATCTCATGTGGACATGTGGGTTTTTGTTTTTTTGGTTTTTTTTTTTTTTGGCTTTTTGTTATGGAAAATTTTAAACATACTTTATAGAGAGAATAGTTTAATGAACCTCTTGTGGACCCATCACCTAACTTTAATAATCTTTATTCACCTTTACACTTATCCACTTCCTACACCTCTCCTCCACAGATGATTTGTGGAAGGAAATGTTAGATGTAAAATTACATCTGTAAATATTTTAATAGGCATCTCTAAAGTACTAAAATATGTGTTCTTTTTAAAATATACCATTGTTAAATCTTACAAAATTCGAGAATAATTTCCTAGTATCACATATGGACTGTGCAACTGCCTTGGTTGTCTTTTGTTTTTCCACAGATTTGTTGGAATTACATTGCATTAGATTGATGTATCTCTTTCATCTTTTAATTTATAGGTTTCTCCTCCCTCTTTTTTTATTTGTAACTTTAAATCCCTTGTGATTTGTTAAAGAGACCATTTGTTCTATAGATTTTCTGAGTGTAGATTTTGCTAATTTTATCCCCAAGGTGTCATTTACCTTCCCTACCCCACCTCCTGTGAATTCCATCACTTCCATCCTGAAGTTTTTTGGGTTTTTTGAGGGGGATTGATACTAGGGATTGAACCCAGGGGTGCTTTACCACTGAACTATGTTCCCAGCCTTTTGTATTTTTTATTTTGAGACAGGGTCTCACTAAGTTGCCTAAGCTGGCCTCAAATTTGAGACCCTCTTGCCTCAGCTGCCTGAGTAGCTGGGATTACAGTTGTGCACCACTGCACCTGACTGAAAATCCTGTATTTAACTAGTTGTTTGTAAACCTTTCCCTCTCATCATAGACATTTCCTTTTTTAAGTTGGGCTTTTAAAGCTTTCATACCTTGCCTGTCTACTTAGACATTCTGTTTGCTACAGAAAGCAGAAAGGCTATTTTGCTTTTTTATCCTAGGTTTGGTTTCATAGTATAATAGTCTTTGAAATTTGTCCTAGTGCCCCTAACATGTATTTCAGTTTCTGAGACATGTTAAGATGAATAAATGACCACATGATGGAACAGAAAGTCTGAGCCCTCAGTGAAATTACAGTTGAGGGCTAGGGATGTAGCTCAGTTGATAGGGTGCTTGCCTCACATCCACAAGACCCTGGTTTCAATCCTCATCAACACACACACACACACACACACACACACACGCACGCGCACACACACACACACACACAAAGTGGATTACAGTTGCAGGCAGGTTGACCTGGTATAAATACAAGTAAACCAGGACCATCTGTTCTGTCTCATAATCCTATCCTGAGGAAAAGGGATGAGTTTTGTTGTTGGTACTGTTGTTGTTTTTAAGAGGATGGGTTTTTGTTAAATATTAATTTACTTTTTAAAAAAAAATTTTTTTAGTTGTTGATAGATCTTTTTTTTATTTATTTATACATGGTGCTGAGAATCAAACTCAGTGCCTCACACATGCCAGGCAAGTGTGCTACCACTGAGCCATAGCCTCAGCCCAAGGGGATGGGTTTTTAATATTCATTTTTGTTTACTTTGTTCTCACAGCAAACATACGGTTTCTGAGTCAGGAATAGAGAATTATTACTATGCAGGAAGCACATTTGTTTTCATACCCCAGTTTTTTCCTTCAGAACAATGCAAAATTATCTAGAAGAATGAGGTTGGATATGCCAAGATCACTCCAGGAACCAGGAAGGAATGGACTCATTCCTTTGTTCAACAAATGTATCAATTGCCAATTGCATGTCAGACACTGAAGTAGATGATCAACACTAGAAAATTCCCAACCCAATACATTAAAACCATATATCTCTGTGTCTAGAGTTAGCATCACAGTATATGTGTGTGTTAAAAAAATATGTGTCATCTTTGATTTTATATATGATTTTATCCATATACACGGGTTTTTTCCTTCACACATTATAATTTCAAAAAAAAAACTTTTTTTCATTTTAAATTTGTCTTCAGTTGTCATTTGTACAGAAGTTTGCATGAAGTTTTCTCATGCCCAGCTTTTCAGATAGCAATTGAATTAATTATGCTTTTATTCCTGTTATTGTGTCTGCTCATGTGGATAATTCTTTTGATGAGAAAATAAAGTCCAAAATGTAAAAGTTAAACTTAAGGAAGAAAATTCCTTAAGTACAAAGTGATAAGAATTTTACCAGGCTGAAGAGACTTAAAGAGAGAGACAAGCCCTAGGATTTGGCAAGTGATTCAGAGTGCCAGGTTGATTGGTAGGTACTGGAGTTTCAGCTTTCTGATAGGAGAGCCAATAAAACATAATTGGAAACTGGGCATGGTGGTGCATACCTGTAATCCCAGCAACTCAGGAGGCTGAGGCAAGAGGATCACAAAATCAAGGCCAGCTTGGGCAACTTATCAAGACCCTCACCAACTTATCAAGACCCTGTCTCAAAATAAAAAGTAAAAAGGGATGGGGATGTAGCTCAATAGTAGAGTGCCCCTAGGTTCAATCCCCAGTACTGAAAAATAATCTAAAATAAAAAGGTAGTTGACAAATACTGAATGGTTCTAAGCAGAAAACTTAGTAATTATCCTACCCTAAACTTTGTCCCCTTACACATGTGTAAACTGTGTACATGCATGTATGTGTGCATGTATACTAGTATGCTGTTGTTTTTCATTTACTAATAATATGGGTATTGGGCTGGGGTTGTGGCTCACTGGTAGAGCACTCACGTAGCACATGTGGGACCCTGGGTTCGATCTTCAGCACCACATAAAAATAAATAAATAAAATAAGATATTGTGTCTAGCGACAATTAAAATAAATAAATAAATAAATATTTAAAAAATAATATGGGTATCTCTGAAAGGAAAACTTATTAAAGGAAAGTTAAGTTTGTTTTGCTGTGAAACTTTATGACAGATTGAGATATGTAAAAATTTGAAGCTGTGGCTTCCAGTCAGTTTCTTTGAAATGAAAAAGGAAGGACAGAGCTTGTTTTTCATGCCAATTATAGATACAAAATTCAGTTAAATAATTTAGGAACATTAAAAATGTATTCTGTGCTAAGGGTGTAGCTCAGTGGTAGAGTGCTTGCCTAGCATGCACACAAGCGTGGGTTTGATCCCCAGCACCACACACACACACACATACACACACACACACACAAAGTATTTAGCTTGATTCTTGATTTTCTCAAAGTTTGTCATGATTAATGTGTTATTTTAATCATTTTTTCATTGTTGAAGTAACTTTACAGACCATTTCTAGATATAACATAGCCTGAACAAAGTTGGAAAATAAAAGAGTAAAATTTTACAAGCGTGGGTGGTAAAACCATAACAAGCTAGGAGATCATCAAACTCCACAGAGACTGTGTCACCTTTCAAAGTGAAGTTTACTATTGCCAGTAATTGCAAATGTACCTGTTTATTTGTTTTTAAAGTATATTTAAATTTTGAGGAAATAGACCTAAAATTTTTTGAACAATAAAAAGTAAAGCATCTTTTAGTTCTTTGCCATTTATAAAATCTGAACAAAGAGTGACTAGGAGAAACTGTCTATATTACAGTGAAGAAGAGACATACTATGTTTTCTGGTTTCAGAGCTCCCCAAAGTATGAGCATATATCACAAACAATCGTGTTCTAAAATAGCAGGGGAATAAAAAAATTATAACCCACAAAAATAACTGCCTCTGTCTTTTGAATTCTGACATAGTTCATTTTTTTAAAGTCTTGAGTTTTTTGTTTTTTATTTTGTTTGTTTTGGTACCAAAGATTGAATCCAGGGGTGCTCAACCACTGAGCCATGTCTCCAGCCCTTTTTTAATATTGTATTTAGAGACAGGGTCTTGCTGATTTGTTAAGTGCCTTGCTAAATTGCTGAGGTTGGCTTTGAACTCAAGATCCTCCTGCCTCAGCCTCCTGAGCTGCTGGGATTACAGGCGTGCACCACCGCGCCTGACTAAAGTCTGAGTTAGAAAATCATATTACAGGAGTGAAAATGAACCAAAACTGGTATGAAGTAAGGGGAGGGTCCAAGAATGTGTGACGCAACATTGCTGCCATGTTACAGGAGGGATTTCCCTCCCCAAATTTCTGTTTGCATTCTTCACCCCTTTAACCCTAGCCCCAGCTTCAGCATGTGAAAGTGTCTTTCTAAATTAAAATTCTTGATATGCTTCTAGTTTAGTAATAAAGTCATGAGCAATAGTAATGCAGTCAGCAATTACCTTTCTGCCTTTTATCTTAAATTGGAGACACTAGAGCAAACTCAATTAGCAGAAAATAATTCTGTTTCTTAAGAAAGCCTTTCATTTAATTTTCTTTTATACTTAAAAATGAAAATATACTTAACTCCTCCAAATATTTAATTGTATGTGATTCATTTGTTAAAGGATGTCTTAATTCTACAATTAAACATACACCCACATATATATCTCTGTGTATGTATCAGACATTTAAAACATATTCTTATTGTATAGTTTTAAGAAATTGTTTTGAAGAGAGAAGACTAAAAACAATTTAGGAATATTTTGTATTCAGTGCTCATCATTTTCAGAAATTCATAAATTAGAAATATTTTGCTGGTAGGGAAGACTAAAGAGTTATAGATTTTTCCCATAGTGCTTCATACTTACAAAACAGGTTAACAAGTGATATAATATGAAATGATAGGAAGTTCAACTGGCCCCAAACTACCTCCCCTACAGCCTGCTTAGACTTTAAAAATTTCCAACTATTAGAATTTCTTTGGGTTGAAGGAATTTCCCCATCAAATCTAAGTTTAATAGGAGGGATTTCTCCTGTGTTTTGCAAAGGTAGCATTAGAAGGAATGAGTTGGGCATGTTTTTAATAGTCTTGGTGAAGACCCCAGAGAAAGAGGGAAGGGTGGGGATTCTTAGTGGAAGAAAAGGGAGCCACTCCCGACCTATGGCTCCAAAAGAGGACTTTAGGCCATAGGAAAGGCAAGCAAAGCCCATACTTCTTAATTATACTTATGAAATGTTCAATTGGATGGAAGCCATGTTACTAATACTAGCCAGGTGCAGTAGCAAACATCTGTAATCCCAGCAACTAGGGAGGCCAAGATACAAAGATTGCAAGTTCAAGTATAGCTTCAACAACTTGGTGGGACCCTGTTTCAAAATAAAAATAAAAAGGACTGATGTACTCAGTAGTAAAAGTCCTCTTGGCTTTAGTCCCCTGACCAAAAGTAAACAAAACTATAATACTCATCAGAGTTATAAAATTGATATTATATACTAAGATAGAAGATACCATTTGTGCATACTTTCTGTCTCTTTTTGAGCATAATATCAAAATGTTTGCAAAATAATTTGGCTCCTTCGCTTTTTCCACAGCCAGGGAGAGCAGTCCAGAAAACAGTCTAGTTGAATTCTTGGATGGGTTCTTGGCAAGAATACAAAGTAGCTTTATACAGCTCATCTCTGATGCTTTTCACTGAATGTGTGAAAGAAAAGGGAGGATTTGTGGACCTGATTAAAACAAGGAAGTAACCCAGTGGCTTAAATAGGCATGTTGTGGAATTTGAATCCTAAAATAAAGCCCTCCATCATTGACTTTTCAGCCATGGGAATAACCAGTTGCTTCATTGTGTGTTTTGTCAAAGTGCCTCAGCCATTTGGTCTGCCTGATGGTTACCTGCTGCCTCTTTTTATAGCCTCTGTGTCCTTTGTTGTTGCCCGGCTGGTCAAACATGTGTAACACTGCCCTAGGGCACCAAGCATGCCCTGGGGGGGCTAAGTGCTGCCAGATGTTGGGAGCAAGGGTTGATTCACATGGCCATAATTTCAATAGCTAATTTTACCTGTTTTCTTTTGGTTTTGGGTTTCATTCTTAAAGAAAAATCCATTTGGAGTTGTTGTTTTTTTTCTCCTTTAAATTATAGTCTTGTCTTATTACCTCTAATCTCCCAGTCCATCCCACCCCCAAAATGAAAGTGTGAGACTAAAAGAATGGAGAAGACTTGTGATTTATTAAGTCTGTGTGACTAATATTTTTACTTCATGATGAAAATTAAAGATATAACTAATGAATTTCACAATGTGAGAAGTGCTAGGGACAAATAAGTAAATTTTCCTAACAAATTATAAGGAAGTAAAAAAGAGGAGAGAAGAATTTATTAAAACTGGTATATGAGACATGTCAATTACAGGGGACCTTATGTGGATCATATATTAATAAACTTTATTTAATGTTAAAAAAGATAAAAGAAGCATCTAAAGACTGATCAAAGATTTGATGAGGGCTGTGGCTGTGGCCCAGTGGTGGAGCATTTGCCTGTCACATGTGGGGCACTGGATTCCATCCTCAGCACCACATGATAAATAAAAGTGTTATTATATTCATCTACAACTAAAAAATAATAATAAAAAAGATTTGATGATACTAAGCAGTTACTATTGATTTTTTTTTTAGGTATGGTAGCATTATGTTGTTAAATAATTAAAAAGAATCCTTATGTTTTTGATATATTAAAATGTTTTTATGGGCCTGGGGATGTGGCTCAAGCGGTAGCACACTCGCCTGGCATGCGTGCAGTCTGGGTTCGATCCTCAGCACCACATACAAACAAAGATGTTATGTCCGCCGAGAACTAAAAAAAATAAATAAAAAAAAAAGTTAAAAATTCTCTCTCTCTCTCTCTCTCTCTTTAGAAAAAAAAATTTTAAAAAAATGTTTTTATAAATGAGATTATGTGATAACTGGAAATGGCTTCAAAATAATTCAGTAGAAAGGGTAGATGATTTTAGCTGAAACAAGATTGACCATTTTGAATCTTGGAGCTGGATGTTGGATACATGGGACCTTTTTTTAATATTTATTTTTTTAGTTGTAATTGGACACATACATTTATTTTATGTGGTGCTGAGGATCGAACCCAGGGCCTCACATGTGCTAGGCGAGTGCTCTACCACTGAGCCACAACCCCTACCCAGGACTTTTTTTTTTTTTAATATTTATTTATTTATTTACTTACTTTAGTTGTAGTTGGGCACAATACCTTTATTTTTTTATTTTCATGTGATGCTGAGGATCGAACCCACTGCCCTGCACATGCTAGGCAAGCGCTCTACTGCTGAGCCACAACCCCAGCCCTACATGGGACCTTTTGACACTAATCTGACTACTTTTGGGTATGGTTAAAATTTCCTATAATAAAAAGTTTTTTGAAAATAGGTTTATATTTGAAACCCTGATTTCCCAATTTATAACTTTTGCAATCTTAGACAAATTTCTAAACATCCTCGAGCCTCAACTTTTTTGGTTTTCAGGGACTTTTGGTTTTGGGAGGGGATTTTTGCCTGTTAAACAGGTACTAGTATATCTTCCTAGTTTTACCTTACACAACTTCTTGGACCAAATTAAATGACATGTATGAGATTTCTTTGTAAATTGCTACAAGTATGTCAGCTGTATTATTATAAATTTCTCTAAAGAATACGTTTACCTCCTAAGAAATTTAATAGCTTTTTCTGCCTCAGCAAGCTGTATGGTGTCCTGGATATCAATTAAATATCAATTAAAAAGCTTGGAGAGCCACGAGTGCCATGGTGCTCACCTATAATCCGACTACTCTGGTGGCTAAGGCAAGAGGATTGAGAGTTCAAGGACAACCTGGGCAATTTAGCAAGATCTTGTCTCAAAAAATAAAAAGGGCTGGGAGTGTAGTTCAGTGGTAGAGCGCTTGCCTAGCTTGCAGAGGCCCTGGTTTCAATCCCAGTATTGCAAAAGAAAAACAAATCAAGAAGCTCTGGAATAAGAATATAGTTACTGGCCATTAAGGGTATTTATTCAGCAAAAAATAAATGCAAATAAAAGAAAAAAAAAGGGTATTTATTAACTAGTTTGTAATAATAGAGTAATTCTAAGAAATCATTTTTTAAAATTTGCATATAAAATTGCTCATAGCCTACTCAATTAAATATAGTGTAGACAATTAAATCATTGCTTTTTCCATATAGTAAGAATTATGAATTATGTCTGATTTCTTATTTTCCTTGGTTTAAAAAATTGCTTGAATTTAACTTATTAATCATTATTTTAAATTTCTTAAATCATAATATACAGACACCTGATTGATGGATTATTCCCAGGTTTGTTTTGTTTTCTAGTTCTAACCTTCTTACTTCCTACCTTTCTGCATTTTCCTCCCTCCTTTCCAGCATTTTGTTATGAAATATAATATACAGAAATGTGTAAAACAGTTGTACAATTTAATGAGTGATTATAAAGCAAATACTGATGTAACAATGTATTTGTTTTTTAAAAAAATCAGAATATTGCCAGCACTTCAGATCACCTCTGCATATGCCAATCCAAATCTCTCCCATCCCCCAGGAAACCACTATCCTGACTTTATTTGTATTTTCTTCCTTGCTTTCCTTTATAGTTTATAGATTCCTAAGGAGAACAATTTAAAAAATATATCCATATAATTGTCTCTTGTTGTAGTTCATCCTTGTTTTTTTTTTTTTTTGTTGTTGTTTTTTTTTTTTTGTGGTACCAGGGACTGAACCCAGGGGCACTTAACCATTGAGCCATATCCCCAACCCTTTTTTGTATTTTATTTAGAGACAGGGTCTTGCTGAGTTGCTTAGGGTCTCACTAAGTTGCTGAAGCTCGCTTTGAACTGGTGATCCTCCTTCCTCAGCCTCCCAGGCCTCTGGGATTACAGGTTTGTGCCACCACGTTCAGCTCATTTTGATTTTTAGGTGGTCTTCCATTTTAGGGATTTACCATAATCCATCCATCCATTCAATTATTGATGGATATTTGGTTGTTTCCACTTTTTTCTATTATAGGCATTCTTTTTTTTTTTTTTTTTGGACTGGGGATTGACTTTAGGATGCTTTTACCACAGTGGTACATTGCCTCCCCTGCTCCTGCTTTTTTTTTTTTTTTTTTTAATTTTGAGACAGGATCTTGCTAAATTGCTGGTGGGCCTGGCCTGAAATTTGTAATTTTTCAGCCTCAGTCTCAGCCTCCTGAGTAGCTGGGATTACAGGCAAGTTCTACCACATCCAGCTACAGACACTCTTTTCTATGTCATTTTTTTGAGGGGGAAGGGAGGGTGCTGGGGATTAAACCCAGGGGCACTTTTACCACTAAGATACATCTCCAGACCTTTTTTGATACCGGGTCTTACTAAGTTGCTTAGGGACTGGCTAAATTGCTGAGGCTGGCCTCAAACCTGAGATTTTTCTGCCTTAGCCTCCTGAATCACTGGGATTACAGGCATGTGCCACCACGCCTAGTTGTGTCTTTTGATGCACCTTTATTTATATCTATTATGTGTAAAAGATTGAATTAATGACTTTATATTAACAAATAGTTTTACAAAGTGGTTGTGCCAGTTGATACTCTCCAGTAGTATTTGAGTTCTCATTGCCCCAAATCCTCACCTGTACTTGGTATTCTCAGACTTAAATACTATCTTTTAGAATATTATTAGTAAAACAACATAAATAAACTAACTTACTGTATCTGGGTACTTGTAATTTTAAAATCTGGGTTTTAGAGTGAGGAATAAGTATGTATTTATGTGAATGTGTATGTCTGTGTGTGCACGTATTTCATAGACATAAACTCTTCTGGGCATTTATATTTGTTTGCTAAATTTCATGTTCCTATATAACATCCACTATTCTGAAGACCAGAAGAAAAAATGGTATAGTTTTTAAAAAGCAGAGAGAATTTTTGTACTTTTTTTATTCATTGTGATATTCAACTTGATAATGAGTGATTGTTCAACATATTCACTGTAATGTGCCAGGTGTTATACTCGTGAGCACTTAATAAAAACTAATGTTGTCTTTATAACCTTTTTTTCCACCCTTTTAGAGGAGGAAAAGTTTACCTTGACTCATGGTTTCAGAAGTTCAGGCTGAAACCATGGGTGGTCAGATGTCTCCTTAGCTCTGGGCCCAAGGTGAGGTAGAACATCATGACAGAAGGGCACAGCAAAGGAAAGCAACTCAGGACATGACAGCTAGGAAAGAGAGAGAGAGAGAGAGAGAAGGAAGGAAGGAGGAAGGAAGGAAGGAAAGGGAGGGAGGGAAGGAGGGAGCAAGGAAGGAAGGAAAGAAGGAAGGAAGGAATTTCCCATTTTTAATAGATAAAGAAACTGAGGCATGAAATAGTTAAACCTGCCTAAGAATAGACAGCTAATAAGAGTCGAAGCTAGACAGTCCAGTTCCACTGGATCCATCAGAGTTATGAACACTTAACATCTAGACCCCTTAGCCATACTGATGAACTCTGGATAGAGTGACATTAGTCTTTCAGAGCTACCATATTTCCTAACAGGTGACTATACTGGGACTTGAGGTATTCTTTGTGGAGCTAAGTGTTAGGTAAGTAGAGTTGCTCAAACTTCACAATAGACTTATTGCCGGGTATTGGCGCACACTTGTAATCCCAGTGAATCAGGAGACTGAGACAGGAAAGTCACAAGTTTGAGGCTAGCTTAGCCTCAGCAACTAAGCAAGGCCTAAGCAACTTAGTAAGACCTTGTCTGTAAATAAAAAATAAAAAAAGGATAGAGATGTGGCTCAGTGGTTAAGTGGCCTTGGTTTCAATCTGTAGTACCCCCCCCCCCAGAAAAAGGAGGGGGGTTAAAAACTTTCTGGGGGCAGGGGTTGTGGCTCAGTGGTAGAGCTAGGGTGCTTGCCTAGCACGTGTAAGGCACTAAGTTCCATCCTCAGCACCACATTAAAAATAAATAAAACAAAGTTATTAAAAAAAGAAAAATATCCTTCTGAAATAAAGTAAAGATATTAAAAAAAAAAAGAAACTTACTTTCTTTTACTTACTATTTAGAACTTGAAATAGAAACAACACAAGGATTCCAGCTCTGGGGCTGGTACAGGTATTATAGGAAAGGATGAGACTGGGTCCTGTCTTCTTTAATATTTTCAGGGACACTCAGACTCCATTCTCTTTCTATACAGGTTTGGGAGCAAGAGACTGAAGAATAAGAGATAGGAAACAGTAGAGTAGATTTTTTCTTTTTCTCTAATTGTTCAAGTGTGGAAATGTTTTCTTTTAAAACCATCTTGTAAATGGTAACAACATTTCCCATAAAATCCTTCAGTATAGCTAAATTATGTGCTTACAGCTGAAGAGTTTCCTAGTTTTTTTTCTTTACAAATGTGTAGAGTTTCAGTTATCCTATGGGTGAATGGGCTAGCCTTAGAACTCAGCCACATTGTTTATCTAAGAAAATGCATTCCAAACAGCTAAGACCACATATTTATCTTAGTGTAGAGCTGACTTTATCCATAATATAGATCACTGACTGCCTGAATACTCTTCTCCAAGCTAACTGAACAGTATCATCATCGTTTTGATGGTAAAGTGAAAAACATCTTTAGTAAGACAGAAAATATTTTCTTTGGATATACTGTGACTGGGACTAAATTTCACTTAGCTACATAGTTAAAAAATTGTAGCAATACCATAAATTCATCTGTTTTTCATTTGTCACATATGGTTTTTTATTTATCAACACTCCTAAAACATTGTAGCATATTAATGTAGCTACCTAAACCACAAGTAGATCTTTAGACTTGTGTGGCAAGAGGAATGATAATTATAATCTGCTTCAGGCTACAGACTAGAACGATTCAAAAAGAAAAGTGCATTACTAATGTGCAGAGCTCATAAATTCCCAATGTCAGTTTACCACTTGTGCCGTCAGGCTGGTTGGCTAGAGGCAAAGAGAGTAGAGTTACATATTTATGAGGTTTGAAACTAGCCATCACCAAGTCCAAATATTTCCATTTCAGACTGCTCATGAAAGTGAGCATCATCTAGTCACAGTGGTGGAGTTGAGAGCAGGGTGGGTTTGGTAATGATGAGACATTACTTATAAGTATAAATTCTGACCATTTTAGTCCAGGGATACTTTATATGTAGGATTTCTAGGCTTCATATTTTATTTATTGCCCCTGAGATGCCTACCTGAGAGGCCAAAGGCCATTCTGCAAAAATTCGCTTGCCACCTAAGTTTTTACAGCACACAAGTGAAAATGAAACTTCTTTCAACTCTGCAGCATTTCTCTAGTCCTTCTAGTGTACAACTTGTATGACTTCCTGCCTTTGTCTGTGATCACAATGGCCAAGCCCAAAACACCTTCAGATCACAGCCAGCACTTGACTGCATACTGTGTTCAGAAACAATCAAGTAGGCAGACCTGATCTCTCTTTTGGGCTCCAGTGTACTTCAGGAGTTTAATGTGTGTAGTGTAATGAACAGCTACAAACCAGGACCCCAGGATACTCCCAAGAAACACATGGCTGTGAACTGCAAGTTAGTAATATGTGAACAACTGTACACTTTCCACTGTCCAGAAGGGCTAGTCCTGGGGCTATTTTAATTTACAGCCCAGGAGCTGTTGCAGACTAATGTCTTTTTTTATTTTTATTTTTTTGGTGGTGCTGAGGATTGAACCTAAGGAATTCTGCATACTAGGCAAGCACTCTACCAACTGAGCTATATCCCCAACCCCCCAATGTCTGTTTTAAATGCTTTGTGTTCCCAAATATAAATAGAAGCATCCCAGATTTAAAGCAACTCTTCGATTTCCTATACTTCTTAGAATTCTTTTTGTTTGTTGGTTGGTAGAGCAATACTTTTTAAACTACATTGTTATTGAAAATTTTCAAATATAGGCAAAATCAGAGAAAGGGGTATACTGAACTCCTCTGTGTTATTACCTGTAAAAATATATTTTTTAATTTTTTTAGTTGTTCATGGCTATTTATGATTTATTTATTTATATGTGGTGATGAGAATAGTTAGGCAAGTGCTCTACCACTGATCCACAACCCCAAGCCCTGTGAAAATATTTTTAATGGAAAAAAATTAGATTTTTTTCTGTCATCTATATGATTGTAATTTTCCAATCTTATAGGTGGAGTTGGAGTTGGATGTAGTATTATGAAACTCATGGAGGAAAATGCCTCAGGAGAGCATTTGCCCTAAGGAGTAGTAGTGAGAGGAGGACTTGTCCTCAACAGCTTAAAGATGCATTGCTCTTTCCTAAGAGAATTCAAGTTGAATAAGAAAGGATTCTAGGAACTAGACAGAGTCTTGTCCAACAGGCTGGCAGATTCATTCTGAATTTAATCTTGTTTAAAGCTCTGGTCTCTTTCCCTAGTTGTAAGACTACGGATATTTTGTAATTGTGCTGTTTGCTCAGTACCTTCAGGCTTTTTGTGTGCCTAGTCTCAGTTACAGTTATATAAAGCTGAATCAGAACAGGACCCCTAAGATGTAAGGCAAAACAAACAAACAACAACAACAAAAAACCTACCTGAATGCTCATCATTGGTTTAAAAAAAAAAAAAAAGGAATGTGATCTTTCTATCTAAGGGAATGCTCTGAAACCACTACAAAATCAGATATATCTGTATTTTTTGTTAGACAGGAACCCTAGCACTGAAAAGATTATGGTTGCCCCACCCCTAACCCAGACACATAATTCAAAACACAGTACAGACTAAACTGTAAAATTAGAATAATTCAGGGGAGAATAAGAATAACAAGTTGAAAGCCAGGCGTAGTAATGTGCGCTGTAATCTCAGCAACTTGGGAGGCTGAGGCAGGAGGATTACAAGTTTGAGGCCACCTTGGTCAACTGAATGAGACCCTGTCTCAAAAAAATAATAATAATTCTAAAAATGTTCTAATTTCCTCCTCCTGGTGATTAGGCCATCACTTTTTTTTTTTTTTTGGATGCTTTTATTTCTTTGACAATTACAGCATCTGTTAGTTTACCCAGTCTAGCATTCTGTATTTGGGAAAAGGGAATAATACTTGGCTCCAGGAGGCAAGGTAAGAGAAGGGTGAATGGGCAGTGACAGAAAGGAAAGTCTTTTTAACCCCAGTTGTTCTCAACTCACTTCTTCCAGTGGAGAAAGTGTGTGAGTCTGAGTTTTGATATATGCAGGTACATAAAAATAGGGCACTAGATTGTTATACTTCAGTTTATATTTGTGTATGTTTGGTACTAGAGATTGAGCCCAGGGGTGCTCTAACACTGACCTACATCTCTAGTCCTTTTTATTTTTTATTTTCAGACAGGGTCTTGCTAAGTTGCCCAGCCTGGCCTCAAGCTTGCCATCCTCCTGACTCAGCCTCCTAAACAGCTAGATTACAGGCATGTGCCACCATGCCTGACAAAACTTAAGTTTTTAAAAGAAAGTTTAATATCATATAAAAATTACATGTATATGTAATAACATCATATTTAATTATAAAAATTCCATTTTTTATAATAACGTCCAAGAAGATAAAATACCTAGGAATAGATAAGTAACAAGAAATCTATAGAACCTATATGAAGAAAACATTAGATTTCATAGAAAACATTGAGTACCATTAAAGATTGTAGTAAATGTGAAGACATCTTTTAAATAAGACAACTAAATATTTTAAGTCATATTCTCTTCATAATTCATAAGTCCAATGTAAACCCAACTGAATGGCCAAAAACACTTTAAACATGGTTGAAATGCAAATAACAAACCAAAAAAAGCATTTGAAATAATATAGTGCTTAATGTTTCTAATTCAGAGAGCAGTTCTAAAAATAAGTCAAATGAAAAACCAAGAGGCCCAGAGACTTCACAAAAGAGGATATGAAAATAAAACATAGGAAAAATTCTTCAACCTCAGGAGTGTCTAATAAAAAAAGTAAAAGCAAGAGATCATTTTTCATTTTGAAAATAAAAAAATGATTAATAATATTAATAATATTTGTGAGGGTGTAGGGAAGTAGGCACTATTGGGAATATAAATGACTACTTTTGTGGAGAGCAACTTTGCAAATATCTCAAAATTTTTCATATTTCTTTTTTTTAATTTTACATAGTTCTTATTTTTTATTATAATTACTTAAACATTAATCAAACAAATTAATGGATTTCACTGTGGCATTTCCATATATGCATCTTTGATCATATCTACCTTCTCTATTATCCTTTCTTGCCCTTCCCTCCCTCCTTTCTTCCCTTTCTCCCCAGTCCTTCCTCTTCCCTAATAGTCTGTCTTCTTTTCTCTCTCTCTCTCCCTCCCCCTCTCTCTCTCTTTTTTTAGTTTCCACAAGCTAGAGAAAGCATATGATACGTTTCTTTCTATGCCTGTCTTATTTCCCTTAACATGATAACCTCTAGTACCGTCCATTTTCTGGCAAATAATATGATTTTGTTAGTCGTCATGGCTGAATAAAATGCCATTGTGTATATATGCCATTTTTTAAAATACGCTTCTCTTTTGGCTTCTGTTGGGAGGGAAGAAGGCTGATTCTATCTCTTGTCTATTATGAGTAGTGCTGCAGTAAACATGGGTATGCAGGTATCTCTTTTGTAAAAATTATGTGTATTTTTAACTTAAAAATTCTACTGTCAGATGGGCTCGATGGCAGGCCTGTAATCCCAGCAGCTCAAAAGGCTGAGGCTGGAGGATTAAGAGTTCAAAGCCTGCCTCAGCAAAAGTGAGGCACTAAGCAACTGAGTGAGACTCTGTCTCTAAATAAAATACAAAATAGGGCTGGGGATTTGGTTCAGTGATTAAGTGCCCCTGAGTTTAATCCCCAGTACCCTGCCCCGCCAAAAAAAATTCTACTATGAATTTAAATGAAAAAGAATAATTAGTCACATGTGCAGTTGTACACGTAAAAGGCATGAGGTAAACAATACCAAAAAAAGATACCTAAATACTTGTGATTAGTTAATTGACTATGGTTCACATTGGCTATGTGACTCAGCCATACAAGGAAATATTATGAAATCACTAAAGAATATATATGTTTGTTTGTTTTGTGGTTCTGGGTTCAAACCCAGGGCCTTGTGCATATAGGAAACCATCCAGTGAACCACATCCCCAGGCCTATATCCCTATTTTTTGTTAGAGACAAATATCTTCCACATATTAGGGAGAGAAATAAACTACTTTCAAAATAGTAGTTTAATAAAATTATATGTATAAACCATTCATAATATATGGAAAAGTAATGTACTATAAAAATATAACAACAATATACTAGTGGATACATAGAGGAAAAGAAGTGTGTTTGCTGAATGTCAATCAGTAGCGATCATTTGAGGACTCTTTTTACCTTTTTTTTTTTTTTTTTTGGCAGTGCTAGGTATTGAACTTAGGACCTTACTCATGCTAGACAAGTACTCTACCACCATGCTACTTGCTATATACTTTTCTCTTTATCCTTTTTCATTATTCTTATTTAATACAATGCAGGTGCTGTTATAATGAGAAACAAAAAGAATCATGGGCTTCCCATGGACCTGGGTCCTTCTGTGTGGCTTTAGGAGAGAGCTGAGCACAACTCAGGAGGATGACCTTGGACTTGTTGGTTCAAAATGAAAAAGTTGGTAGACAGTGACTCACATCTGCCACAGCCTCACCAAAGGGCTTCTGTTGGGAGGGAAGTGACCATCTGTCACTTCAATACTGGTTATTAGAAAGCACCTAATTTGGCTGAGTTCCCATCAGTAATCCTAGCGATTTGGGAGGCTGAGGCAGGAGGATTGCAAGTTCCAGGCCAGCCTCAGCAACTTAGGCCCTGCCTCAAAATAAAAAGTAAAAAAAAAAAAAGGACTGGGAATATAGTTCAGTAGCGGAGTGCTGCTGGCATCAGTTCCTAATACCAAAAAAGAAAAAAAAAAAAAAAAAGGAAAAGGAAAAAAAGCCACTAATTCATGTAGACATACGGAACAAAGGGATAAGATGGTTGTCTAGAAGAGTCTTCTGGCATAGTGACTACTCATGTACACCAGATCATCCCTTGACAAGACCCAATGCAAAGGTAAACCATTGAAGATGGAAGGAAAAGGGAAATGCATTTGCTGTTTGTAAATTCATATTTGTGGCTTTCTCTTTTCCTCATTTTTCTTTTACTTGGGGCAGGGGCAAGGTGATTTGAATGTGTTTGTAAAATCTAGTTCTGCATTTCCTTCCACCACTTCTCATCTTCATTTCTGAGGACCCCTCAGCAGGTAAAGACAGCATTGTTGCCCACGGGGAGGCAGTGGCCCTCTGTGTGCTGTTATATATTTTCTTTTTATTAGAGCATTATAATTGCACATAGTATTTGGATTCATTCTGACAAAATTATACATGCAAAAATTTTATTTCAATCCCCATTCCTCCCCTTCTCTTTCTCCTCCCTTTTCTTCCCTTTTCTTTTCTACTGATACTCCTTTTTCTCCTTTATTGATTTATTTTTGATTGGTACTTTATACATATAAATAAAGGTGAAATTCCCTTTGGTACATTTAATATGGATATAACATGATTTTGTTAAATTCATTCCATATTTCTTACCCTTTCCCTTCCTTCCTCCCTCCCTCTTGCTCTCTTCCTTCAACTCCAGTTCTTCCCTGTAACTTTATGATATCCAATCCCCTCCCCAATGACTTTCTTTTCTTTATTTTGCTCTAGCTTCCACAGATGAGAGAAAACATTTGACCCTTGTTTTTCTGAGTCTGGCTTATTTCACTTAGCATGATTTTCTCCATTTCCATCCATTTACCAGCAGATGCCATTATTTCATTCTTTTTTTATGGCTGAGTAAAACTCTGTTGTGTATATATGCCACATTCTCTTGATCTATTCATCTATTGACAGGCATCTAGGATGATTCCATAATTTGGCTATTGTGAATTGTGCTGCCATAAACACTGAAGTGACTGTATTGCTATAGTATGCTGATTTTAATTCTTTTGGATAAATACTGAGGAGCAGGATAGCTGGATCATATGCTGTGTATATTTATAGATTTCATGGGCCTGACCCTATCCTCAGAGCTCAGCCTTATTTGGATCTGGGCTCCCTAAATTTTACTCTTTCTTTCTTCCTTTTTTTAACCCCTCTGGTATGGGGGATTGAACCCAGGGACACTTTATTACTGAGCTACATCCCAGCTCTTTTTTATTTTTATTTTTTTGAAACAGGGTCTTGTTAAATTGCTTAGGGCCTCCCTAAGTTGCTGAAGCTGACCTCAATCCTCCTAACTCAGCCTCCCAAGTCACCGAGTTACAGGTGTGCACCAACTTACCCAGTTGATTCTTTTTTTCTTTGGTGGACAAAGTTTTCATAGATTCCCATATAAGAATTACAATTTGACATCTCAGAGATCTGTCTCCATGGGTGTTCACTTGGATTCTGAAAGTAGAGCTAGGGTCTTGAAATGGTTTCTGAATAAACAGTGAAACATGTTTAAAGTCTGTAACTCTTCCTTCTCCCTAACCACATCCTAGATAACCCGCCAATGATGAGTGTCACTTATATGAATAGATTCTCTAGTCTTAGTTTTCAAGTCCCCCCCCCCTTTTTTTTCATTCTAGCTGTCTAGATGATTAATGTGACTAGGAAAATACTGTTGACCCACTTAAATCATGTCAAACAACATCCATTGCTCATCTACATAACGAAATACCATTGAACATTATATCTTTAAGTGTGGGATCCAGTGAACTACAAAATTATGTTTTAGACATTTGAGTTATAAAATAAAATATAACACATTGAAACTAACTATAGCATTAAATAGTACACTAATCAATGGTAACTGTTAGTGAAAATCATTTTAGAAACCAAAACAGCTAATGCATTTCTGTTTTAGTAGTTAGAGGAGGTAGGGGTGGTTGCATGCCACAGTGTGAGTTTAAGAAAAGTCTTTCTGTCAAAGTATGTTTTAATATTACTTGTTTATTATAGGATTTATTATAAATAGTTGGTTTTTTGATTGCTAATCAGTGGTTGTAAAAATAATGGTTTTCTGAAAAAAATTGTTTGACTTTTTATCCTAGTTTTATTAAACTGGTCTTTGAATAATTTTAAAGACAACCAATTTACAGTTGAAACTATTTTGATCAATGATCTGATAACAAAGATAAGCTTTGACAGCTTTTTAAAACTTTGTAAGGACATCATTTGCACAGCATTTAAGTAAATGCAAAATTTAAAGGCAATGAATTTAGGCTATCAGGTTTCCATGGTTACACCTTTCCAAGTTACTTTGTGTATTGTGTAAATAGGACTGTGAGTCACTGATAATTATTTGTTTTTTGTTTGTTCTGTTGATAATTCTGTGTTTAGCTGAATTTAATACAGTTCACACCATGTGCTTTGGTTTATGTATATTTTAGTGTTTGTGATTGACAGTGATTGAGCATTTCTTATGGAGTGCTTGCCTTTTTTGTCATAAATGATGTATGTTGGTAGTGCTTGAAATGTAAATAAGTTCTTTCTGTATCACTGTCTAATAAACAGGAATTTTTATGCAAAGAAGACTTCTTGGTACCTTTCAACAATAAGGTTTGGTGAGCTTTAGAATATTTCTGTTAAACATTGTACACCAAGACAAATATGTTTAAATTTTTGCAGACTTTAATTTACTAAGGTTACTGAGGACAACATAGTGTTTCATGGCTAAGCACTGCATTGACTGGATACTATTTAGTAACTGAATAAAAATAGCATTTAGAGGCTGGAGGTGTGACTCAGAAGTAGAGCACTTGCCTTAGCATATGCTAGGCCCTGGGTTCTGTCCTCCACCCTGGGGTTTGCGGGGTGGAGGAGAAAAAGCAGCATTTGGATTTAACTCTTTTTGGGAGAGGAGGAGGTGCCAGGGATTGAACTCAGCGGCACTTGATCACTGAGCCACATCCCCAGTCCTTTTTTGTGTTTTATTTAGAGACAGGGTGTTACTGAGTTGCTTAGAGCCTCGCCTTTGCTGAAGCTGGCTTTGAACTCACGATCTTCCTGCTTCAGCCTCCCAAGCAGACCTTTATAGGGAATATTTTCATGCAAGGTGGAATATTTCTATAATGTGATTTCTCCCAACCCACCTTCTGCACAATTTAAGAGCTATTCTGTACATGGTTTTGTTAAGAAGGGTATAAGTCTTGAGAAAATCCAGGGCCTTTACCTCTATGAGTGAAAGAAGAGTTTCCCTAGAAATCCCCATTAACCATCACCATATTAGCAAGGTTCCATCAGGAACTCTCAGGAAAAACAAAAACAAAAACAAAACATATGCTTTCTCTCAGTACACTACAATCATCAGATGTTATTCAGTTCGTAAAGTTTTTACATCTTTTACATCTTCAGTGTTGTTGTTTGATGGTTAGGGTGGCCCTATGATGAAGTCAGAAGAGATCCAATGCTGTAGATATGTGGCTTTAAAATAGCAGCTCTGGGAACCATCTAGGATCTCATGATTACTTTTCGATTTACTTACTTTGTGGATTATCCAAAAGCATGTTTTCAAATTCAGACTGGTTTCTACCTATTGATTAGTGCATTTTAGAGTGACCTCCTCCCACAGTCAGCTACCAATGATAGTAGTAATTATCATTTATTGAGGGTTTACTTTGTATTGCTTTCTAGCTATCATATCATACAATTATCATAGCAACATGGTAGGGAAATATTATTCCTGATAACAAATAGGGAGGAGACTAAGTTTTAGAGATTAACTAATATATTCAGGTACACCAGTGAGTACTCAGAGAAGAAAATCCAATTTAAGCAAGAACTCAAGTAAATATAATTAGGAAGGCACATCTTTTAGAAGAAAGCCCCCATGATACATTCACAAGCAAAGTATAAAGTGTTTTAAATTCCACACTATTTCCTACGCCCCCAATTTTTTATGTTTTACTAGGTATTTGGTGGTTGGTTTTCTTTTTGTAACATCCTGGTAGACATGCAGTTCAAAAAATGTTCAATACACCTCACATTAGACAGTAAATATGTTTTTAATATTTTATACATCAGATATTTGAGAACTTTGGCAATATTGAAGACATTAGTATAAAGAAGGCATAAAATTGTCATTCTACTAAGTGTGAATAATTTTGGTCAGCTAAGGTTTTCAATAATATTGTGTTTTCAGATATGAGAAGCAGCCTGCTACACACAGATAAAAAGTACACATTTTCTTGTTGGTAGTGGTGAAGTTTTTAAATTTTTGATCTTTAGTACAAAAAAATAGTTAACTATTCATATATTAAAAAAAAAGAAGGGCCAGATTATAAACAGGCTTCTGTGGAATTCCCCCTTTTAATTCTATACCATTTTAATACATTGAATTTTTTGCTTTAAAGCCTAAAAGTATGGGTGATTATTTATTCATTTGGTTAACCAAGTATATCTAGTTGAATTGAATGTAAAATTATTTGTGGCAATATAACTATATGAAGTCCAAAAGTCTGCCTTCAGAAAATTTAGAGTTTTTCTTTACCAAAAAGGCTACTATGAATTTTCTCTTTATTTTCCTGATTGAAAATAACTCCTGGACGAGTGATCTTTGCTTGTCTTGAATCAGTAGAATTTCAACTATAAAAGCATGGAAATATATTATTTTCTTGAGGCTTTGGCTTTTGTCACTTTAGGTCATGATTACTGACCTACCTACCTACTATTCCTATTGCCTGGTAATGCAGCAGAAACAAAATTCCCAAAACTGTAAAAATAATATTCAAATGTTTTATTTCATGCCTCTCATTTGAAGTTGTACAGTGAAGACATACTTAGGAATGTATTAAATGTAGGGTTGGGGGAGATATTTTGCATTTGGTATTGCTACCACAGTTTTGGTTAAAACTGAGCTATTTTATAACAATTGCTTTCTTATACATCAATAACTTTAAATGGCTCATCAGCAAGAAAGGAAGACAGGCAGGCAGGCAGGCATCTAATGGTATACATATGGCATGTTCCATATAGACACCATTATAAAACAAGGACTAAAGTTATGCTCTTTTCAAATGCCTTAATACACTTTTAAAATATTCATATTAAAACAGTTCCTTTGATCAGAAACTGTAGGTTCCCATATCATCTAATACTGTGTATTTAAATTCAGAATAACTAATAATTTAAGTAGCATTTTACATGACAGTAGTATTTTGGTAGTCTTTTTTTTTTAAGAATTAAAGAAGGACTTTCTTACTACATCCGTTTTTTAAAATATGACTTTTTTTATATGGACATTCTCTAAAATTGAATTCCATGTGTGAGTTCTGTGAAATTGCCCTTTCTGGTTCCTATTTATGTGCTTTAATAAAAAATTGTTCTATCTTCCTCTTCTTGAACTGAAGTGTGTGAGGTAACAGGAATGTTTCTTTTGAGAGACTTTGTAAAGTTGAAATTTGCCAGATGTTCCACACTAACCTAGAAGTGTGCATTCCCTGGGTACCAGGACTGGGTGACATTCCTTCCTGTTCTTTTGACAGCGTTTTGGTTTTGGTTCATTTTGTTGTTGTGCTTCTACTCTGATTAGAACTTGTCTTTTATTCTGTATTTAAATGATATCACGGCATCCAGAAAATCTGGCAAAGAAAATGATATTTTGATGACATTTTTCACAGGGCTCAACTGGAATGAATTATTACATTTTAACCACAGCTCTAATAAACAGCTCCTTTATTTCTCCTGGAAGGATACAGTATTTCTTTGTCCAAGAAGTTGCCTGAGTATATGTATTGTTGAAGTGCTAAAAAGCTGCTTTTCTCTAAACTTTAGCTGAGACACAATGGGATTTGCTCAGCATACACCATTTCAGTGTGACTCAGTGTTTTCTGATTATAAAGATGAATTTATATTTAAATTTTGTGAAGTAAATATTCTTATCTTAAATGAAGACACTTCATAAAACAGTCTTATTTCTTTATACAAATTGATCATGTCCTTGTAATTCCCACTGGTCCACCATATGATCTGCTTACACTTTGAGCTCTTACTGCAGTCTTTGGCATTCTTCTCTGACCTATAGTTGAGCTAGCCTAAAAGATTTTTTTCCTGGGACCATAAGTACAAGTCCATATTATTAAGTAGGGATGTTTATTGATCTGTGTTTCTAGAGTAGACCAATCGGTGTGTGTGTGTGTGTGTGTGTGTGTGTGTGTGTGTTTCCAAAGAGTAGGGAAATGCTTCTTATTTAACTAAATCCTTGGGTTCTGGTGGTATATATTAATGCATAGTTCAAATTCAACTTTTGTAAAGAAACAAAGTATTTTCCTAAACCATTTTTGAGCTTATTATTGATGTTATACTCTACTTGTTGCTATTAAAATTTTAAAAAGGAGGAGGGATGTAGCATAGAGCCAACTTTCTGATGAAGCCTTGGGGAAGTTCATGTTTTGCTCTGACCTGGGGACCATTCTTGAATGTTGTTATTATTAGAAGAGGGTGCCCCCAGGCTGCCCCCCTTCCTTTCCCAGAAGTGCCCTAAGTGTGACTGACTTTCAGTTTATCTTTTCTAGAACCAGGACTCCAGTCTTTGGATTATGGCTTCATGATGAGTTCCACAGACTAGTGTCCATCATTTGACCATTTAGTTTTAATCCTATTTTAGTATTCAAATGATGCGTTCTTATAGAAATTGCCAACTCAGGTAGGCATAGTGGTACATGCCTAGAATTCCAGCTTTTTGGGAGGCTGAGGCAAGAGAATCACAAGTTCAAGGCCAACCTGAGCAAATGAAGGAGTCTCAGAAAGAGCTAGGGATGTAGCTCAATGGTAAAGTCTCCTTGGGTTCAATCCCCAGTACCTCAAAAAAAATTTTTTTTTTTTGCCAACTTAGAGCATTAAGCAACTAGAATGAATTCTTATGTTTCAACATAAAATTGAGTTATGACTAATCTCTTACAATATTGTACACATTTCCTTTTTATTTCCGTGGAGTCTTTGTGAGTATTATAGCAGTCTTTGCTATAAATAAGTACAAGGACAATACTGTTGGATGTCAAGTAGAATCTTTATTTCAGACAAGTATTTGTGCCAGTATATGTTACACTCAACCATGTGCTTTATTTTGAGCATTAAAGAAAATGAGCTGTTTTCCAACACCTGCATACCAACTGGGCCTGCATCCTCTTTAGAAATGCTTAATAAACACTGTAGCTTTATCATCCAGAGGTGATTTCCAAGTAATTAGGCCTTCCCAAATTATTCTTATAGGTTTGTGAAACAGATATAGTTTTCTCTCTGTAACAGCATCTTAGCTTGAAATCCAGGAAGCAGTGGTGTATGTTGTCCATAGCCATGATTTCCTGAATTGGAGAAAAAGTGTGGAAAGCATCTGGGAGAAAGGAGGCTCTTTACCAGCTTGTTTCCTGTAAGTTCAATTGGAAGACCTTGTCTGTGCAAATAGATTTCAAAATAGAGCCTGCCCTTTGACTGTCTCCATAATTACATGGCTCACTCTGTATTTTATTTGGCAGCCAGAGCAGTTAACCCCTGGAAGGAAGGGGCTGATGGCATGCCTGTCTTGGCTTCCCAGACATGTCCATGGGAATGAATAAACCACTGTTTGGAGAAGTCCACAGCTGAAAACACTAGAATGGTCCTTAGCTGAATTGAAACTCTTTGGAAACAAATTTAATCATGTTTATTATGATTGGTTTAAAAAGTTCACTTTGTCTTTAGTGTGTGGATTGTAGAGCAGTATTAATTGTTTTTTAAAAATTGGGAGTTAGGGGAGTTCCTTGTTGCTTTGATGTAATCAACATCTGTCAACTGAATGAATTTGCTTTTGTTTAGTTTCAAGGGCCCTGTCCTTTAGCTTTGCCCAGTCAGTATCTGCTCCAGCCTGGGGCATTCCCTAGTTTGTGTGTGTGTGTGTGTATGTGTTTGTGTGTGTGTGTCCTTCAACAAATACACAGGTTATGCCTTGTGAAATGTGAGCTTCTCTTCTACTTTATAGTTGTCTTGAAATGGGAAGGAACCTTCATTTTTTTCCTCACCTACTTTTGAAACATGTGCAACTTAGTAGGAGATTACAAAAATCAATGAAAGAGTTATATTCAGTGATACAGACTATTTAATTTTTCTTTCACAACATTTGTACAAGTTATGACACCTTTCAAGCAGACAGTCAGTGTTTTAGGTCAAGAAATATGAGGCGTAATGCATTTGCAGTGTTCTCTTGGACTTGAAGCACACAATATAAGAGCCGATACTCCTACTCTGGGTAATTGGTTGGAGTTCATGAAGTGTGATCTTTCCGTGGTTCTAAATCAGCACTTGGAAAATGTATTCCTATGGTATGGTCCCTTTTGAGCCTAGTAGGAGGCATCATTTTTAAACAGTAAAAATATATATCAGATTGCTGTCACAAACAAAGTCAGTTGCTGTTTTTAGTTTAGTTTTTTTTTTTTTTGCTAATATTAATGTATTATTTAAGCAATCATTTAGTTTAAAATTATCAATGAGTATAAGAACCATATTTGAAAATGAATTAGCAAAACATTGTTGCTTTCTCTCTTGGTAATCATAAATCATTTAAATCTGGCAGGCATTCCTCCCTTCATCCAAAATAATTGCCTCCATTTGTAAAATCAATTAGATGTTAATATGCTATAAATAATAGTTTTGTTACTAGATTTTGGCATTTGCTGATCATTATGAAAAAACTATATTCGGTAAGACATTTTACAGGGTGTCTTTTAAATTACCTATTATCTCTGGTTGACATTGTTAGCTAATGTAAAGTAGTACCAGGCTACTTTATTGTGTTGTTTTCTACCCAGATATTTGATCCCTCTGAAATGAAACCTAACTGAGGATTGATGGCACGCTGCAGGGTGAAAGTGCTTCCCTGGAAATGCACAATGAAAAATATAGGTGTTGGTAGCCCACACTTGAGTACAAATGTACTTTGTTCAGTTTACAACTTCTTAAAATAATAAGCATTTAAAATGCCTCTTGGAAAGTTCATTCAGACCGCTCCCTTAAAAATACTTGTTGACCAAAAGAAAACTCACATTTTCAAGGGTAAAATCGACTTAATTAAGGGTCATTAGTAAAGGTGCACATAAAAACCCAGGGCTCAGTGGGTGAAATGGAAGCATTTCATTATGTGGTATAGAATGCATGAGCAGATAACAATTAAAATGGACCCTGAGTAAGAGGCCAATAAATATAGGGCATGTTGTGTGCAGCACCATTAGTTATTTAAAATGCACTCCTCCCTCCAGCATACTTGAATTCTGCAGTCCCACCTTTCAGACAATCTGTAAAGCGAAATAAAAGGCAGCGTTTGGAAATTGATGTTATTACCAAATATGAAAATATTTAAAACCATAACCTAGATTTACATTCCAAATACAAATTTAAAATGTGTAGCAGTATCCAGAGGACATATAGCAATTTCAAGAGACATTCAGGCTGCACAGTGTGCTCCTCTATGGAGGGAAAGAAGCAGTTGCCTATAATTTTCAGCATTCAGCTCAAACTAGGCTGTGATAGAATTTTTATGACACTGAAAATAATTCTTATCATTACCTTTGATAACAGTAAATATTCTAGTATTCATAACAAATAACGTATAGCTTTACTGCCCATGCCAACCCTATGTAGAGTTTCTGTTAGGCAATCATCAGTAACAACACTGTGTGATCATCATTTTCAAGATCAAATTAGTACCAAGCAGCCCCTTGCTGCTCTGGGCTCCCCTGCTCTCCTGAGTTTTCTGCTGATTTCCCATGGGCATCTCCTGAACTTCAGATTAGTCCACTTGCCCTTTGCATTTATTAGTGCACACCTGCATCTTGTTCCCCCAAATCGCTTTACCAAAGGAGGGTGTGCTGTAGGTCCTAGGTGAATGACAGTGCAGAGAGGACAGTCTGATGGGACTTTGCTGATTCTTCAGTCTTTGAGGATGGTCACTGAGCACCAAATAAGTTCTAACATGACAGTAATAATAAGTTGAAAGTTAGATACTGTTACATCAATGGTGCTTTTATAAAGCAAAGAAATATTTAGAAAACTCAACAGACCTTTTCTACAGTGTTATATATTCAGATACTATAGTTTGGGTATCCTTTCTGTGACCCTGAATAAAATGGGAACTTGGATTTTAATTTTTTCTCATTCTACATTTAGAAATTTTAATTACTACTTATTAATTACAATATGATAAATAGGACCAATGATATCCCATCTTTGCTCCCCACCACCAAGGCTAATTGGAGGACCATTATCTTCTGAAGGTAACATGACTTAAGCCCATTTGTTCATTTCACCTGTGAAAACACTAGATTTTTTTTCTGGTTTATAATGAATAGTTAGTGGAATAAACACGGTATGGTACCTTATTATCCTGTTAACTTTTGACAACATGTATAGGGTGTCCTTTATTAGATTGAAAGAAAAGGTCTTGCTTCAAATACAAAAGTATCTTATAAAAGTGGAATTGCTGAGTACTCTGCAGAACCAAAACCGTCAATAAATTATCTATGTTCAGACTGAGTTTCTGATGCTTAGAATTTTGCCATCCAATCACATGTTGGTGTACTTTCAACTTTTTGACAGTGAGTCTGTCATTTGGTAGAATAGGTTGGTTGGCATCCAAAAGTGAATGTCTCAAAAGCTTCTCCCAGTAGAGAACTGAGTACTTCATACTTCAAGTTTAAGAACATAGAAAAGATTCCCCCATGATAACTGTGTACTCAAACTTGATAATACTTAACATAATGATGATGTCTCCTTTGTGTAATTGGCCACATTGAAAAAAAAAATTATTGTATGAGTCCTAAAATTGGCCAGAAGCTACATCATCCCATTACCTGGAATGTAGCATGACAATCAAATGTTGCCAAAGGAAGGCACACATGTTAGAGCTGCTGGGACCTCCAGGAGTCTGAGTGCAATTTTCTCATGTTACTAAGCCCCTAGATCTTCATGGGTAAACATCTGTGAAGTGCTCTGCACAGATCTTGGCACCAGGAAATTCTCTGTCAGTCAGTGTCAATGACAGGACTCCTGACAGGATTGAGAGGAAAACTTCACCTCTTAAGGTGCCATTCAGTGCTGTGTCACTCTGGCCCTGTTTTTCATTACTTCTGTCACCATCTGATATAATCTAATGTATTGTTGATGTGTTTATTGTCTGCCTCAAGGCCCCTACAAGAACATAGCTCCTTGAGAGCAAGGACCAAGTCTCCTTATTCACCACTGTTTTCCTTGCTTCCAGAGTGTGGCACATCACAAAAGTTCAGCAGATACATTTGTTGTTAAATGAAAGAATAAATTTAGAGGCCCCACAGAGAAGAGAGGAAAATAAATGGACATTTATGGAGCACCTATATTTTGTAAATGGTTTACATATATATTCTTTTAGGTAATGCTCCATCGGCCTCATGGTAGGAAGAGCACTTTAATTCCCATTTAATAGCAAAGAAAGTGGGACTCAAGAAGTTTTGAAAACTCAGACTTGTCTGTCTTCACAGTTCATGCTCTTTTCACTACTACAGTGCCTCCTGATTAGATCGTCTCTATGAATTTTCATGAAAAATATCTTCACTCTAAATCTCAATCTCCATATGATATATTTTTCATGATTTAAAAAAAATCTAGCCGGGCACAGTGGTGCACACCTATAATCCCAACGGCTTGGGAGGCTGAGGCAAGAGGATCGCAAGTTCAAAGCCAGCCTCAGCAAAAGCAAGGTACTAAGCAACTCAGTGAGACCCTGTCTCTACGTAAAATAAAAAATAGGGCTGGGGATGTGGCTGAGTGGTCAAGTGCCCCTGAGTTCAATCCCTGGTCTCCGCCCCCCCAAAAAACTTTCCTTAAAATCCCACCCCTGGAATTAGCATTATCTACTAAGCTTGCTAACTAATAGGACTTATAGAGCTGCTGAACATTGTTGGGAGACAGCTTGCAATGGCAGACACAGCCCTGGGTCTGAACTTGGAGGGCTTTAGCCTGGGGTCTGGTCAATTATTACTAGAGATGAGAGCCTTAGTTTCTCATCTATAAAATAGTGACCTGCCTACCTGACAGTTGGTAAGAAGTAATATATGTAGAGCACCTGGCACTCAGCTTAAGCAAAGAAAGTAATCACTAAATATGAATCACTATTACTATTTTTGTTAGTATCATCATTGTTAACAGTAAGCATAATACATACTTTTCGCAGAAGGGAAACACTTGTGAGTTTTTCTTTTGTGTTGTCTTTTGTGTCTTGTATGTGCTCCTGCCTAGAAATGCAGTTAGGGGATACGATCTTGGATTGATTTCCACCTGAGTTTCTCCAAATTTTCCATTCCATATCCACAGACTGCCCAACTAACTTCTGTCAACTACCTCACTGCCTCACTTTGTGTTCGTCAACAAAGAGAACTTGGCTTAAAGGAATGGATAGATTAGGTCAAACCAGCACCACTTTTGGAAAATTATAATAGTAACAATACAATAGTTCCATGTGTATTTGCTCTTTTTTTTTTTTTTTTTTTCGGTAGTCAGGAATTGAACCTAGGGAATCTTAACCACTTGAGGCACATCACAGCCCCGCCAACAATCCCAATCCACAAACTTCTCCCTGTATAAAAAATATTCAAAAAAAAAAAAGGAAAAAAAATGGCGGGACGCACTGAGCTTTCATTTGCCTCGGTACTTACAATCCACTGCTGATTACACATTCAGCTTCTCCGCCCGGAGCGAAGCGAAAGAGGAAGCAGATGGGAGCAAAGCGCCCGCGGCTCTGAGCATCCAAGTGTCTCTTTTTCGATTTCTTTGTTCTTCCTGCTCCTTGGCAAAGTGGTCCGCTACAGATTAACGGTGAAAGGAGCTCTAACAGACTGTGCAAAAATCTCTATTAAAGCCGCTGCTTTGAGCACCACGCTCAGTACTTCAGCAACCCCCGTACGCAGCCGGCCATCTTCTCCACTCGGATCCATT
>NW_026000037.1:58525946-58564366 GCF_001458135.2 Marmota marmota marmota
GACTGCCCAACTAACTTCTGTCAACTACCTCACTGCCTCACTTTGTGTTCGTCAACAAAGAGAACTTGGCTTAAAGGAATGGATAGATTAGGTCAAACCAGCACCACTTTTGGAAAATTATAATAGTAACAATACAATAGTTCCATGTGTATTTGCTCTTTTTTTTTTTTTTTTTTTTTTTTTTTTGGTATCAGGAATTGAACCTAGGGAACTTAACCACTGAGGCACATCACAGCCTTTTAAAAAAATTTTTATTCTGAAACAGAGAAACAGGGTCTTGCTAAGTTGCTGAGACTGGCCTTGAACTTGCGATTCCACTACCTCAGCCTCCTAAGTCACTAGGATTACAGGCATGCAGCATTGCAACCTGCTCATCTTTATTCTTGAGCCTGTGAGAGAAGTAATATAATTCGTGGAGGCAACTTGACCTGCTTTCCCTCAACCTTAGCACTTACTGTGTATCTTTGTATCTTCAACTGGAGTAATAAACACAATCTGTAGGTTCTTGTGAAGATTAATAAGCTAAGATGTAAAGTGCCTTATACGGTTAATTGACATTCAGTATTACAAGCTATAGTGGAGCCCATGTTTTCTTTTCCATTTTACATTTTAAACATTCTTGAAGGGTGTCTTTACTGGGTATCTGCAGAATACAAGGAATTTTCATATTCCTTATTCCAATTAATTATTACCTGAGATCCAAAAGAAGACATTTTTTCAGGACCATACAGCTAATAAGAGGAGCAAAGTCAAAAGTCTAGACTTCTATTTTTCCACTGTTTTCTTTTCCTAAGACACTTCCCACCACTTACATGTCAGTTGACAATCCTGGGGTCATTAGGGAAACAGTTTAGGACATAAGGTACCCACTACTGTCAAGTAACTCTTTTTTTTTTTTTTAAGTCAAATGTGGTAGTGCTTGCCCATAGTCCCAGCTACTTGGGAGGCTGAGGAAGATGGACAGCTTGTGCCCATGAGTTCAAGACCAGCCTGGGCAACATATAAAGACCTTGTCTCAATAACAACTTAAAGATATGATATTTCTGACCTTTTATCTTGTTGTGGAATTGTTTAAAATAGGTACCCCAAACCCAAGGGGACTGATAATGTGGCTCAGTGGTAAACCATGTGCTCACTAGCAGACCATGTGCTGAGCATATGCCAGGCTCTGGGTTCAGTCCCCAGCACTGCAAAAAAAAAAAAAAAAGTACCCAAAATACCCCTGTAAGTTTGATTCAGTTTGATTCAGCAGTATTACTTTCAACTTTACAAAAAACATAATTGAATGAAATTTTTGACCCTGACTTACTGACCACTGGAGTTTGTTTGCATCAGTGCCTTTTCCCTTATCAATGAGAGATCCTGAGTTTGGGGGCCAATACTCACCTGCAGTTAGTGTTTCCATTAAGTTTTACAGCTGAAATGTTACTCTAGGCCAGTAGTTCTCAAGCACAGAGGTACAGGCAGATCACCCCAAGAGTTTGTTAAAGCACAGATTGTTGTCCTCACCCTCAGAGCTTCTGAGTCAGTAGATGGAGGAGAGGGCCTGGAATTTGCATTTTTTCCCCATGTGTTGCTGATATTGCTCATCTGAGAACCTCATTGTGAGAACCAATGCTCTAGAGCAGGAGTCAGCAAACTTCTATAAATGGCCTTATGGTAAATATTTTATGTTTGTTGGCCATATATCTTTGTCACAACTACTGAACTCTATCACTGTAGCTCAGAATCAGCCATAAACAATTATAAGTGAATAAGGGTAGCTATAGGAACTGAAATTTTATGTAATTTCTTGTGTTACAAAGTATTTCTCTTTTGATTTCCTTCAACTACTTATAAATGTAATTTTTTAAAATTTTTATTTATTTTTTTAAGTCTTTGGCTATATAAAAAGAGGGGCAAGTAGGCCAGATTTTGGCCCATAGGCTGTGTTTGCCAACTCCTGCCATGTAGTTGTGATTTGTTGATTTGTGATTTTTAAACTAAAAATGTTTTAACTAATTGTGATACAAGTGGATGGTTTCAAATATATAATAGTATAGAAGAAAATAAAATGAATCAAAATGTGTTCCCACCTCTAGCCTTAATCACATGCTCCACAGATAACCACTATTGATAAATATTCATTTCCAGAAATTTTATAGGCTTGAACAAGCTTATATAAATAAGTGTACAGCTTTTTACATTCATGAGCTTCTTATAGGGGATGTGGGGCATAGCTCAGATGTGGAGCATTTGCCTAGCATGATCAAAGCCCTGGGTTTGATTCCCAGCACTGTCCCTGCTTTCCCAAATTTTTGTGGGCTTCTTATGGACTTTTCAGCATTTACGTTTTATCCTAACAATGTATTATTACCTCTTTCCTTGTCAATACTTAGAGATGACTTAGCTTATTCTTTTTAACGGCCCCAGAGTTTTCAATTGTGTAAATGTGCTATAATATTTAACCAAGTCCCCATTGATGTTTCCCATTTGGAAACATTTAGGTAGTTCCCCCCCACCTTTTTTTTCACTCAAAACAATGTTTCAGTGATGGTACATCTTCACACATCCATCATTGCGTAACATCCACAGGATAAAGTCTGGCGAGATGAATTGCTGAGTCAAAAGATATGTGCATTTAAAATTTTGATAGAAATTTCTAAATTCCTGTTGTGATTACTTTAAGGCCCTCTGTCCATTTGCTTTCAGGGTTATACCTACATTTTTGCTATTTGGTCTTTTTCTGATTTGAGCATTCATCACAATGAATTTCAGTATAATGCCTTGATGCGCATGAACTTAACACACTGTAATCCTATGGAGGGCAAAAGTGCAGCTGGCAATTTGTCTCTGATTCTTGAAATGAAAATGGCTTTAAAGAATATAAAGCCATCAAAATAGTGCCCTGAATTCTAGGGTTATCCTGGACATTGTCACACAAGGTACCACAGTAGAAATTGTTCTTTTTACAGACTTGGTGTTTAGCACATGTTTCTATATGTTTGTTTCCCATTACAGTAGAGTTTTCCATTGTCAGGCATTTATGTAAACATAGTATTAGCTAATAAATATGCTGTGCTACTCTTGTACTAGAACTTGGAATACAATTGCTTTCCTTTCTGTTTGGGGCTTTTCCTTTTTGACGCAATAAAGGATTAGAATAATGATTTAGTAGGCAACAACACAACACCTTCAAGTGCAAGCACTGTTAGTTTTGTTTCTTTTTTCTTTTTCTTTCTTTCTTTCTTTTTTTTTTTTTTTACTTAAAATACATTTCTGTTCATAGGTTGTCATAGAATTTTCTCTTCACCACTCAATCATATCTACTTACACAAGCAGTCAAGCAGTCAACAAAGAAGAAATTTCTTTTTTCGAAGACAAAGAGATATTTCACACAGTATAGTTGTGCCGGCTGCAGTTTCTCCAGCGCATCCAGTTCCTAAGGTACGGTATTGCCTATTATTTCCAGCCAAGATAAAGATTGACTGCAGAAGTGATCAAATGTTTTTTGCACCTTTGATTTCCAGGCCATTTAAGTCATAATTTAAAACTTGGTTTGTGATTTAAAATTATGATGTGAGAAGTTTTAACATCCTGTAGTTCTAGAACATTAATTTTTAAAAAGAAAGCTTTGAGTGTAGAACTGCTTAGCTTGTTTAGAATTTAAATTTCTATCCTGAAATTTTCTATATTAAATTTCTAACATGAAGATAAAAACTATACATATGTGGTTTCCAAACTTTTAGGAAAGAAAATAACTATAAAATTGGGATGATTCAAGAGAGATTACATGAAACTAACGCACTAGATTTTTTTTAAAAGCTTGCTCTTATACTTTCCATTTCATTAGTGCTGCTATCTTTGAATTGTCCTTTAGAGTAAATTAAATAAAATATCTTGTTTGAGAGCATTGTTGACTTTTTTTTTTCAGAGATTGCAATTCTGTGGAAAGACAATCTGACCATTTTTCAAAATGAAATATAAAGGAGCTCTGTGGGTCATTTAGTAAGAGTAGCTAAAAGAAATATGAATTTGTCACAAAACCACTGCTTTCTTCCTTTTGCAGTTTTTAAAATGTTTAACAGCGAACCCATATTAAGAATGTTTTACCTCCTGAAGGTGAATGGCCCATTTTGTTGCAGGTGCTCATGAGAAAAGAAAGACCACCAGAACCCAGAATACATTCCTGGCTTGGCTGTGGCCTGGCCATCATAGTGAGAGCCAGTATTTGGTATTAGTCACAAAATTGATATTACTTTTCCTTAGGAAAAAGAAAAAGAAATTGCCAGATAGGTAAAAGGATTTTTTTAGACATATCAATCAATTTCAAGAACAACCCAATATCCTTTCTGCCAGGTTATAGAGCCAGAATACAGACAAGATCACAGGCTGTTTGGGGGTAAACCTGGTGAGCTGTGGGCATTAGTGGGGTGACTGGAATAGAGTAGATGCTTCTTCAGGGCTCAGCTGTGGCAGCCCAGGCAGTGCTGTTGCTTGAATCAGAAAAGCCCCTCTGACTGGAGAATAAGAGAAGATCCTAAAACCCAGCATGGCACTCTTCACAAAGAGAAGAACCCTAATTGCATCCTTTCCAGAGTTGTGTGATGTCCCCATTGAATGGTGTTATCTCCCTCACCCTCCTGTCCCAAACTTCTGTGGCATCTTACTGTGTTCTGTTAAACAATGCTTGTGTACAATTGCTATAAATAACTTACAAAAGGGCTGTACAAAACCTCTGGACTAAAAGAAGCTCTATGGAGGATAGTATTATTTCCTGAATATGCCAATGAGTTTAGGTAAGTGGTGGAGGATGGTGTCTACAAGAGTGATCAGGGTTGAATTTTTTTAAATTTGGGGGGTGCCTTTTGTTCTTGATAAATGATGAAAATGTTCTAGGTGATTTTTTATGTACTCAGGCAAAAAAGAAAAGGAAGCTGTTTTGTTTTATTCTCTAAACTCTGAGTAGGGTTGCCAAATGTAAGAAAAGTGTATGTATAATAGGCTTCCTTGGACTTGACAGTCAGCCTTTTTACAAATATTCATTGAGAGAGGGTGTTGGGAGCTTCCCTTGCATAAATTTGATCTTTGTGTTAAGAAGATGAAAGTGCCTTTTAATTTTAATTAACCATTTGGCAACTTGGAAGCTTGGTGCTATTTTTCATCAATGGTGATATGCTTCCAACAGGGTTGGGAGGAGGAAGAAAAGAAAACTACTGTTTGTTTTGACCAGAAGTCTACTTCAGTCGAGTTTGACTCAAAGCATGGTGAGGTTAACAGACCATCCAGTGGCAGCACTAACGGGCAATGTTAAGTTCAAAAGGGCAGGGGAAGGAACTGGGGGCAGCCTGGAGGGTCTGTTGTGCTGGCTTCGAAGGTCGGTGCTCCGGCAGGAAGGGCAGAGCTCCATGAAGCAGGAGGCTGTGTCCGAAAAAATGATCCCATTGTCGTGCGCTGGGTTCTGATCTTCGTTTTCAATCCTTTTTCCTCAAGCACATAAAGAAGCCAGACTATGTGACGACAGGCATTGTACCCGACTGGGGAGACAGCATAGAAGTTAAGAATGAAGATCAGATTCAAGGGCTTCATCAGGCTTGTCAGCTTGCCCGTCATGTCCTCCTCCTGGCTGGGAAGAGTTTAAAGGTGGTGTCTTACCAAGCCTCAGAGTGACTTCCATAAGGGGCAACTTCTTTCTCTTTCATTCTTTTTTTTTTTTTTTCTCTTTCACCTTAATTTTTGTTTTGTACACATCTAATTTGCTTTCAAAAAATCTAGTAAAGCCTTGGGATGGGAGAAAGGGACCTTATTATTTTATGTATTTATTGAAGAGGTAATTTTAAAATCCAAATTGAATTTTTACTAGCAGAATTCTAGAAATACCTTGGGCTAAATCAGCCTATCCAAGTTGATCAGTGGCAGACGGCTTTGACTTTTGCCTCTTACTCCTGCCTATAATTTGTGCTTTTGTTTCCTTCATTATTTCTGTATGCTTGAAGAATTGTTCTACCTTGTAGTTTGCCTCCTATTTTCTTGCATTAGCTCTGCAATGAAAGATCAGACCAGATACACAAAGCTATAGATATAATGGCCATATAATTGTATACAAAAATCCTACAAGATTTAGTTCTTTTATAATAATTTGAAACACCGTGCTCCATAGAGATAATGAAATAAAGTAAAGCCTGTCATTTCCAAAAGGAGGGAAGAATTTAGGAAGACTCAAAGATGAAATCACTTACTGTGTCATCTGTATAATAAACTTATTAGAGCAACATAACTAAGCATAATGTGAATATAAAATAACAGAAAATTATTGGAGAAATAGATAATTTTTAATAACAGATTTTATTTTGTTTTAGATTTTTATTTATGATTTGTGAGTTTATGAAAATAGTCTACCAGTGCTCATTAAACTCAATTTCAGGGGCCGAGTCTAGCTCAGTGGTAGAGTGCTTGCCTAGCATACATGAGGCCCTTGGTTCAAGTGAGACCCAACACCACAAAAACAAAATAAAACAAAAACTTTAGTTTCAGTTTTTTCTGTTTGGGAGCAATTGGTTACCTTCTAATAAGGGGGAAATTTGTTTTAAACACATTTACTTACTTAGGCATAAAAGAAGTCAGGATTAGTGACAACCAAATCTCTACAAAATGTATCAGACTGTGTTTCTAAATGATGATCCCTAATCTCCATCCCATTGCTATAAAACCCATGTAATGTTTCACTGAACTAAAGTGTGGGTTGACCTACTTTTTCAGACCTGTTGTCTAAACCAAAAATCCTTTGGAGCATTTATTCAAGTTTCCATTAGCCATCGTACTAACTATTGAGAAAGAGAAAAGGATTGCTGAAAGACATATTGTGGAAATCTTCAGGCTAAAAAGGACTCATGTCATTTAATGACTCACAGTGATTTAGAGGATCCTGGAGTTTAAATTTTTTATTTCTTAAGAGTCCATAATACTATCATTTACCCCTGCCCCAAAAAAATCATCAAAAAAAAGCATAATTGAAGATGGTAACACTAGTCATAATTAATTAAAATAGTATATAACATGTTTATTATAGTAAGTCTATACAATCTCACATGGAAGTGCTGTTATTATGGGAATGGTTGGTAAATACAGGAAATGTCTTCAACTGTCACTGCACAATTTTTGTATTTAATATTATAGGTTGACATGACAACTGAAGAGATAGATGCTCTTGTTCATCAGGAAATCATCAGTCATGACGCCTATCCCTCACCTCTAGGCTATGGAGGCTTTCCAAAATCTGTTTGTACCTCTGTAAACAACGTACTCTGTCATGGTATTCCTGACAGGTATTTGTTTTTTGATAACATATTGTTCCTTTGGAAACTAAAACATGAAAATAAGATCTATAATGTATGTTGGAAAATACTATGGCTCAATTGAAATCCACCTGTAAACTTCAGAAGTTGATTATGATAAAACAAAATTTTTGAAGTATTTCACTACAAAGTGGATATAACACCATCATTTAATATTTGTTAAAACAGTATGTGATATACAGTAGTTGTACAGTAACTATTTCTTTTACTTTCCTCAATTTTTACCATATATATGGTGAAAGTCCAATGTAGGCAAGTTTTTTGTTATCAACTACTGTTTTGGTTCTTTATAACATTGAGATAACTAATAAGTACATCTTTTTAAAGGATAGGTGATTTTTTAAACAATGGCAATATGTTTGTTTTATCTATTTTTTATAAAATTTGATGTGACTAACGTAAGACATAGATCAGATGTAGTTATTCCATTTATGTCTCTTTCACTCCAAATTATCATTGCAATTCACTGAGTTTGTGATAGTAGTCATTAGGTATTTACTTTTTATTCCTTTTATTGAAATCTATCACCATTTTTTCCTTCTGTTTATGTTTCAGTCGACCTCTTCAGGATGGAGATATTATCAACATTGATGTCACGGTGAGTAAATCATACAAAAAATAGTCTTTGATCAACTTCAGAATTGCTAGTAGCAACAGGAAGAAGAGTGGATTGAAAATGTGAACTGCACCAGTGGAAGTGCTGTTTACTTCTAGCCCCAGACGCAAGCAGCTGGTTTCCTTTTTTGTCTTTAACTCTGTGTTTATTCCAAGTAAACCCAGGCCTGACTTGAATTTAGGGCTGGAATCAGATGCACTGAGATCAATGTTGGCCTAAGTGAAATGTCAACCCAATCCTGCTATGTGTCATGTTTTTGAGAAGGTGTAATTGTTATTGATCCACTGTGTAGTTAATGCAGAGCACCACAGCACTGGGCAGCTGCTGAAGCTAGATATGTATGAGATGAGCTAACACGAAGAAAGCCAGCATTTTTCCTTCACTCTGCCAAGATTGATCTTCCTCTTCCTGCTGATTTTGAGTGGGGCCTGTCATTATCTTACTCTGTCATTAGGGGCTACATTGGCCTGTGTGTCAGTCTATTTGGACAGCAACTCTTTTGCTAGCAGTGTTCCCTAGATTTATTAAAATCCCTGAAGGTAACATTGTGTTCCATTTCTGGTATAGAGAGTCTTGAGCTCAAAGCATACAGTGGTTTTCTCTCTGAACTTTTTTAAGTTTTCACCAAATGGTTAATGGCCTTAAAAAAAAAAAAAGTTAATTTTTAATAACAGATTTTATTTTGTTTTAGATTTTTATTTATGATTTGTGAGTTTATGAAAATAGTCTACAAGTACTCATTAAACTCAACATAGGGACTTCAAATTGTACAAGCTTTAACCTTTTCTAATTTTCTTAGCCTTTTACCATTCTCAGACTTAAATTATTTGTGCTCATTTTATTAAAAATTGTTGTAATGATACCTTTGGATTATGTAGATCATAAAATCTGTGCATGATTAATAAATACATTTTAAATAAATAAATACAATTTAAATATCTGATGAGAACCAGCTGAGATGGATAACATTCAAGGAATAGTTTCTATTAATGATAAAATATTTTTAGTAATAGTTGTTTTTTTATCCAGACCATGAAACTTAAGTGGAATTTGGAAAGAGATAGAAATGGACATCCAGTATTTGAATTCAGTCATATTTTTAGTTAAGTTAATTCAGCCTTTTTTCTTCATATCAGCTGGTATAAGGATATATAGCCAAGGATTCTTTCATTGCCAATACTATTTCCTATGTTATTTAGTTTTACTTAGAATACTTGAACATTTGCTCCATATACTCTGTTGGTATCTTTCCAACTCAGAATCATGTAGGAGGTATTTTATAAAGTGTTATTATCTCACCTGATCACCCTCTAATGAACTATTGCTGCTTGAATGAAATCAGCATATTCTTCCATACTGTTTCTAATGTGTCCAAAGAGAATATTTTATTACTTTTCTAGATTCTTTTAATAAGTAATTTTGTTTTTAAATTTTAAATTATTTCAACAGTTAACAAAACTCATAAAACAAAGTGAAATTTCAAGTGTCTAGAAATGTGAAGGAACCTAGGAAACATATAGGTTAGTATCTTTTTTATTTTCTTCAGTATTGGGTATTGAACCCAGGGCCTTATGCTTGCTAGGCAAGTGCTCTGCCACCAAGCTACATCCCCAGGCCTACATTAGCATTTTAACAAATTATATTTTAATGAAATTTTTTTAATATTTATTAAAATATTAGTTGGACATAATATCTCTATTTTATTTATTTATTTTTATGTGGTACTAAGGACTGAACCCAGGGCCATGCAGGTGCTGGCAAGTGCTCTAACACTGGGCCACAACCCCAGCCCTCTGATGAAATATTTTGTTAAGTCAAGGACTCCATTACCAGATTCTATAATTTTATCAGAAAATACTCATTATATTTTATAGTTTACTTCTAGTATGCATCACAAGAAAATAGGTTTCTTTTTCTATTAAAAGTTGAATATTTTTTTAAAAGACAATGTGGTACTTATAGTAGTTGCTCAATAATATTTCTTAAATAAATGAAGTATAAAACAAGAATAGTTTTTGGATACAAACACTGGTTATATATGTTGCTACCAACTCTCAAAAGCATTCAAGTATTATACTTGAATCCTTCAAGTAGTCATTTTGAAAACTAGTAAATATATGAAAAACAAATAGAATTTCTGAATAATACATTTTTACCTAAAAACAGTTACATAAACATTTACAGTTACAGATGTTCTTGAAAAATTACTCATTAGCAAATTTTATATTCGTGTATATAGATTGTAAAGGACAATAAATGGGAATGAACATATTTAACACTATTCTTTTACAAAGTAATTAAGATAATTTGATACAGTTGTGAAAAAAACTTGATTAGAAGGCAACTTGTCTGTGTGTTTGTCCCGACTTATAAAGTGGAGATCTTCATGAAGTCCTTTCTTGCCTCCCTCACAGAATATAGAACATTTTTAAAGATGCAGAATAATATACAAATTTACAACATAAATTCAGAATTAAAACAGAACATTCAGGGCTGGGGATGTGGCTCAAGAGGTAGCGTGCTCGCCTGGCATGCGTGCGGCCCTGGGTTCAATCCTCAGCACCACATACAAATAAAGATGTTGTGTCTTTAAAAAAAAAAAAAGAACATTCAGATAAATATCTCTTTAATAGCAGTTTCTGCATTCAACTTTATGAGAAAACGAACTGTGAAAAAGAGTACAAATTTATGCAAAATAGTAAATCCCATGCTACCTCCAAGGATCAATATTCAACCAGTTGGTCTGGGATGTGGCTCAAGTGGTGGTGCGCTCGCCTGGCATGCGTGCGGCCCGGGTTTGATCCTCAGCACCACATACAGGTGGAGATGTTGTGTCAGCCAATAACTAAAAAATAAAATATTGGAATTTCTCTCTCTCTCTCTCTCTCTCTCTCTTAAAAAAAATATTCAACCAGTCTCCTCTGCCTTCTGTATTTATTATAGTGTTTGGTAATCATTGATTTTTTTAATAATAAATCTGGTGACTTAAAGATCTTGTAGGGTTCAAAGATCATTGAAGACTGATAAAATTATATTTTCTGTAATTTTTCTCATAAGCCTGTTCTGTTCTGTTCTGATTTTTTAAAAATCCATGTAGAGTGTTTTCAGTGACATTCTGCTATCTGGAACATTTGATTAAGACTTCACTTTAGACATGGGATTTTTTTTCTATAACATATTTCATCCTCATATTGAGCCATTTCAATTCTTAGAACTAAATTCTCCTAGCATCCATTATAATATGTCTTATCTTATTTCTTCTTGTCATTATATATCACTTCCAAGTCTAGAACTGGTAAATAAAGATCATATAAATCTTCATGATATTAAGGAAACTTTTTACTATGTTAAATACTTCTTAGTTTTCTAAATCTATCCTGGTAATTGTAGGTCAGTGTATTTTATTTGACCACTAATTTTTGTATACAGTGACCAAATAAAATACATTTGTGTTCTCAAAATTAAAATGAGGAATCAAAATGTTACACTAGTGTTTCTAATCATAGTGCTGAAATAGATGTATTAGCCATTTATATGTTTTTTAGACTTTGTCATTCATTACATGGTTTCATCTTTTTACTTTCTGTAAGGTTTCAGTGTATCTGTTTTATTTTTTATAGGCAGATAAGTATAATTCTGAGAGTGTAAAACACCTGAGTTTACTAAATACATAAATGAATAATATGTGTACTTTAGGAGAGTAGATTTTTAAACAAGGACATATTTTAAAATTTCTGCCTGCGTTTAGGTCTATTACAATGGCTTCCATGGAGACACCTCTGAAACATTTTTGGTGGGCAAGGTGGATGAATGTGGTAAAAAGTTAGTGGAGGTTGCCAGGAGATGTAGAGATGAAGCAATTGCAGCTTGCAGAGCGGGGGCCCCCTTCTCTGTAATTGGAAATACAATCAGGTAAGCCTTACACTGACAAGTAAAGGGAGGGTTGGCAAATGGTACAAAGGTTATTGGTGGCTGGGTATAAAGTTGATGACATGTTTTATGATTCAGAACCATCATTTCAGTCTGATATCACTATGTGAACTGCCAGGCTGCAATATTCTCCCTGAGTTGAAAAAAATAAAAATAAAAAGACTTTTTAAAAGGGAATTATACCAGGGTCAGCAAAGAAACTTACTGGAATAGCCAACAATATTTATATGGCATCTTATGTTTTAGCTCGACATATTGGTCTATAATGTTGCTGTACTCAAAATCACACCAAATATGGAAAAAAGTGCTTAGGAAGGGGATGAGCATTCCAACTCTTGGATAAGGAGAAAGGAGAAAAGCTAAATGTAATAAAGGAATGAAGTGAAACATATTCCTATGATACAAAGATAAAAGCTGTTGGCTCAAGCAAGCCTTATCTTTTGATTAGCAAATTAGTAGATTAGCAAGTAACCCAAAAGGGTGATCTCCTTTTTCTGCCTGGTTCACTTTTCCTGTAAACCATTGTTTATTTCCCACACAGTATTCTATGCTTGCTTTCCGAGTGTATGTGTATTTTCTGAATTCAAGACTTTTCTTTGTAATCTGTTACCTACTTTCGGGTCTTTTTTCTCCTAGCTCTTTTGAAGTAGACATGCAGAATATGTGTTTTCATTTAAAAGTAACGCATTTTGTTAAAGAAGATCACATCAGTACCCTTTAAAGTACTGTTCTCATTAATATGAACCATTGAATACTTCCCATTTGTCTAAAGATGGAAGGCTTAGTCACCTTGAAAAGATGCTGCCTTTTTTCTTCATACGCCTTCAAATACTTTAAGAAAAAAGGCAGTAAAATATCAGTTAAATGCATTTATGGCTTTAAAAATATTGTAACAGTGTCTGAATCAAACTTTAGTAAAATCTCTTTGGGTTATATCTGAGAAGCTTTTATTGAAGACTTTGAACAAAATTGTGTTTTTGACAGTTTTAAATTATAGGCTAACTAGCCTGGGAAAAAAGGATAGTGTCTCTCTGTTCTTTCATAGGAAATGTTGAATCAGACCCCTACTGGGAAAAGAAATTTAATGCATATCTCACTATCTTACTGTCCATGAATATAATAGAAATGAATTCAAAATGCAGTTTTATTTTTGCAAATGGGATGAGTCGATAGATGCACCTCATATTTTTGAACACCTAGGGTTCAACAAATTTACTGGTGGTGCTCTTGCATTTTAACAAAATTTATTCTTCAGTAGAAGGGGGCAGAGAACACTAGATTCTTATTCAAGCATTCTATCGAGCTCTGCATTCATGGCTGTGTCTAAAGGGCATGTCAGCCTTTGATTCTCTCTGAGAGGTAATTATCCTTTTCCTGTCACGGAACAACAAATGATAGCTAACTACAGAGGCACATTTGCAGTAGTCACATTCATCAACTGCAGAAAAAAAAATTCAATTTAATTGTGCAACACAGCTGCACATGGGCTTTTGAGCATTTCTGTTGTTCTCCCTGTCTCGCTATTCCTCCCTCCAGATCTATTTTTTAAACTTTTTTTCTGGTTATTTTTTCCCCTTTTTGTCTCTTCTTCCATTTTTACTCTCTGTACTTTCTTGTTAAAGTAATTTTCCTTTGTGGCTCTCATTCTTTTTTCCCCATTGAAGGCTATGAATGTAGAAAATTATCACAATTACTCATATAATTGAGCCTCTTTGTAGCAAGTGCAACTCCAGTAGCCTTTCTCCATCATGAAAATGGTTTCATTATAGGGTTTTTCATATTCTCTGACACCATCTACACAGAGGAACAGGCGTGCAGATGAGATGTACTAGGAACAGGCTAGATCAGTAAGGTCACAGTAGGAATAATTAGCTCTGCTATGGAAAGAGCATCTAGGCCTTTTACTGCTACATAAATGTACTGTCCGTGGCTTTTAGTCACAAAAAAAACTTACTAACAAATGGAGCTCCCGCCTACTACTTTGAAAAAAAGATTTGTATCAACACTACAATTTTCCATCATTAAGACTAATAACACAGAGCCTAGTATACATCAAGGGGAATAAAAAGAAAAATCTCACATTCAAGTGGTGGCTGGGTGCTGACCTTTGTTCCCTTTTTTTGTGTACGACTTAACTCTTTACAAAAAAGAGCCACACGCCACACCAACATGCAGGTGAACTCCAGCTAGTACTAGCAAAGCACAGCATTCAGTCGGAAAATCTGATAAATCTCCATGCAGGATAATGCATTTCATTACATATTCACTACATTAATTCTAGCTACATTAAAAAAAAAAGAAGAAGAAACAAGAAGAAGAGTAGAATTGAAAGTGACATTGGATTTTAGCTATCTGGATGCAAAGGTCAGTTTTTGCAGAGTATGAATTTGCATGTACAAGCTCCTTTGAAAACCAGATCAGTCTCAACAACTGCACATACAAAACTATGTGGGGGGAAAAAATAAAAAAAAAAAAAACAGACAATGAACTTCTTACTTTTACCCTAATGCATTTCATTATTTAGATGGTTTATGTCTGCGGTGGGTGAGGAAACTGGCCCCAGTTGTAACAAATGTTTGTTCTGATGTGTTAATGCAGTGTTTCCGAACATCTATTATTTTGCCTTTTTTTTTTTTTTATTCAGGCAAAATCTTAAGAGAGTAAGTAAACAAATGGTATCCACCTTTGAGCCAAAAGTACTTGAAATCTTTACAAACCAAAGGTTTACAAACATCTTTCAACTTGGTCTCGTTTATTGTAAGATATTCACCATCTTTGCACAGCCTCCCTTCACTGCTACCCTCTGAAAAGAACATTCAAGCAGCTTGTCAGTATTTTGTTACTCCAAACCACCAGATCTCTAAGGAATATTTTTGAATTTTCCTCTGAGACCTGGAGGATGGGATGATGTCTGTGAAGAAATATCCGTCAAAATGATTTCACAAAAAGACTCCCTGTGTGCCCTTTTGCTTTGCGAGGGATGCCTAGTGATCTTTAGGCCACAGTGTTGTTATACTCGTTGTACCTCCATGTGCTTTAAAACATTCCTAGATCTGTATTTTTGTTAATTGTCTCTAGATTATATTATCTATGTGAGAATATTATAAATGTATAGATTCATGCATCACAAATATATGATAGGTCATCCAAAAATAATTCAGGTTTATAGTTGTAAATGTCATGATGAAAGTATCAATAAATGGCTTTCAATGTTTAATTCATAAGTATATGTTTTGATATTAATCTAGAACAATATAAAGCAGATTTTTTAAAAATAATCTCTTTCTATTAGATTATGCACAAACAATAAGTGGCTCAGGCAAAATAAGTCATTTTAATGTCATCTGTGATGGATTTTTCTTGACAGCTACTGTAAATTACAATTACACTGCTTCTCTCTACACATGAAAGTAAGCATTGCAATAAATTATCTTTTATTTCAATCCATCATGTCTGCTTTTCAGAAACAGAAAACCTCAAATAAAAGTTCAGCACTATTGTAAGAAAAACACAGTAATTTGTGATCCAGTTTGAAACAAAAAAAAATGTACCACTCTTTTGGAAAACAGTTGTTGGCTTTCAAAAATATTACTAATTATACTTAAACATTCCTGTCATTATAGGGGATCCCTGAATTTGTACATTCCTTCATTCAAAGACTACTATTTAGATTAAAATCTAGAAAGACTAAAGTAAAATTACCTAACTGAACAAATCAGGTGCCATTTGTGATTCTTTATTAGAGATGTGTGACCCCTTTGGAGATTACTGTTGCTTATAGGATTCATGTAAAAATGGTAATAAAACTATTTCCACGTGCATTTTTATTTCTTTGTCAGAGCATGTACTTAAACATAGTACTCCTCTGCCCTCTTGGGGAATGTATTTTTACTCATACAAAGTAGTTGAAATGCATTAAGAAATTTTACTTATCTAGACAATGCTACAATTGAGTCCAGCTACTCATGAAAAGGAATTTAACTGAATAAAATGGTCACAAGATGAAATTCCTTAAAAGAAATTTCTCTCTTTCACCTATAAACTGTAGCCGAAACATGAACTGTAATAACACAGTATAATTGAAAAGTGAGTTCATCAACTACCTTTACCCACCTTCTTCCTTTACTCTCTCCCCTAGTATTCCATAAGAAAACCTTCAAATCATAAATGTGCTGGGCTCGTGCGTAGGTGTAATACTATCATAAAGGATATTTAGTTAGAGGAAACCAGAACAGAAGAGTTAATATCAGGAGAGTTCTTATCAGTAGATTTAAACAAGGAGAAGGAAGATTTCATGGGTGAAATGTTCAGAAAAAGAAAACCCTATACTCAGAAACAGGTCGTGGCCCCACTGGGGCAGGTGTTGAGGAGCAACTGCAGCACTTCTTGGACACTCTTGCCTGATCCACTATTTTTACTTTCCCCAACATAACAGTCAAGAGGTAGGGCTGGGGTTGTGGCTCAGTGGTAGAGTGCTCGCCTAGCATGCATGAGGCACTGAGTTCAATCCTCAGCACCACATAAAAACAAAGTAATATGTTCACCTAAAACTAAAGATACATAAATAAATGTTTGGGCTGGGGATGTGGCTCAAGTGGTAGCGCACTTGCCTGGCATGTGTGCGGCCCGGGTTCGATCCTCAGCACCACATACAAACAAAGATGTTGTCTCTGCCGAAAACTAAAATGTAAATAAAATATTTAAAAAAACAAAACAAAACAAAACAAAAAACAGTCAAGAGGTAACTGCAGGCTGTACCTTCCTGTGCCACAGTTAAGGTGACCAGCCCTTGCTTTTATGTTAGAGGATCAGAGTCACTTGTGTTGTCTCTGTGAAATCAGATTTAAACCCTACAGTCAGATAACTAATCTTGTGCTCACCATATATCCCAAAATAGTAGAAGGGGAATATTTTAAAATAGTAATTAGGAACATTAATGAGATTTTGTCCCATTTAGTCCCTGTAAGTGTATGTTAAAAAACTACCAGTCCAAAAGGAAAATACCCTGGAAAGCAGACAGAAGTGTGTTTTCAGCTCCTGGGATCAAGCTTTGAGGTGGGCTCAACCAAGGAATTGAGAGAAATGTGTCCTGTTCTTTTCCTCTCTTCACCCGGCTGTGAAATCCTCTAACCTTTGCATCTGTGACACTTAGAGTCTATGATACTCCTGAAACCAGAAGTTCCACTGGGACCCAGGGAGCAAATTGTTGTAGGAGAATGCACTCAGATATCTTTATCCACCTAGTAATTGCACAGCTTCTTTTATGAAGAGGAATGAGAGGTATGATGGGGGGAGGGACCCTGAGGGTTTTTTACAGAGTGGGCTTTCTTCCTCTCATCGGAAATTAAAATGAAGATTGCCATTGTAACACACATTTAGGATGTAGCTGTGATGCCTGCCAATCACCTGGACTCTGGGGGCGGGGGTAGCTTTCTTTCTTTTTTTCTTTCTTTCTTTCTTTCTTTTTTTTAAGACAAGGAAATAGAATAGTTTATATTGAATGCTCTTTGAATCACTGAGATTTGTTGACTGAACTAACATAATTTAGAGATTTAGGTAGAACCCATTCTTATTTTTTTTAACTCAATCTAGATTATAATGTCTTATTTAATCATCTGTCTTCTACCCTCTTTCCACTTTCCATCCTCAGTTTCTATTCAGAAATTGTGTGGAACAAATAGAAACATCTTGGAAAAGATGTTATAACTCCTGCCCACAGTACAAAGACCCACAGAAATAACAAGTACAAAGTACAACTTATGAGATTAAAATGTTGACTTATTCCTCTCCTTGACACATGCATAGCTTACCCATTTCTACATTATCAATTATAATTAAATTTCAATGATAAGCTGACCATATGCTGATTATAGTGACATCCTTGTCTAAATGAAAATACTGAGAAATCTGAGAATGGTTAAAAATGTCTTTAAAATGCATACAGATATAATGTCTATAAAGGTGCTGGCTAAAGCATTCATGCTAAACTAAAACTCGAGTTTGTTGAAAACTCTGGTTCCATAGTTTAAAAAATTGGATTTATTAGGAACTGCAATAGTGGTCCTGTAAATCCAAATCCATTGCTATTGGTAGGGTTAGGGACATTATGCCTTTCTTCCACATGGAAATGAAAATCATAGCCAGGCACAGTCACACATACCTGTAATTATAGTGATTACAGAAGCTGAGGCAGGAGGATCACAAGTTCAAGGCCAGCCTGGGCAACTTAGCAAGAAGGTCTCAAAATTTAAAAATGGGGGTGGGGGCAGGAAGAAAAGGACTGGAGGGGGCATAATTTAGTGGTAAAGCACCTCTGGATTTAGTCTCCAATATCAAATTTAATGGAATAAAAAGAGAAAGAAAAGAGGGCTGGGGTAGCTCAATGGTAGAACCCTTGCCTAGCATGCACATTCCACCCCCAATACTGCAAAACAAAAAAGAAAGAAAATGTAAATCATTCATGATGTATATGTTCTTACCAGTCTGATTCTCCCAGAGCAAACATTTACCTGATTTCAACAAAAACTTTTCCAACTTGAGGGTAAAGATTTTAGGGTTGGATTATGTGCTAGATTTCATTTTTTTAATATCTTTATTTTACTTATTTAATTATTTGTTTGGTTTTACGTGGTGCTGGGGATCAAACCCAGTGCCTCACAGATGCGAGGCAAGTTCTCTACCACTGAGCTACAACCCCAGCCCCTAGATTTCATTTGTAAGAGATAGGTGGAACACAAAAACATTTGCATGTAGAATAATGAAGCATTAAGAATTAGGAATCACACACTAACTTAGGCATCATAATGGTGAAAAAACATTCTTTATGAATTTCATTAATGTTGTAGGTCTTGAGTTGAACTCCAGAGTGATCACAAAGTTTTAGAGTGTTTCAAGAAAATTGACAAAAGAGAATTAGCCTTTTATGTGAGCATGTCTGTTTGTAAAATGTATAATATTTTGAAATAGGTCTGCATAAAGGAAACGATAGAAGTAGCAAGTCATATTTCTAGATTGTAATTTTCTTCTCTGTTTAGTTCCCAAATCATTAGTAATTTGCACAGCAGTTTACCCATAAAACCATAAAAACTATATAGATTTTTATGATCTGCATTAGATGCACATACCTTAGTTATGTATATCAATCTATGTGTGTATGCATATTCATTTCTTGTCTAAAAATGACCTTGAACACTGTACTAAGGTACATGAGTCAAACTACTGTGTTAGATACATACCTTCTTTCTTCATATATCTAAGGGAATTGTTATAAGCATCAGAAAAATTGAAAGTATTCCAGAATAAAGAAAATGGTAAGTTGGGGGCGGTAGTGCACACCTGTAATACCAGATAATCTAGTGGCTGAGGCAGGAGGATTCAAAGCTCATGGGCAGCCTCAGCAACTTAGCAAGGCCCAAAATTAAAATTTTTAAAGAATAGAGGATGTAGTTCAGTGATAGAGTGTTTGCCTAGCATGCCTAAAGCCTCAGGTTCAATCCCTAGCACCACAAAGAAAAAAAATATATATGATCAGACTCTAAATAGAGCTTATTTTTTTCTTTTTCAGGATATTTTATAATGACTTTCTTTTTATCTTAGCGTGCATTTAAAACTCATATACTTTAGTTAAATATCTTTTGGTCACTTTTAAAGCCGCATAACTCGTCAGAATGGTTTGCAAGTCTGTCCACATTTCGTGGGACATGGAATAGGATCTTACTTTCATGGACATCCAGAAATTTGGCATCATGGTAAGAAAATTAATTTGGAACTCTTTATTGAATGGAATCAGGCTAAGGTAGTTTTGCTCCTGAAAACTTACTTTGAATCAAATTATTATTCACGTGTGTGCATGTGTATGTTAAATGTAAAGGTAATAACTTAATTTTAACCAGCACATTACTATGTTACTAGATCAGAGCCCAGCAATTTCAGTCCCCAAATAAGGTTTATTTTACTTTTTGTCTTCTCATGAAGGGCGCATGACTGGAAAGCACAAGAAACATTTGTCTAGAAAAAGTTACTGAAAACAAAACACCACTGCATCAATGTCCCAGCAGCATGCACATAGGACTGTTTTCTGTTTTTCTTTTTCTACCCCTTTTTCTAACTGCTGACTGTTGTGGTTAAACTTCATTACATCCTACACAGTGTTGACAGCTGATGTATTTAGCAGCATGTACTCTTTTAGTGATTTCTAGATTATACCCACCCTTGCGTTCCTTCCCCAGAATCCCCTATTTTTCACTGCCTGGGTGTGTGCCCTACAGTGAGAAGGCAGTGGGCCTGAAGTGGTGGGAGGATTTGGGTTAAGGTATGAGGCAGCTGTTTGGAGGAGCCTAAAGTGGCTGCACATTTGGACAGGAACCAAAGAAAAATTGATCCTGAGGCCTGACCTTGTACTTGGGGTAGAATTGGTCTCTAGAGGAACTAAGGCCTGGAACCTACCCCTAGAGAGTCTCTGGAGACTCACAGGGACAGAACCCCTTTGGACAAAGAGCTGCACCTAACACAGCTCAGAAGAGGTCCATGTGAGAGTGCAGGAAGGGTCTGTTAGCCCTGTGCTCCACCCAGTGCAGATGCCTAGAATTAATTTATTTGAGGATAGAGGTACCTCTCTGCCTGCTTCAACCTGCACACCAGGATGCTGTCCTCCCTTTGTGTACTTCACTAAGACTTCTTTCTCTTCGGGTCAAGGGTGAGGGTCAAGACCCTGACCTAGTAAGACCAGGAGATCTAGCAGCAGGTGGCCTGGGGAACATAAGAAGGGTGAGAGGGAGCCCTCCAGGTGTCTAAAACAACCAGACCATCCCCACCAAGTCTTGGCAAATACTTGGGGGTTGGGGGGAATTTGCCCAGAGCACAGAGAACTGCAAAGATTGAGGCCTAGGAGCTTTGTGTTTTACCTCTGGGGCCACCCAGGAATCTATGAGCTTTCACCTTTCTTTTCCCTAAAAGAAATAAAATTATCAAGTTTTTAAAGCAGACCCAGCTCCCCTAATTGTGTTTATTTCTGCTTTCTCATTTCCTATTCTCACCACCCACCCACCCATCCTCATTTCTGTTTTGCAGAGAATGACAATGACCTTCCCATGGAGGAGGGCATGGCCTTCACCATAGGTAAATGCTGGGGCTCCTCTTTGGAGAGCCATGACTCCTGGGTGGAAACTGGGAAACTGTTGCTGGCCTAGTCCTGAGAAGGACTAATAAAGCCAATCAGCATAATGAAATAATTCAGATGCATAGTAAATCAAATTAAATAATGTCCTGGAGCCCCATCTTCCTAAATCAAATACTTACCAACACATTTAGGAGAAGGCAGCCATCCAACCTCTAATTCTGTTACCAGCATAATGTGGTGTTTGCCTTTTTGTTTTGTTTTGTTTTTTCATTAACACCCAGTAACTACAGGCGATTATGTCCCTTGCTCCCTGTCAGCAAGTGGCATGTACTCTCTGGCGGCCCATTCCTGGCTGATCTTGTGATTGGTGTCACCACCAAATCCCAATCACCTAGGGCCATGAAGACCTCGTATTTCTGACTGTGGGACTTAATGGAGAAGCAATTAGAGTGAAATAAGAAAATTGTTATTTGCTGATTAATGAACATTTTGAGCATGTTTTAAAAATTCAAATATTTTAAAAAACTGACTGGTATTTATAAGAGGGACTAGTGTTTGGGTGGTTATTATCCACGGGGTCCTAATTAAGGCTTGATTAAAATGCCCTTATTTCTCTAAAAAATTATGAACTAGGCAACTTAATACATTTTTTAATGCTGTAGCATTTCCTCTTCCTACTGTTCAGTTTGTAGTATACGATGTAAGCAACATCAATTATCAGCCCTTGCAAGATTACAACATGAACTCGTGGGTGAAGCACTTAAGGGGGGGGGTGTATTTCCTTATTCTCTCTTTTTTTTTTTTTTTAATAATCAGCCGAAGCAGTGTTTGACAAGAATCTGATGAGGTCACTGGAGTAAATATTTTACCTCTTACAGAGCCAATCATCAGCGAGGGATCCCCTGAATTTAAAGTCCTGGAGGATGCATGGACTGTGGTCTCCATAGACAATCAAAGGTGTCTGCTTTCTGCCCTGTTGCTTTTAAATTGTTCGGGAAGGAAAGAGGTCTGACGGCGCTGGCGAGCTACTTTTGCTCGTGGTGGCCGAGCGGGCGCTTGGCTTGCGTCCTGACCGCTGCTCTGTGTTTCAGGTCCGCCCAGTTCGAGCACACAGTTCTCATCACATCTCGAGGCGCGAAGATCCTGACCAAACTGCCTCACGAGGCCTGAGAGGCTGCCCGAAGGTCGCAGAGGCCGGGCTCCGTTTTTCTCAATTTTTGAAATACAGCTAGAGAACTTTTAGAAGAAACAGGAGCAGCAGGTCACGCAGCATCCCGCCTAACACCTAATATCATTTTGGAAAAAAGGCGGTGGGGACTAGGAGCATTTGGAACTCAAATCAGAAAACGTGCCTGGGACCCTGCGGCTTCTGAAAGACCGGTCGGGGTCCGGGGCTCAGCTTCTCCAAGCGGGAAACGCATCTGGAGAGGAACGCGGACGCAGTCGTTTGGGAGAGGAAAGATTCTAGAAGCAGTTTTCCCTTTTCCTTGTCCAGAATTTGCCCCAATGAAAAACCTCTTAAACTCATTGTGTCTAAGCTCCTTGAGTCTGACAGTTACCACGGGGAGAGGGTAGGTGATTGGTTTTTGAGTCTCTGAACTTTTTTGCACGCGCGGAAAGAAAAACCCGAACTTAAGTGTTAGAAGGCATTTTTTTAATCCGTTTTTTCCCTTGTGAATTTCACGTTGGCCGTCCCTGAGGACGCTCCAGAGGCCAACACCTGCTCCCAACCAAGCCCCTTAGGTTCATTTCCCTTTCACGCCGCTTTCCATGAAAAGATTTGCCCTCCGAAGCATTGATTGCAAACATTTTCTTGGCTGTGGACCCTGGGCCTGGCCCTTCTTCAGGGCTTTATCACTCCAGAAACAAGACTTTCCTGGACTGCTGCGGCTGTTCCTTCCCCCCTCATCCAGTCTTCCGTGGCTTTCCCAGAGGTTGGGTTCAGACCCTCTCACTCCCCACTCATGCACACACAAGCACACTAGACCGTTTGTTGCACTAGAAATTCGCGCTGCGGGCCCACTCGCCCCGATGTAAATAGTATCTGGCTGGTGAGCGGTTCCCCTAGTCCCTAACAGATATCTCCCATATTGACCCTGATGGGACCCGCGCTTGAGCTCGGCAAGGGCCACAAAGGTCAAGTATTCCCAAGGCGCACAGAATCCCAGCGAGAGGAGATATGGGCACTTTGGAGACAAGGGCTTAGTTGGCCTGGACTGGAGCTGGCAGCTTTAGCCATTTCTTTCTGCCAGCAACTCCAACCCGTTTCAGGAGCAGGAACCCACCTGTCCACGCTGTTTCCCAAGGGCCATTCCTGCCGGGAGCAATTTCCCTTCCCTTCCTCTTGCTTTCTAAGATCTGTTCACACTCGGCTCAAGGGAGGGGAGGGACTGGGCCTCTAGTAGTCCACAAAGGAAACTGGTCCCCTCTGCCTATGGTTTTAGGAACCAGTCCAGTGAGGATGTCACCGTGGCCAGTAATTGTGCTAACTTGTTTCTACTAAAGTGGCCCTTTCAAAGTTGCCATTGGCTAAATGTAGGTTGGGGTCACCTGTAGTTGCCCCCACAGATATAGGTGGCTATATTGGGGACTAGCTTGTCTTGATGGCACCCAGAGTGGTAGGACAGGAGACAGGAAACTGAGGACAATACGTCGTTCTAAAAGTGATGAGTCTCAGCTCTTCCTGAACTCTAGACTTGCTGTATGGCTCCCCAACCCTCTGACTCCATTTCTCCAGGGATGTAGAGTTTGGGATAGAAGTGATTCTGATTCTAGTGGGTCTGAAAGTTGGAAAAGTTGAGGGAGGGGTTGAGGATTTACAAGATCCATAGATAAACTTTTGAGATGCCCTGGAGTTGGCCAGGCAGAAAGAAGACCAATCAGGGCAGTTTCCCCATAACAATTTGGATTTTGAAGAGAGGAACAGGGCCTAGCTGACCTTGGGAGAGGGTTGCCAGAGAATGACTTCACTTGTCTCCTAGAGCAATCTGATTGCAGCCATTAGCACAGTACCTTTATCTGCAGATCAGTTTACTCTGAGGTTCCCTAAGGATAGTTTTATTAGGACCACAGGATTTTACCAACCACTGGGGTAACACGCTGCTCCTGCAGCAATTATTTTGAGGTGAAGGTATTTATGGGACAGGTATATAATCCTGTTTATTAAAATGACTAACTTAAAGGTATGTGTGTGTGTATCCATCTGCCACTACTCAGCAGCTCTGTAGGAAACAAACTTGAATTAGAATGAATTCCATTTCACATGCTTTGAAGTTGAGATTAGGAAGTACGTTTTAAAAGTATCTTGTCTATGCCTCCTCTCCCCTCTGCCAGCTGAACTGGCCTCTAATCTTAACCCAGAGCCAAGTGTGATTAGATTTATACCATTAGGACTGGTCCTGAGGTGACTCCAATAGGTTCTACTCAGAATCCCAAAACTTCAGTATCAATAGAATTTTGTTTCTTCTCAGAGCTTGGACAAAGGTCTAAGCAAACTGGCATTTTAGAACAGGTGTAGCCTTAGAGGTGGGGCGGTGGGAGGGATCCACTCAGAGAGTAGAGATAACATTGCACATTGAGGAGCTAAGGCCCAGCTGGCTGCACTGTAGAGGGGGTAACTCAGCCTCTCTCCCCAAACCTGCTTCTCTGGGGTGGGAATTCTGGAGTATAGATAGACATTCCCTTGCCTATATACAATTCAATTCTAAATTAAGCTAGGCTCTGAAACCTTATCCCGAGGGAGTGCATGCCAAACCTTTATTTCAGGAGCCAGCCTGGTCCCCTGCACCGGGAACTCAACCATTCCCCTCATAGACATGTAAAGACCCAGCACCAAGGAAGACTGGTAACGTGCGGCCCTCTCCTCCCCTTTTCCTTCAATTCCCTGGGATAAACTAGCCCTAGGCGGCCGAGTCTTCGGGGGTTTCTTCATGCCTTTCTCTGAACTCAGGGAGACAACATTCTGATTTTCCCCGGTCCCAACCTCGACCCCGCGCCAGCCATGGAGATCACTTACGTGGGCAGGGCCTGCAAGGCCAGCGCGAGAGACCCGGGGCTTGGGCTGCATCCGAACGGCTGTGCTGGGCGCACAGCGTGGCACTCCAACACCCCAAAAAAGGCTTGAGGAAGGAGCAATTAAAACCACAAGTGCGACAGGGAAATCAAGACAGCCAAGAGGCTCCAGGAGTTGTCTAGTGGCAGAGTCATTAGCTGGTTGTTGCTACAAAGCCTCACCGTGTGGTTTGGTGATTAAGAGGGAAAAAAAATCTTTTAAGCGTTGGCAAACCCGTTATTGGTTTGGAGGAGGATTGGTTGTTTTTTTTTTTTTTTTTTTTTTTTTTTTTTTTTTTTTTTTTTTTTTTTTTTNAATCTGTGAGAGAAGAAAAATGGTTTTTTTTTTTTTTTTTTTTTTTTTTTTTTTGCTTTTGTTTTTCTTTTTTGCTCCAACCAGGCTGCCTGAAATATTTCTGCCCCAGCACTGTGCCCTTAATTCAATGGAGAGGAATTCCGCGGGCTGGAGCTGCTGCTACAGAAGTTAAAAAGAGAGAGAAACCCCCTCTCTACTAATATCTGTAACGACAGCACCGATGTAATTTGTTTTGAACGTTCATTTTTATTGGTGTTCCCTCTGCCAAAATGTGCTTGATTACAGAGGTTTGTCCTGTGATCATTGCACACTTCAGACAGGGGAAGGTGCGGTAGCGAAGGTTCAGCTCAGGCCAGATCAAATCCCCGGCTGTTTAACGCTGAAAGGCTGCATGTTGCTATTAGTGTTAAATATATGGCTAATTATGCGTATGAAAATTAAACATCAGTGTTATGCTAATGGGGAGCCTTCAGCTGCGGATCTGAGCACTTGAGACTACCATTTAATCAAATGAATCAGTAACTAATACATCTGCACGTGTGAACTTTCACAAGATCATTTCCCCGTTCCCGTCACACCGTTAAATTATGAAAGAAATAATTATCAACACTTTCTAATTATCTAACAAAGTAATTTGGGATTCACCGTAGGGCTGGCGAGATGGGGGACCAACAGTCCCTAGCAGCCAACATAGTGTGCGCCACGCCGCGTGGGGTGGCTGTGTGGTAGTAGTGGGGGCACGGGGGCCTTTTGTGCGCTTTTCTGTATCTAACATCCCAGAAGACCGAGGCACCGGTGGCAACTGTTACCTCAACCAGCCCTGCTCCGAGGCCCACTGATGTCCGTTTTGGCCACTGGAATTAAAATAATGGGCGACAAAGAGAGATATGACTGCACAGATATTCAAGCCTTACATAGGCCTGGTTCTGCCGCGGGTTTCGATGTCCTCCAAGGACTCCTAACCTCCGGGTATTCTCGCCAGACCTTGGGAAGCCAAAAAATGACCACCTGGCGCCCGCGGCTCGGGCAGAGCTGAGCAGATCGGCCTCTCGGCTCCACGCAGTGCCGCGCCCTCTGGGCGAGTGAGCCCGGGGCGCACGGTTCAGAGGGAGTGGAGAGGGGAGGGGGAGGCGCTGGAAGGTTGGGAGGGAAAGAGGGTGTGTGTGTTGGGGGAAGGAGGCGGTGCGGCCGCTTTTCCTGGGAGGAGAAGCGCGGGTTCCTGGCTCTCCACGCGCACTGCTTTTATCAGACCGGTGCAGCCTCGAGCTGGATTGACCAGCTGGGCCTGGAGCGATGCGAGCTGGCCCCTGGGAGCAGCAGCGGCGGCAGCAGCGGCGAGGCGGCCGAGTGAGTTGGTCTGGAGGGCCCTCAAACCCCGACCCCAGGGATGTGGCAAAGCGGACCTGGGCCAGGGAGGCGCGGCCGGGAGGGCTCTGAACTAGGCACAGGACGGTCAAGAAGACTGCAGTTCTGTTGGCTGCCTTGGTCGCCCCTCAGTGCACTACTCCGCGATCCATAGGCTGCGACCAAACCCTAGAGCCGCCCTAAGCTCAGCACCCGACTGGGTAGCAGTGACGAGAAGCGGTCCTGAGTTCTCCGCGTTGGGGGCGGACGAAGAGTGGGGACAGTAGGGAAGCGGGCGACAGCGGGGAGCAGCTGGTTGGTTTCTGGGAAGAGAGCACGCAAGGGAGGTGGGAGGCTGAAGAGCTGCGGGCCTCCGAGGTCCCAGAGCGGACGCTGCAGCCTATTGTGCGTCCCGCAACGCGCGCTCTGTTGCAGAGGAGCCCGGGCCGGGAAGTGTGGAACAGTCCCTCCAGAGGCCGGGCCGCCTTGCCGGCTCTAGTCCAGCGGAGCCCGAGCGACTCGGACCAATCCCCGGTGATTATGCAAGACAGCGGACCAATCAGCTCCGCCAGCTCATGAATATTTATGACCTTGGCTGAGTCAAAGCTTTGAACCGAGTTTGGGGAGCTCGGGAGCATCATGCTTAGACTTTTCAAAGAGACAAACTCCATTTTCTTATGAATGGAAAGTGAAAACCCTTGTTCCGCTTAAATTGGGTTCCTTCCTGTCCTGAGAAACATAGAGACCCCTAAAGGGAAGCAGAAGAGAGAGAGACCCACACCCAGACCCCGCGAGAAGAGATGACCATGACCACCATGCCAGAAAGTCTCAACAGCCCCGTGTCGGGCAAGGCGGTGTTTATGGAGTTTGGGCCGCCCAACCAGCAAATGTCTCCTTCTCCCATGTCCCACGGGCACTACTCCATGCACTGTTTACATTCGGCGGGCCATTCGCAGCCCGACGGTGCCTACAGCTCGGCCTCGTCCTTCTCCCGACCGCTGGGCTACCCCTACGTCAACTCGGTCAGCAGCCACGCGTCCAGTCCCTACATCAGTTCGGTGCAGTCCTACCCGGGCAGCGCCAGCCTCGCCCAGAGCCGCCTGGAGGACCCAGGTACGTGCGCTAGCCTGGGAGAGAAGGAAAGGAGAGAGGGAGAGAAAAGGAGGGGGAAGAGAGAGAGAGAGAGAGAGAGAGGGAAAATGAGAGAGAGAGGGGCAGAGAGAGGTGGGGTGGGGGTGGGGAGGGCGCGGGAGCAGTAGAGGTTTCGGATATCAATCTGTGGATCCTTGTCATAGCAAAGAATTTTTTTTTTTTAATCCGCCCAATTCGCAACCATGTAGCAAAGGATAAATCCGAGAGCGTCTCCGGGCACTGGCTGGGCCTCTGAGCGGCTCGGTGCGCCGAGCACACAATGCCCTGCTGGAAAACAGAAACCCACATGTGCACGTATTAGTCTCTAATTATTTATTGCGTAGCGCTATAAACAATGTATGCAATTAAGGGTAATTAAACCTCAACTACCGCCTGCAAAAATAGCAAACTTCCCCTGCAAAGGCAATAGCTGCGCTCCTGGGAACGGCCCCATCCCGCCTGCAGCTGCCTGGGACCGGCCCTCGGATTTGGAGGACACTTCCCAGGCTTCAGTTTCTTGAACGTTTTCTTCCCTGGCCCAGCCTCTGCTGTCCCCTCGGTAGCTACTCGCTCTCCTCTCTCCACACTAAAAGCGGCCCCTGCCTTAACAACAGTCCCCGCTTCTGCTGTCCCTCCAGGGGCGGACTCCGAGAAGAGCACGGTGGTGGAAGGCGGTGAAGTGCGCTTCAATGGCAAGGGGAAAAAGATCCGCAAACCCAGGACAATTTATTCCAGTTTGCAGTTGCAGGCTTTGAACCGGAGGTTCCAGCAAACTCAGTACTTAGCTCTGCCCGAGAGGGCGGAGCTCGCGGCCTCCTTGGGACTCACGCAGACTCAGGTACCTCGCCGCTGCCACTCCGTCAAGCAGGCTTCACGCTGCGGGCCTGAGCCCGGGGCTTCATTTTTAGCTCACTGGGCTTCAGGTTCGAGGTGTCAGTGTGTGTGAGTGTGTGTCTGTCCGTCCGTCCGTCCGTCCGTCCGTCCGTCCCTCCCTCCCTCCCTCCCTCCCTAACCCAGGGTCCCAGTCCCCCAGCGCGACACCCAGGCTAGCTGCTGTCTCTTATACACATCTCTACCCTCCAGAGCCGCCCCGCCCTGCTTCATCAGCTTCTTGAACTTGGAGCGCTTGTTCTGGAACCAGATCTTGACCTGCAAGATCGGACAACAACGTGACTCGTGANCCAGGGTCCCAGTCCCCATCCACCTTCATTCTCTCTGCCCGAGCTCGGTCGCTGCTGTCTGTACACCGACTTTCCTGCCGCCTGGTCCTTCGACCCTGGACAATCTGATTAGGGAGCAGGAAAGATTGCCCCAGACGTTTTGTTTGGGGATCTGAGGTCACACGTGCCCGAACAACTGGAACAATAGACGCAGGACTTAATCCCTCCTTTGCCTTTAAAGTGTATAGCTAATCACTGCAGCGTGGGCCTTCGCCTTGGTCTCCCTCTTCACCCTGTGGCACTGGGGATCCTTTCCCCTGCCCTTTCACCTCCCAAGGCCCAAACTCTAGAGAGGAAACAAGACTTTCCTTTTTGGATTTCTCTAAGACTCCGGGGAGTTCTGGGCGGTTCTGCCCGCGGCTGGCGCGGGTTTCCAACGTCCGGCCCGGGATTTGGATTGGAGTTGGGAAAAGCAAACAGACCCTTGGGAAAGGTTGGTTTCAATCCAAAGAAAAGTTCAGCAAAACTTTATGGCCTCCTCATTCAGTCCCCAACTCACTCGAGGGCAAAAAGGACGGCGCAAAGAGAAGGCGGTCGATTTACAAATAAATTTTCTCCACTCCTATCTAGGTTTTTTTTTTATTTCTTTATTGATATTGATATTAGAATTGCGAGGTGTTGTGCAGGTGTTGCGTTATCCAAAGTTGCCAAGGTCGGACTGGGCCTTGATTCCCTGCGGGCCCCTTACCACCACGCCCCCCTGGCTCTCAGAGAGCTGCTCAAGAGGTGGCCAGCGCCGGTCGTCCAGCTTTATAGTATTTGGCTTTCACCGAGGGAGGGACGTCTCTGCTCCCGCAGCAGGGAGCTGCCAGCCTTCGCAGGGCAGCGGGGGCTCCTATCTCTGCTCTCCTGTAGTTCACTTCTCTCCTCCTAGGTAGACCTAGGTAGACTCAGTGATCCCATCACGAGTCACGTTGTTGTCCGATCTTGCAGGTCAAGATCTGGTTCCAGAACAAGCGCTCCAAGTTCAAGAAGCTGATGAAGCAGGGCGGGGCGGCTCTGGAGGGTAGCGCGCTAGCCAACGGCCGGGCTCTGTCTGCAGGCTCCCCACCAGTACCACCCGGCTGGAACCCTAATTCCTCCTCCGGGAAGAGCTCAGGCAGTAGCGCGGGCTCCTACATCCCCAGCTACACGTCGTGGTATCCTTCCGCGCACCAAGAAGCTATGCAGCAGCCCCAACTCATGTGAGGTTGCCCACTCGCACCTTCCCGCCTCCTTCCCGTCTCCCTTGGCCCGGGCCCCTCCCGCCTCCAGGTCCATCCACCCTGTCTGTGTGCCCTGAGCCCGGAGGAGGGCCAGAGGGAAAGAAGAAACAGTGAAGGCATGACGCCCGCCTCCTCCGTGGAGTCCCTGGAGGTCCGACGCAGCGACTCCCCAGCGCCAGTACTCTCGCCGGAATCCCGTCCTGGGCCACGCGGTGACTGGAGAGTGGCCTGGAAGCGCAGCTATGGTCACCCGAGACAGCCGGAGCAGCAAGACAAACCCGCTCGATCCCACCCTCCGACCCTCAGCTTTGTGGGACTATCAGGAAAAACAAAAACAATGTAGAAAAAGCAAAAGTTCTTTTCTGTCCTGTCCGTCTCTTGTCTCCTTTTGCTCTGTTTGTGCGCTGAGTAAAGATCCTCTCGTCGTCTGCTGTTATTCTGCCGCCACTGCAAAGTCACCAGGTCTGAGCCACACGCGGCCCCCTGGGCCGCCCATCTCCGGATCCTGGGTCGTTTTGTCCTTTCAGGCCTTCTCCTAGTCCCTACCTGACCACCTGTGTAGCTTGTTTGAGAATTGGGGGAAATTGGAGGGAGGGGTTTTTATTTATTGAAAAAATGGACTTCACCTGAGGCTGAGTGTTGGCCAATTCCAGGTTCTGTGGAGTGTGAGCGCACACTGTCCAAACGCACTGTTTACCTTAAATTCACCCGGAAAAAACGAACAAGGAGGACGCAGTGAATTTTAATTTATACAGTAACTTTTGTATTTCGCTGGTATGGAGTGGTTGAAGCTGAATTATTCGCATTTTTTTTTACTACTTAAGTAGGGTTTTGTCAACTCGGGAAGAACAACGCGCTTAGTCGCTTTGCCTGGACTAAAAGAAAATCCTAATTTGAAAGAGACAGGACCTATGTGCAGCAGTGAAAAAACAGGCAAGAGTGAGCAAGCGCCCTAATCCCGATAGGGCTTTAAAGAAAGCAAAAACAGCTTTATAACAATCCCCAGAGGTTTGACCACAGAATGCCAGTCACCACCCTGAAGGCATAGTCTCCAGTGCAGGATCTAATAGTTGTACATATTATTATTGTTATTATTATTATTATTGTTCTGTAAACATGTTGCACAATCTTAGCTTTTTTTTTTTCTGTTGTGTGTGGCTGTAAAACCTGATGCTTTGTGAAATGAGAATCTTGACATTCTACTTGTGAAATTTGGAAAATGTGACCAATTGAAATCAACTGTGTTTTGTGTTCTCTATGTCAAAGTTTAGTTTTATATTGAGAATGTTAACTTATTGCTTTGTATCTTGGGGGAAAAAAGAACTTTGTAAATAAGTTATAAAGTTTCTTTGAGACAGTAAAATTATGGTTTCAAGAAAGAACTGCTGTCTCCTGTGCTGGGTGTGGGATGAGGGGATGGGCCCAAGCTCCCATCTCCTATACAGATAATAGGGGACAGTTAACTTTTCTGGGATGGATTAGGGGCACCCAACTCCAGACAAATCAATATCATCCCAGGGCCTGTGGGGTGCTCCAATAGGCCTGTTTAACCTGACTTGCTGGCTCAGCCTTCAAGGTATCTGGTCTCTACCTGAGTGGGTGGGATGGGGATGGAGTGCCAAGGAAAGGTCTGGGAAGGGGGCTGGGGAACAGGTGTGGCAGGGCAGCCCCTCCCTCAGAAACCAAAAGAAAGGTGAGATGTGGCTGGGAAAGGAAAGCAGAGTTCAAAGGCTGAGACACTGGAGTTCCCTCCATGCCCAGCCACCTCTGGGAAGCCTGAAAGCAAGGGACACCATGCTTTGCTCTTATACTCTGCTCCATCTGGCTTTCCGCTTTTGCCTACCGGCAGTGTATCCTATGGGGGGCGGGGGGGGGGGGACCGCCAGACGGGACTTGAAGGATAGTTTGTCAGACCACCCCCATCAGTGAGCTCCTGGAAACAAGGCACAGTCCCAGGGAAGCACCCGCGCCCCTTCAAAGCAGAAAGGCACTTTTTACCTAATGATCATGGGTTTTTCTCTACCCATCCAAGAAGTGGAAGTGCCAAGAGAGGGGTAGGTGGGCTCAACTGACTTCTAGGAACCCAGAGCTGACCAAAATGAAGCATTTCGACCCCTCTGTAGCCCTGAAGTCCGGAAGCCAGGTCATTATAGAGAAACCTTCCGTAGAGAGCTGGGATTCAGTTCATTCCAGGAGAACGCGGGTTCCCACAGACTAAAACCAGACTGACTCCCTTCTCCGCTTGGTGGCCCGTGCTCCTGACCAGCCCCAGTCTTCACCACTGACCCCAGACTCGGCAGAGGCAGCTTCGGAAAGTTGCGGGTCCCAACAGGCAGCCAGGAGCGCTTCCCGCTTCCCTCGCATCCGCCTTGCGACGCTGCTGCGGCAGGGGCTGGCCCCCCGCCTTTGGGGGGCCCTTTCCAGCGCGCGGTGGGGAGCAGAGCTGGGAAAGCAGTGATCTGTGTTGTGACAAGCACCCATTTTTCAATTGGTGATGGTGAAAGATCAGATGCGTCGGGTTCTTCCGACGCCCTTTGGGGAGGGGAGGAGGACATGGCGGGGCTTGGGAGGGGGCAACGTAATGGATGAAGCAGGGGAGGTAGTGCAGGATGAAGCCGGGACCTCTACGTTGGTTCTGAGTTGGAAATTGGGACTTTTCCTCTCCTGGCAGCCCTCAGAATCAAGAGTGCAAATGAAGAGATCAGACCCCGGAGACCAGGTTGGGGCCGACTCACCGGCCTCAAAACAGAGAGCCAACCATTTCTCAGGCTGGGACCAAGAGTTGGGCAGAGGCCTTTCTGGATTCAGTTTCCCTCGGGATTTGTGACTTTGCTAAGGGGAGATTTCTCTCACTCCTCTAACTCGGGTTCCCCAGACAACAGCTAGGACTCAAGGGCTCAAGCCACAGGCAAAATCTATTTGGTCAAGCCAATTTTAATACTTTGAGATATTAGCTTATACTAATTTAATAATCTCTTGCTAACAGTTCAAATAGAGAAATTATTAGTTTTAGCTCAAGGAAGGCGGTCTTTAGTTAGGTTCTATTATAATTATAAGCGGTTGTACTTTTAAAAAATGTTAATCTCAATATAGGCCTAATTAATGCTGCCTTGTTACTGACAAGTAGTTCATCAAATATCCGATTCAAAGATTTTCATAATGAGTATATTAATTAAACTATGAATAATCTAAAGGTGGTTATATTTAAACAATACCTCATTATAATGATTAAATACTGATTTCGAATATTATGTCTTAACAATTGTCACTTAGAAAACACAACCTTTCCTTATGTATGAGTCTGTAATGGCAAAATGCAATTTTGGGATTTTTTTTCCCTTGTTCAAAAAATGTGAACCTCATTTTAAAACACTTCTGAAATAGGTTACACACAGCTTAATGATTATCAAAATGACTCTTTTCTGCAAAAAAAGACCCCAAAGTGCGCGTACAGCTGCAAACCCAAGAGGGTCAGCATCATTTCACTGTATTCTCTTCTTGATTACAAGCCGGGCCCATCAAACACAACATAATTACAGTAATTTCAGGTTTATTTATTCTAATGCAGTTTCCCCATCTCTCTGGTAATTATGAGCAATTTTTTCGCCCAGGGAATCTTTTTGCATTAACAAAAGAGATAACGCACTGAAAGCCAAATTTGCTGTGCATTGAGAAAAGGAAAAAAAAAATCAAATAGGTGCGAGCTGCCATCTCTGCAATTCTCCGGTACCGGAGCCGGCAAATTGCTTGCAGGTGTATGGAGCAAGCTTGTCAATGGCCGGGCCTCCAAATTAGCAAATGCACAGCGGCAAAGTAATGAAGACAGACTTAGCAAAATTGCCAAACAACAGATACCTCTTTAATATCTTCTCTCACACACACTAGCTCTAAAAGGGGCTAGAGGTGGGGGTGGGAGTAGAAGCAACAGTCCCCAGCCCCCTCCTCACTAGTCTTGGCTTTCATAAGCTTGGGTGGGCTGGGTGGTCCAGTGAGTGGTGAAGGCTGATTGTGGAAGAACCCAGATCCTAAATCTAGGCAATATTTTTAAAATATGAAACTGAAACATTTATAGTTCACAGTTTTCCCTCATTGATCACCTCATTTTCTTCTCTTTCTTTCTTCTGGGAAATTGTTTCGGGGCTAGGTTAGTCTTTTCCATCTGTACTAGTTTAAAGAGCCACAAAAAGTTTTAAATTTGTATCACTATATTCACAGAAGTGAATCTATTCATTGTCATTTGATGAAGAAACTAAATCTCTCCCTTTGAAGAACTGGCAACTTCTATTACCCGAGGAAAGGTAGGTTTGGGTACTGTATATAGAACCTGAGATACTAGATCAAGAAAAATTGGGAGAAAAGAAGCAACCCAGTCGCCCCACCACCTGTAAAGCTTTATCCAGGTATCCATCTCTTTCTTTCTATGTCTTTTAAAGACCAATTTCAGAATTCTCTATTTTTTTGTCATCCCACAAGCTGGCTTAAACACCCTTGAAATCATAGGCTAAAACAAACTTTTCTCCATTCATCCTGCATGGTCTTAGGAACTTCCATTGAACGCAGTACAAGGTCTAAGGGTCTGTCTCTCTCATGCATCAAAGAATTCCGCCTCCTGTCCCCAGCTCCACAACAAACCCAACTCCAGTGGAGACAAGCAACCGGCTCTACATGGGTGCCTTCCCCAGGCTCAAGAAACATATCATCCCCACCCACCGCTTCCCTACCCCCTCCCTCATCCCCCAATCTTCAGGGATTAACACTTCCTGAAACATCAAGTGTTTTTATAAAAAGGAAAAAAAATAATCCTGACATCGCTGACAAGAAGTTTTGATGGAAGAATTAGCTGGTGCATACATAATCACTCCCCCACCCTCCTACTACCGGAGCGGGAGCTGCTGCGGCGGGCACAGAACAGCCTTCCAACCCTCTGAAAAACGAAACCGGTTTCCACCCTTACCTTCTTCAGTGTCAATTTCAGATAATCTGGACACACACTCTTTGCTACATCAAATCAAAAGGGTCGAAGGCGGCTTTTGGCTGGGAGAATGACGGGAAAGAAAAAGCAAAAAAGAAAAAGAAAAAAAGGGGAAAAAAGGAAAAATTGGAAAACACAAAACCGACCATACCAGAGCAAACCAAAACCAGAAAACCAAAAAGAATTCCCCGGCCCCATCCTCCTATCCTGAGAGTAAAGAGTGGAAAGAGGTCCCCAGGACCAGGCGCCTCCGAGCGCCGCAGGCTTTTTGCAGCGCTGCGCTTGCAAATAGGACTGAAATTTTCGGCTATATAGCCTCTGTCTTTATAGCTGATGAAAAAAATTGCAGATTATTAGCATAAATGTTTACTCTTCATTACGCTGATGACATTGTGCACTCGAGATCTTGGTAATCTTTGGGAAAATTATGAGTAATTTTTAAAAATTTTAAAGCAGCAGCAGTTACCATGCAATTCAGGCTAATTCTGCGTAGGCTCCGAACGGATATAATTATCGAGGAGTCAAGATGTTATGCTAAAAACTATGCATTGATATTCCCATTTATTATGTACATACAACTTTGACAATGTTGATGCTTGAAATAGCAGGAAATTGTCTTGCGCAAAAATTACAGTCCATATTAGGACATCTGAAATTGCGAAGAATTATATAGTAATTGCAGGCTTTCAGATGGGAGAGCCAGAATGCTCAAACTAGTGCAAATGTGGATAAAATTACAGATCAGAGCAAAAATTAGGGAAAAAGGGGGTCTGGGATTTTTCAGGTTGGCTATAGGATTCCGGAAGTCTCTAATGCCACATGATTGCTGCAGCTTTAGGGGAGACATTCATGCCTCAAATAGCGCTTTGGCCAGGGTGGCTTTAATTGAATTTCTTGGGCTTTTTGTTTTAATAAGGGCAAATGAAGAAATTGGCCACCCAAGGCCAATTTTTACTCTCCTCCCCGTGAACACGTCGAGGAGAGAATCTCTCCCTCTTTCGCGGTGAGCCTGTTCTCCGCGGCTTGGACGCCGGGGAGGTCCCAGGCCCCCACCCAGAACTCAGCAATTGAGAAAGAAAGTGAACAAAATCCCCCTCCCACCACTTCCGCTTTTCTTTTTTGGTCTAGTTCTCTGCTCCTCCTTCCTTCGGCCCCTTTTCCGGATTCTTGCAAACCTACTTCCCAGTGCTGAGAGGCAGGCCCCTTGGATGGGCAGGCCCCTGGGATGGGCCCGCCCGACCCTGGGGGCAGGAGAATCTGGCTAAGGTGTTGGTGCCAGACGTGGATCACCTTGGGAGAGAGTGCAGTGACCACCCTGCGCTCCAGTACACAAGCCTGCTATTTGGAGGCTTTGCTAGGGGTTGGGGGGAACTAGGAAGGAAGGAGATAAGGGTCTCCAGGCCCGCCCCGCGATCGCCTAGGCTCTTCTTTTGTCTCCGCTGCTGGGTGATTGCGTACCCCGCCCCACACCCGCAAACACTTATTCCTCACTTGGGCGGCGCTTCACTCGGGCACTGAGACACCCTGCGACTTTAAGAAGCCAAGGCCAGACCCGCAGAGGGAGGGGGAGGGGAGGGGAGTGTCCCGGAGGAGGAGGAACGCAGAGGCGCCCGGCAGGAAAAGCCAACCAGAGCCTGTCCGCCGCTAGGTGCAGTCGGGACTCAGTCCCGCCGCGGGGCCAAAATCCCCTTTGTTCTGGGAGCGATGGTATCATATTTTGGGAGTCCGAGACTCCTGGCCCACAATTCCGAGGGGAGAAGGGGGAGTGTGGAAAGTCCGCTACGCTTGCTCGGTGCGGTACCGAGTCTGCCCCTGGGATCACCCTTGCACACCCTCCGTCCCGCTTCCCTTCACCTCTCCTTCCCTGAAGTTGTAATCCTCTCCCTGGAGACCCGGCCCGCCTTGTGGACCCATTCTCCACCTTCCCCGGCTCCTAGCGCTGGGCCCGACCAGACAGGGAACTCAGCCGGTAGTACCAGGCCTCTGGAGAATCCCGGGAATGCTAAGACATGTTTGCGCTCTGGCCGGGGAGGAAGAGGGAGAAGCCTGAGCCAGAGCCACTCCAGGAAGAAAGATCTGTCAGGAGACCCAGCGTTCTCACGTGGAGGTGCCCAGAGGCTGCTCCTCCAAGACCTGCCAGCTCTTTTTTTTCCTCCTGAAATACAACATCTCCCCCGCCTCACCCAGCCCCAAGCCCCAGGGCGGAATGTAACATCTTGTAATGTGGCAATCACTGCCAAACCTGTCCCCGCCAGGGGAACTCCCGCCTGGGGCGTGGGGGGGGGGCGGCTGGAGAGATTGGGCCTCCACCTTCGTCTGCACTGGTGTGCGTAGTGCAGACTGGGGGCAGCCTGCCCTGAAAATCCCAGGTGGGCAGGGAAGACCGGTCTCGGGGAGGCTTCCTTGGGGCTGCTATAGGTATCATGACCCTATGAGAGACCGCCAGTCTCTGGAGAGCCCAGTCCCCCAGCGCGACACCCAGGCTAGCTGGCCACCCAAGGGCTTCTAGCACCGTGGAATCCAAAGTTGAATCTAAGAGCACTGTCTTTTAGGAGGAAGAGATCGGCATTTTCTTTCTGAAAGGAGTCTTTGACCCTAAACAAGTTAAAGCCACTGGTGGTCGCTGTTCCGTGCAGATAAAGGAAACGGCTTGTGACTTCTGGGCGAGTGTTGGGGGCGCCTGGAATGGGGCAGTGGCGTCTGGGTTTTATACAATCCTTAAGAACGACTTTTTGAAAGGCATGGGGGCTTTCTGCTCCCTGGCTTCGTTCTCCTTGGGGAGAGGGCTTCTAACAGAGGAGGGAACCGCTGGACCACTTCCCCGCTTCTTTCTCTACCCCCTCCCTGCCCCCAAGTCTTCTACCACAGAACTGTTTGTAAACAAAGCTTCAGTCTTCCCGCGCTCTCTCCGCCCCCACTAAACCTGATACTTCCCCCAAGCTCGCCCCATCAGTCTCGGAAATCCTTACTCAGGACGGATATTCACAATTTTCACAAGTGATCCTGAAAGAAGGCCGAGGGGAAGCCTCCTAAATGGTACCACATTGCAGCAGGGCTGATTATGGCTCGGGATCCGTGCCCTCTCCTTTCTGCCCTCCTTAGCCCCAGAGCTCCCGGGTGGGAGGCGGGAATTTGGGGAAACCAGAGGGGTTCTGCGCCCAGCCCAGAGCCACGAGGGGCAGAG
>NW_026000037.1:58564377-58590917 GCF_001458135.2 Marmota marmota marmota
AGTGCCAGGTTCGGTGACTCCGGCTAGTCTGTGGGGCCTCGGCCCACCCCTGAGAGGGGCCGCCCGCCCTCCCGGCTCCCAAGCTTGTCTCATGCCAAGGCCTGTTGCGTGATTCCAACTTGGGCTGACATTCCCTGCCCGGGGCGCTCCGGCGTAGGCCTCTTAATCATCTTGTCTACTGCAGATCCTCCACACCAGCCAATTTACTGCCCCGTCTCTCCCCGCTGGTTTCAGGAGGGGGGAGGGGAGTGCTCGTAAAGGAGGGGAGGGCACAGTCAACCGCAGGAGGAAGACTGGCACCAGCTACTGGTACTCAAACAACCCACGGAATTTGGAACTAGGGTGGGAGTTGGGGCACAGGGAAGTGGATCTGACAGGCAGCAGTTGCTTAGGGGAAGATCAGAATCGAGGGTCAATGGGTTTCAACTCTCTAGCTTGGGAAAACAATGCAGAAATGCAAAGGGACACTACATTGTGTAGCCTCCTTGTTTTCCCCCAGCCCCAACTCTGGACACTGTGGTAAAACAGACTTGGAGCAGTCTTCCAAATCAATCTGGCTAGAAAAGTCAGGGACCAGGATGATGCCACTGCACCCAGAAAGTCACCTCTGCCTTAACTCTGATTTTGGCAGAGATGAGTAGAAGACACATAACATGGATGGCCTAAATAACCGAGAGTAGGGAGCTTGAATCTGACAAGCAGGGTTCTCTGGCCTGTGCCCAACCTTCTCTCCAGTAGAGGCGGGTCCCTTGGAGGGAATGGCTGAGGTTCAAACCCTGTGTAGAAAGATACTGGAGCTCTCCCAAAACCCTGGGATGCTGCTCTTCCACACAAGGTGAAGTTGGAAAGATCTCTAGGTAACTGTGGACATCATAATCACAGACAAAAGTAAAGCATCTGTGATTTGGGGCATTGTGATAAAACGGTAATGCTAAATAAGAAATAACTAAATTTTAGTGCTTATCATATGCCAAGCACTGTTACATCATTGCCTTATTAAGGGTTCATTAAGTTGTTGCTCACAACAACTCTGAACCATAGCTGTTATTATTTCTACTATCTTATAGATGTGCAAACTGTAGAGGCTAAGAGGGTTGCCCAAGGTCACATAGTCAGTGATTGAAGCCAGCAAGCTCCTAACTGTAGGCCTCAGTACTTCCAGGGAAAGGGACTATTAGTTCAGGCCAGCATTACATCCCTACCTTTAACTTTTGCAGGGAATGCCAAAAAGTATAGAGTCACTTCCAAACCTGGGAGCTGATTGTGTGGGCCCTTGGTAGACAGCAGAGCTGAATGGTGTGTGGACCTCTCCCCTCGAACAGTGTGAGGTGCAGAATGCCACTCCCACAGCAGTGTGCATCACTGAGTGTGCATATGTAAGTATGTCAGCATGAATGTGAATGTGTACGCATGAATTTGTGTCAATGTTATGTGTACAAGTATTTGTGCATTACTGCATTTGTGCATACTGCACTACTGAGGAAGTTCGAGTGTGCCATTGTGTGTGCCTGTGTGCAAGAGTGAGAGCATTGAATGTGACTGAGATTGTGTGCTTGTGTGTATGACTGTGTGCGCTAGCGTGGCACTGTGCGCCGGGTCGCCCTGCATTCCAGAGCAGCCAACCGTGCCTCCTGGAGGCGACTCAACAATTCTCGGCTCAATCAGCTCCCAAAGGGCCACCAGCATACAGAGGGGCGGGTCTAATGTGGGGGTCTGATCTTAGGCTGCAGCCGAACTCGGCCCGGGACAGCAGGTCCCCGGACCTGGCTCGGGTGCACCGCCTGGCCTAGGTGGCGGACGCGGGGGCGGCCCAGACCGCCCAGGCTCAGGGCCCAGGCGCCGGCGCCAGAGGGGCCAGGCGGGCAAGGCTGGAGCCGCCCAGCGCTGAGTGAGTCACGGCGCCGCGGGCTGGCTAACCCGGAGCCCGGACCCGGGCGGGGGCGGAGCTGAACCCTTTGCTGCGCCGGGCGAGGAGCGTGCCTGTCTTCCACCCGCCGCACCTCTCAGCGCTTGCAACCACCAAAAGGTGCAAAAGTCCGTTTCTGCTGACCGGGTTCGGGTCCTGGGCAGCAGCTTGCGCTCTGAGTGCATGACCGACGGAACCCCGGCACTCAAAATAAATACATAAATAAAATAAGCAAAAATAAAAAATAAAAAACCCCACACACACTCCAATGAAAACAATAATTTATTTAAATAATCTCTTCATATTGTAAAATCAACATTAAGAGCATGTTGTTTTCATAATAAATAATCCCAAAATACCTTGCATTTAAAGAACAAAGACTTTAGGATAAGATAAAACAAATTCAAATCAGTAGCTTAATTTAACTGACAGTTTTTTTTTTTTTTCCAAAGGGAAAAAGAAACGGAGGGTTGCTGAGGTCACTGCTAAACCGCAGTTTTCACAACTGGGGGTTTACAAAAAAGGTGAAAAGATGAGGATTTTTACACAAATCAGTGGGAAATCTGCACAGACACTTTTATTTACAAACTCTGTGTCGAAGTCCAGGCTAATAATCCTGAATAAATTTTAAAAAAGATAATTTAAACACATTTTTGCAGTGTCCACATATTAAAAAATCATTTTCTCCAACATCAAAATGAGGTCATCCGCAAAGGCACCTAAACTTTTAAAAAAATAAAAATAAAAAAACTCCACTGGTGATGGATGAGGAGAGAGCTGAGGGAGCGTTGGTGGGGTGAGCTTAGGTGGGAAGGGATTGGGGGCACCGGGGGCTGGGAACAACCCCGCAGAAAAAAAAAGCGGCGGGTCCGCCTGGGTCAAGGGGGCACGGGGTTGGGGGAAGGGCGGGCAGGCAGGACCCCGGGAGGTCAATAACCGAAGCGGACTGGAGCTGAGCCCGGAGGCGAAAGAGGAGAAAGGAACCTCAGAGTGCCCGAGAAGCCTCACGGTCGGGGGAGGTGTCCTTCTCCGAGACCCAGCACAAGCCCCGGGGCGATGAAGGCGCCGGACAGCCTCGCCAGGCGGAGAGGGCTGGGGAGGCGAGTCCGAGGAGGGGTTGGGAATGGCCGAGGCTCCGGGTTCAGTGACCATCGAGAGCGGCCTTCCCATGCAGCTGTTAGGGTCCTCGGAGAGGAGCCTGCGAGCCGGGGAGACGCCTCCCAGTTCTGCCCTGCTCCGTGGCTGAGAGAGGGAGCAGCGCTTAGGGCGGGCCATCCTAGGCCGCAGCCTCAGGGACTGCTGGCTGGCGGCCGCTGGCCAGCGGGAGGGACCCACCGGCTGTGGAGGCAAGCCCTGGGAATCGCTGGTCTTTGCTCTGTCTCTGCAGCGGCCTCCGTGGGGTTAGAAAATCGTCCCTGCGCTCACCGGGGCGCCCCCTCCGCCGTGGTGATGATGGTGGTGGTGGTGAGGCTGCGGGGTCTGAGTGGGGTGCAGTAGAGGCGCTGTGGCCTGCAGGTGTGAGGCAGAGCCCGACGCCTGGTGATACCACGGGTAGTTGCCCAGAAAAGCCGATGCTGCGCTGCTAGGACTGGAGCCTGAACTGCCCGCACCGCTGCCTCCGCTGCCCGGGCCGCCGCCGCCCCCCATCCGCTGAGGCGCGCCGAAGTCCCAGGAGGCCGGCGCCGAGACTGGAGGCGAGGCACACGGTGGCGAAGAGCTGGCCCCAGGGTGCTGCTCCGAGGGTATCTCCCCGCTTTTCCACATCTTTTTAAACTTTGATCGGCGGTTCTGGAACCAGATTTTGACCTTTGTGGAAAAAGGACCCAAGCATTAGTGGAGGGACCTGAGCAAGGGGCAGGGAGGGGAGGGAGCAAAGGAAGACCGCCGGTGGAGGTGGCTACTGAGCATCCTGTGCAAGTGAGCGAATTATTTTCGGCGGCCTCTGAGATTCTGTTGCGTCCTGCTCCATTAGGAGGTAATCTCAAAAAGCTAAGGATGTGCTGACTACAAGTGACTGAATGTAGTGCATAGTGGTGACAGCCGGAGGGTATCAGTAGAGCCGGTTATTTTACCCGCTTAATCAGTAGCGGGTCGACCTGTGTTACTAGATTTCTGCCTACCGCTGTCCCTTTCCTTGCCTTCCACGGGGCGATCCCTTGGGGATTTTCAGGTTTGGGCCTAGAGGTTTAGATTGCCCCATGTGCGAGCCTGGAAAAATCTAAAACTACTTAAAATATACTCTAAAACAAACAAAAATTGTCCACTTCTAGAACAACCCAGGCCAGCGCCCTCCTCGTCACCGTAGAGTGCGAGCCCCACCTGAGTCTGGGTGAGGCCCAGAGATGCCGCCAGCTCGGCTCGCTCAGGCAGCGCCAGATATTGAGTCTTTTGGAAACGCCGCTGAAGAGCCGCCAGCTGGAAACTGGAGTAGATAGTGCGGGGTTTCCGGACTTTCTTTGGCTTCCCATTCACTATTCGGATTTCAGGTTCGAGGTCTTCCTTCTCTGCAACGAAACGGAATCGTGAGAACCGCGCAGCCCAGGATTCTTGGTTGCCTAAAGGGTTCAGCGGGAACTTGAAAAGACCCGGGAGGCGGGTTTTTGGAGATGTTGCTTGGCTACCGGCGCAACTTCCCAGCGCCGCGGGCTGGCGCCGAACCTGGGAGCTGAACCCTTCAAGGAAGGGGAAGACTGGCACATGCCAGAGAGTAAGAAGATGCAGATGGCAAGGAAATTCATTTACCCGTAGGCATGCACCTTGTGCCCACTGGGCCTTTGAGGCTACCGGGTCCCACCGTTCAGAACCGAGGAACTTAAACCTTGACTCACCGGGAGACTGGAAACTGGGTAGGGTAAAGGGCAGGAGCAGGCGTTGAGTACGTAATGTGGAAGGTCAGGGTTCCGGACGGCCCCTCTCCCCAAACATATTTACCCCATCCATCCCAGTGACTAGACCGACTTAGCACCCTTGACACCAGCGTTATGCATACCAGGCTCGTTGTTCGCTGGGGACGAACTGGTCCCATAGGGCGCGTAAGAGGTGTAAGCAGCGGTGTAGCCCAGGTCGTAGCCGCTTTTGGCGGAGTAAGGGACATTGTTGAGGCCGCTGGCATGGTACTGGTAAGAGCCCATGTGCGCGTAGGGCGAGCCCCCCCCGCCGCCGCCGCCCGCCGGGTGCTGTTGGTTGGTGTAGTAGCTGCTGTCGGTAGCTGTGGACACCGGAAGGGTTGGCGACTCCTGTGGCTTGTGGAGGCTGCTGGTGTTGCTGTTGCTGCCGCCGGGGCCCGCGCCGCCGCCGCTCGGGGGCTGCTGGTGCTGGTGGTACGTGCTGGAGGCCGTGATCTGGGTCGAGTGCATATCAGCCACCAGACTGTCAAAGACTCCAGTCATCCTGGCCCGGGACGGGAAAGAGCAGGGGTGGCGGTCGTGAGGGGGAAGCGAGGCGCCTCCTCTGTCTCTCCCGGTCCCTTTCAGCAGCCAATGTAATTACTGGGAGGTGAAGTGGGGGGTGGGGGAGAGGAAAACAAGAAATGAGGCAACGGTCTAGGCGCCTCCTCCTCTGGGGGAGGCTATCACCAAGCGCTGCTTGGGACAGCTGCGGCGGGCCTCATACTCTCTCGGCCTCTCGGCCCTCTCGGCTCCTTGCCCAGCGCGGGCTCGGGCGGGGGGCGGGCAATGGAGGGGGCAGGGGTGACTGGGACCCGTCGGGCTCCAGGAGGCGGGAGCAGGTGAGCGGCCCGGAGCAGCTTTACGATTGTCTGCCAGGCGGGCTCCTGCAGGGTGGGCATTTAACACTTGTCACGTGAGCGCTAGCGACGTCACCTAGCAACAGCCAATCGGAAGAAACGAACCGTGGGGCTCCAGGCACCCGAGAACTCACGGCCAGGGGTGGGGGCGGGTGTCACATGGCGGGCACTGTGGCTGCGGCGGCCGCCAGTGCGTGCAGGCAGCCGCTGAAAGTGAGCAGAGACGCGAGGGAGTTGGGTGGGCGATGGGGGTGCAGGATGGCCCGCAGTAGGACAGAGGCGTGAAGTTAGAGACTGACATTTCACCCCAGAGGAAGAAGTGGGGTCTCCCATCCTATTCTGTGTGCAAAGGCCAATTCCAGTGATTTGTACCTTTCTGCCCGAGGTGGGTCGGTTTTCAAATATATTAATCAAATAAAGCAGTGCAGAGAGCCGGACCAGCAGTATCCCGCTTTTCCTGGCACTTGCTCTTGTCAGCCACTCAGCACTTGACAGTCAATTGATTTAAATTATCCATAAACCATGTATAATAATAACTACTTCCTAACCAACCCACGGGATATTAGGACAATTAATTGGATAATATTTAAACGTTTTTTCCTTGTTGCTTGAGAGAAAAGCTATATAAACCCAAAGGTATTATTACTTTTCCTTGTACTTTCCTGACATGCTGAGGCTCTGAGTAATTATGTACATTTGATGGGTAATTGACACCCGGAAAGCGATCTCAGGGCTTCCTCTTTAGGGTGGAAAGACCAGCCAGACCAGATGGCCTTCAAAGTTCATTCTAACATCATTTAAATTCCACGTTTTTTACGGAGAAGGAAATGAAATAATCCTTAGGTGAGATTATAGATTTATCGTCTCAATACTAGATTCATCACGGCTTGCAACTTACAGCAAATACAAGTTTTATTTCATGCACTTAATTTAATCCTATTTTGCAGTTTTGCACTTTAGGATCCTGTTCTGCTCTATCATTGCACATACCCACCCCAACCTCCCCCCTTTTTTTCAGTCTTGGAGATCCTTCTTTTATTTTTTTTTTTAAAAATTTTAGTTGTAGATGGACACAATGTCTTTATTTATATTTATATGGTGCTAAGGATCGAACCCAGTGCCTTCAACTCATGCAAGGCAAGCGCTCTACCACTGAGCTACAAATCCAGCCCCCTCCTTTTATTTTTAAAAATCGAAATCGAAATTCCTCTCTATCTCCATATCCTGTTGGTTATGAACGAACGAACGAACACACACACACACACACACACACACACACACACACACACACACACACACACACGCCTTGCTGGACTTCCAAGGATGAAAAATCCTGCGGAGGCCCCTGATTTGTGGCGCCACCTGGTGGACCGCGTGTGAGGTTGCGATGGGTCGTGTAGACGAACTAATCACGCCCAGGCGCCAGTCTCTGAAACCCCCCAAAAGAACAAAATAGTAATTAAAAGCCACAAAATTGTGCTAGTGCGAACCATCTGAAGCACCCTTTCCTAAAGATATAACATGTCGCTGAAAGAACTTGTTACAACAACTGCCTAATGGAAAACAAGTCGATACTTTGAAAAATACGGTCTTTGGTCTCTTCCACAGAAAAAGCAAGTGTGTAATTATAACTCAAGCATTCACACAGAGGAATAACAAGGCAGGTAATGCGCCCTCCCGTCTGCCTGGATTTAGTTATTTTGGTTAAGAAAAGATGGGGAAAACGAGTTTAAATGCTTAGCAACGGGATACACCACCAAGGGACCCCTAAAGCTGCACTCTGCTTGGTGGGTTCCCAGTTTAAATTCTTGATGTTTAGTACAGATTGTCCTTTGGTGTCTTGACTTTAAAATCGTCTATGTCACTATTGTGGTAGCTGTTTTTATCTAATACAGAAGAAAATTTCCCTGAAAATGAAAATTTAAGAATGTAATGGCTGTCTTTCTTTTCTCTGCTTCTTTGTTCCCATCCCAAGCATGTCCTCTGGGACTTTTCACTGTGGCAAATTTGTTGTATTTTATTTCTTTAGAAAACTCCACTAACAGCCTAAAGTCCAGGTCAGTTGCGATCTGGAAAATAGCATCTTTTTGGAATGAAATATGACTACAGCCCCCTTTATTTGGGGAAGTGGAAGACCAGAGGTAATGAGCAAGGGGAGGGGTGGAGAGGGAGAAAAGGAAAGGGAGAACTTAAACTGCATTTGGAGAATCAAGTAGAGACTTGAGGTATTAATTCTGACAATTCAGACAAAAATCTGGGTTTGCTGAAATTATCTGATCACTGCATCAGTATATCTACTTGATTTCCTTATTTTGGTCCAAAGGCAAGAGTACCATACAGAATGGGTACTTATGTCCACAGTTTAGGGTGGGATGATGCCCAAGGGAGAGTTTAAATCAAGTCTGGGGAGAAATTCAGCTTCCTCCTCTGTTTCAGGTCACTCTTTCATCTTCTCTGTTTTCCTGAGAGCCCCACATTTTTTTGGTTGTTATTTATTTTAACATTTGTTCTAATTAGTTATATGTGACAGTAGAATGCATTTTGACACATTGGAGCCCCACATTCTTTAACTCAGGAGGACCTAGAGAATGATGAGGGAATTAGGGGTTAGGTGTCTTTGCTCCAGTTCTGTTTCAACTTCCCTATTAAGACTTTCCCTATTTTGATCCTGTTCCTAGCCTTGGACTGGTCTGGGATTCTCCTTCCTCACCGCAATGGGAGTCTACCACCAACCTTTGTGCCAGACAGGGACAGAATCAACATTCCATTTTACAGATGAACATGAGGCTCGAGGACAGAAACGACCTTCTTTGAGTTAGGTGAACCACCTTCCTAGCCCACCAGATGCCTTTCTGTGTTGTACTGGGCAAAGCACGTGGGTATTTGCTGTAAGCCTTGGTTAAACAGCTCCCCATATCTACCAGCCCAAGATCTGGAAAGGGTAGGCAGGTTGGTCTACATCTTGCTTTCAAGCCACTGCCTCACTGCTGGCCTGGGTCAAGATTCCAGCTCTCAGTGCTTTATTCCTACTTGGTGTAATCTGCTGCACAGAATTCCAGCAGGTAGGGCTGTGGTGAGGAAAAGGGTGCTTCCAGCAGGGAGTGTGGGGTGCCCAATGTGTGCAGTGGGCCCAGGCCCATTCTCACTTGCCTATCCCACTGGAGATCCACACACCTGCTACTGGACTGTCCCATGTCTCTCAGTCTGCCACTCTCATGGAGGATCCCTATGATGATCCCTATGATCCCTATGATGGAGGTTTCTAGGCTTCAAGAGGCAATACTTGTTTTGGTACCATCCTTCATATTTACATTATCAATGTAATAGCTCTAAGAACCCAAGGTTTCAATTTCCTTTGGGGTTGGTCTTAGAACTCAAAGACTTTGGGAAAAGGCAGAGATTTGGTTTTTGAGAACTTCCTAGTTCTGCCTTTCTACCACCAAATTGAAGGTGATCCTGTTTTTCTGTCATTGGTCAGCAGCTTTTAGGAACAACTGTCCTTTTACATTGCTGTGTCCTTAATGCTGTTTTTTGGCTTTTGAGCCTAATGCAGCCTGGAGGGACCCCGGAAACCATCAAGTTTCCACAAACTCTAAGACCCTTAGGTGGATATGATCCTTGACTCCCAGCTCTGTATCCTTGAGGGGGAGATATATATATATAAAATTCAGCGAGAGGAGAGGACACAATGGAAACTCACCAGAGAGAACTTTCCTGAGGGTGCGATTCCCCGATGAGGGAGTGAGTGGTCCTCTGTTTCCCGTGTAGTCACCAGGGACATCCTCACCTCCCCTTTCAGCTCAGGGATTGTCTCGGATTTCCACATTCTTAGGGGGTCCTACGTTCTCCCCCTCCCCACCATTCCCTGTAAGCTAGAGACTCTCAGTCAGCCACTCCTGGTGCCAGGCGCTGGGGGGTCCTGACTTCCCTCCAGTGGTTTACTGGCTAATGAAGAAAGCAATTGCCAGCGTTTATTTATTTATTGAGCACTTACTGAGCACCTGGCGTGCCGCCAAGCCCTTGTTATCTCCTGGGAATCCCCTAGGAGGCAGGTACAGAACCATCTCCGCTGAGGAAACCAAGGCTTAGAAGGAACCGCTTGCTTTACCGGTGTGCAGCCGAGTCCGTATCGAGTCCGTATTCGAGCTCAGGTATGGGCCACAGGGACAAGATTGTTGTTGCTCGGGACTTTAAGTTTCTGCCCAAGGATCGCTAGAGAAGGCTGCATCACCACCTCCCTTTTCTGGGCCTAGTGCTGCAAGCTCAGTGGGACAGATGGGAAGGGGCATCGGCCTTCCTAAGGTCGAGTCACTCCCCGCACCCCCGGAGCTCTAGGAGCCGGAAGCGCAGGTTCTGTGGCGGGACCGGGAGGTGCGCGGGCTGTGCAGGAGATAGCACTGTACCCACCCCGGGAAGATCCCCGAACAGAGACAGAAGAAAGCATACCTTCCCACTGCCAAGCCGAACTTCAGGGACCGAGGCTTTGTCCTGGTTGGGAATTTGTCCCTTTGCTCCCTGCCGGGGTGTGAGCAAACCCCAGGAACTTGAACAAGAATGAGCGGGATAGTCCATGATCCCAGCCATGACCCCTCCACGGCACTGGATGGCCACTTCAGCATGCTTCTAGAACTCTCAGTACCAATTTTGCCATTTGCCTCCTAACCGATCAGAGTCAACCCTATTTCACTTAATTGTCGACTAAGTGACGGAGTTCCCCAACCTCTGAGGCACTAAGCTTGTGGCCCAACCGTGGGATATGAACACATGGGCCCCAAACTCAGGGTATGGGTGGGCTAGCGTCGGAGGGAGGGAGAAAGGCATTCTCCTTCGAGGACTAGAAGCAGCCAGATCTCGGTGCACAGTCGTGTGGTCTAGGAATGCAGAGGGAATGTTACCTTTCTCCCACCAAGTATAATGGCTCCAAATACTCAGACTGTTGGGAAGTTCATTTTGAATGTTCAGGAGCACTGACCTTGTGATGACAGGTGTGCAAATGGTTCAAGGTTTGTTCTTAAACCTGAAGGAAGATTGCTGTCATTCTCTGTCCCTAAAACCTGGGCCAGCGGCTCTCAGCACCCTCAGCAGGCTAGGAACTGGGGATACTGAGCAGCAGGAGTTGAGCTAGGGAGCATGCTTCTGTCCTGGAACTTCCTGCCCTCTGGGTAGCTCCCTCTGGGCCAGCTCCCTCCTGGCCAGCTCTGTTGTCAGTTTGAAGGGACAACTCTTCAGGCTTGAGCTGTGGGGAGCAGCAGCGAATTCCAGTGCCCATGCCTAGACTGGATGTACAAAGCGCAGGGTTATACATGTTGCATGTTTCTAGAACTTTTGGAGTCAATTTCTTCCTCTGCATTTTAGGTCTTAGACCCTGGTCAGGCCCACAGTTCTTTGTTGTTTATTCAGTGGCTAAAGCAAACACACACACACACACACACACACACACACACACACACACGCCAAGGTGCAAGAATTTGGAAGGAAGTCAGAAACTCAGAGTACCCTTCGGGAAAAGAAAAAATTCTTTCTTTTGTAGGAAGTCTTTCCACTCTCTTCTTTTACCCATCGTTCAACTCAAAAGTTAGCCATCTTCTATGGTTGCAAAGGGGATATGCTGATCCATAGAATGGGGGTTGGGAGGGAGCCAGACTTTGCTGGCTTGAACCACTGCACTGAGCTTGGGTAGATTTACTGTTCTTCTTAGTTTGCCTCTGTAGAATGCAGGCAATAACAACTTCCTCATGGAATTATTGCGTGCTGTCAGATTCAACTTGAAACTAGGCATTCTGTGGCCTCAGGATTTCCACTGCCTAGACATAGGCTAGGACCTTCTCCTGGTGGTCCAAGTGAGGGTAGATGCTGTGGACTGCAGGCTGCAGGCTCCAGTGGATCAGAGCAGGCCTGGGGATTGGGTAGAGACCTCCTAGGTGGCAATGGGTGGTTCAGGTGTTTTTGTGAAGGTCCGGACTGGGGATGAGCATGTGGGGCTGCCTGCAGTACTGGCCCTTGATGAGGCTGGAAGGCTGTGCCTAATCCCTGTGGCCATGGACCACCCCTCTTAGGCCCCTCTTCAGGTAAGCCTGGACTGTTTTTGCACCTCACAGAAAATGGAGAGGTTTGGGAAAAGGAACACTGCAAGTCATAGGGAACTGACTTTGGGTAGCTTTGCCCAGCCCGCTGCCCTCTATTTGTCTGTCTGTCTGTCTATTTATCTATCTCTCTATCTATCTATTTTTGATATGGGGGTCTTGCTATGTTGCCTAGGCTGGTCTTGAACTCTTGGGCCTAAGAAATCCTCCTGAGGCCCAAGAATCCAGCCTTCGAAGTACAGTAGCTGGGACTGTAGGCCTGAGTCATCAAGCCCTGCTTCTGCCTCGTTTAAAAAAGAAAATAATTTTTAGTTTTAGGTGGACACAATATCTTTATTTTATTTTTAGGTGGTGCTGAGAATCAAACCTAGTACCTCATGCATGCTAGATGAACGCTCTACCACTTGAGCCACAACCTCAGCCATCTGCCTCCTTTTTTAAATAAAAGGCAATAATATAATTGAAAAACTTATAAGGTAATACATTGAAGTTGCCAAGTGTTCTGTGATAAAGCACTTGCCTGGCATGCTCTGGACCCTGCATTCCATCCCTGAAAAAAAAAAAAAAAAGTGGAGTTGAGTGTCATTTTATTTCTTCTGTGAATTGCTTATTTATGTCCTCTGCCCATTTTTTAAAAAATTGAGTTGTCGGTAATCTCTAAATATTGTGGGGATTAACTTTCATCTGTGTTTATAGTCAAGGCTTATCATAGTCAATTGTTTTTCTTTTACTTTTGTTTATTTTCTTTTCCAATTCAGAAATTTTATTTTTGTGGTATGAGAGATTGTACCTAACACCTCCTGCATGCTAGGCAAGCACTCTATTGTTGTGCTACACCCTCATTCCTTTTCTTCAAATTTTATTTTGAGATGGTCTTGTTAACTTGCCCAGGTTGACCTTGAACTTGTGATCTTCCTGCCTCAGTCTCCCCAGTAGCTGGGACTACAAGTATGTGTCATCACTCTGGCTAAGTTTTTGTTTTTATGCTGGTGATTTAACATAGAATCTCCTTTATGTTCAACATGAACTCTACCACTGAGCTACACATCCCTAGCCCTGAAATTTCAAGTTTTGTGTGGACAACTATGTCACTGACTGTCTATCTGTACCTTTCCCTCTCTTTTCTCTTTTAATGTCTTCTGGGCCTTCAGGTAACAATTTTAGATACCATCATATTTTCTCTTGATACTTTTAGAGTTAATATATACAGTGGTTTAAAGTATGGACTCTGGGCTCAAATACTAACTTGGTTACTTGCTACCTTTGTGACCTTGAGAAAATTATTTAACTTCTCTGTGCCTTAATTTAGCATTTAGTCAGCCTAAAACATCATCATTTCCATTAGCAGTGGACACTTGTGGAGTAGATCAAGAGCTGTTTCCCAAAAATCTGACTTTTGGGGAATGTAGCTGTCACCGTTTCCAAGATTCCCTTGCAGTTATATGTAACCATATGGGTCAATTCTAGGCAATGGAACAGGAGTGGAAGTCATGTGTGCCACTTGTGAGAAGGACTTTAAGACAGAGTTGAGACTCTTTCCAGCTATCTTTCTCCTTCAATTATGCAGATGACCTGGCTTTAGGGGAATCAATCGCCTAGGAGAATCTCCCCTAGGAGAATCATCAACACTTATTTTGAAGGTTGTCTGAACAATAATTAAATTTCTTATTTTAAGCAAGTGATTCCCCCCACCTCCAGTGCTGGGATTGAACATGAGGCCTTTTGTATTATGCATGCTTAGGAAGTGCCCAATAACTGAGCTACACCCTCTGCCCCAGAGGTTTTTTTTTTTTTTTTTTATAATTTCTGGGAGTTGAACTCAGGGCTCTCTAATACTGAGCTATACCCCCCAGCTCTTTTTATTATATTTAAAAATTTGAGGCAGAGTCTCACTAAGTTGCCAACTTTGTCTCAAACTTGTGATCCTCCTGTCTCACCTCCTGAGTAGTTGGGATTATAGGCATGCACCACCACCTTGCAGGATATTTTTATTTTTAAACATAGCATAATTAATACATTGTCCTTGGACTCAGAATACAATGATTTTGTCAGAAAATTATGGGGAAAAAATCCAGAACATCTTTTGTCTGTGCAAACCAGAGATTTAATTGGGATCCAAGCATAGAACTCAAACCATTTACTTCTGTCCACGAATAGAAATAGGTTAGCACAGCTGGTTGTTATCATTAGGAACATGTCTTAAAATGATCATTAGTGAGGTTCTGGCAGGCCTAAGCCAAAATCATATGCATTTTCTTTTAAAGGTGATGGATTGTAGAGGTTTTGTCACCCTGCCATGAGAGGACTTCCCTTTCATGTCAGTGTCACTCTTGCCTTGGACACATGCTTATTATGCTTAGGAGTTATCATGGGGTGATAAGCCCACTTCCTACTGTAGTCTTTTTTTGATCTGCCCTACCTAGGCTGGTAGGATGAACCAAGGCAAAGGCAGTACAAAGGCAAGAAGTACTAATAAGGAAACAACTTCAAATAGAGACAAACAGGAAACTTCCCACTAAAAGGAATAGAATGACTTTTTTGGCAGGTGAGTACAGAAACTTAAGGACTCTGAGACATTATTTTTTGGGGGCCATTTCAACACATTAGTTTTGTTGGTATTACCACACAGTTAAGTTTCGAGTTGATGGTGTGCTTTGGTTCCATTTAGAACTGAGCACGATTTTTCACCACCCTTCAGAAAAATTTGAACATTAAGGAGCTACACCAAGTGCAATACAAGACTACAATGACACCCAGTGGTCATTTAGGGTCTTCATCTACATCAACAAATTGTACATATTTGTATAAGGAAAACATTCTCTATGTGTGTGTATGTGTATGTGTGTGTGTTTGTACTGAGGATTGAACTCAGGGCACTTTACCACCAAGTTACATCCCCAGTGCTTCTTAATTTTTTGAGACAAGGTCTTGCTAAATTGCTGAGGCTAGCCTCAAACTTGCAATCCTCCTGCCTCAGCCTCCTGAATTGCTGGGATTAGAGGAGTAACTTGAATCTCAGAGGGCCAAATGCTGTAAATTCTCTTGGTACAAACCATGTGCATGTTGTATGATATAGTCCTGTTTTAGTTAGCTTTTTTTTTCTGCTGTGACCAAAAGACCTGACAGAACAATTAGAAGAGGAAAAGTTTTTGAGGGGCTCATAGTTTCAGAGGTCTCTGTCTGTAGATGGCTGGCTGCGTTTCTTGGGGCATGAGGTGAGGCTGAACATCATGGTCAAAGTGTGTGGTGTAGGAAAGCAGCTTGGAACATCGCACCAGGAAGCAGAGAGAGACAGAGCTCTGCTCAACAAGGACGAAATATATACCCTAAAGACACGCCCACAATGTCTTGCCTCCTCCAGCCACACCCTACCTGCTTTCAGTTACCACTTAGTTAATTCCTATCAGGGGATTAATTCACTGATTAGGTTGAGGCTCTCATAACCAATCACTTCACTTCTAAACTTTCTTGCATTGTCTCACACATATCTAAGCTATGACAAGCCCCATAACCTGGTGATTGATTGTAAGAAAAATATGACATATAAGAGATTTGAATGATAAATGAGAGTTAACCAGGTATGCTGAGAGCCATAGCCAAGTAGGAATGATGCATGTGGCATTTTTGGTTGAAAGGTGACCCCAGCAAGCCATTGAGATGATAATGATTATGTTAAGATCTGCATTCATTTGGAGATTAGACCCCTGCTGTCTGCCTAGGCCTGCTACTTTGGAGCTCTCGCGGGAGTTCCCATTGGTTGGGAAAGTGCGGTAGGAGGGAATTCCGGAGGAGGGATTTCCTGTTGGAGTAGTGTGTCCCGGGAGAATGCCGCGTGTGTGGTTGGCGGGATATTCCCAGGGAGCCTGTGTGGAGTGGCTGGTGGAGTTCAGAAATAAAGTTTGTTCCTGCTTCAGTGGCTCGTGATTTGTGCCCAGCCAGACTGCGGCACAGGTAAATGGTCAAGAGAAAGGTATCACTGGAAGAAGGACTGGCAGACACAAAGTTCTGAGTCCATAGGACCCTTGAAACTCTGGAAGAAGGATTATGGGTTGAATAACTGTAAAAAGAATATGCAAGATAGGACTACAAAATATACTGGGGAGGGGGGCCTGCTGGGGCTCAGTGGCAGAGTGCTTGCCTAGCACGTGTGAGGCACTGGGTTCAACCCTCAGTGCCACATAAAAATAAATAAATAAAAAATAAGGATATTGGGCTGGGATGTAGCTCAGTGGCAAGGCGTCTGCTTTGCATTCACAAAGCCCTGGGTTGGACCCCCAGTTCCAAAAAAGACAAAAAAAAAAAAAAAGGGTATTGTGTCCATTTACAACTAAAACAAACAAACAAAATACCAAATACCAAAATAGACAGGGGATAAATAATATAGGACCTAATGGGTTTTTGGCTCAAAAACAATGGGAAAAAAAAGGTTTTTTTGGTATTGGGGATTGAACCCAGGTCTTGTACATGGTAAGCAGGTATTCCACCACTGAGCTACATCTTCAGCCCTGAAATTTCTGAAGATTTAAAACTTTATGGCCCAGTGTGGTGGTGCATGCCTGTCATCCCAGTGACTTAGGAGGCTGAGGCAGGAGAATCCTGAGTTCATAGCCACTCTCAGCAACTTAGTGAGGACTTAAACAATTCAGCAAGACTCTGTCTCTAATAAAATATAAAAAAAGGACTAGGAATATGGGTTGGTTAAGCGCCCTTGGGTTGAATCCCTGATACAAACAAACAAACAAAAACCTTTATAATTAAACCTTTTAATTTTGATATAATTATAGATTCTCATACAGTTGTAAAAGGTAATAAAGAATGATCCTTTGTATCATTTACACAGTTTCCCCCAGTGATAGCAGACTGTGAAGTTATAGTCTAATCAATTAGGATATTGACATTGATACTGAACATATCAGTACTAAAGAATTTCTAAAAAGAATTTTTTACCACATAAGAGTCTTTTGTGCTGCCTTTTCCTAGACATATCCACCTCCCTCCCACCTTCACATATTCTTTAAGGGATTTCACAGGTTCTCTGGCTGTGATTTTCTTCTCTGTAAAATATCGACTGACCCTTCCCTCTTATGTTTCCCTCCGGAGTGTGTTATACATGATGGGTGAGTGGTACTGGTCCCTGCATTCTGTCTTTTTATCAAATTGCCCTTTCCCCAAATTACAGCAGTAATGAAGGGGCTCTTGGGAAAGCCATTGGCCCTTCGGAAGCCAGACTTCGATAAGGCCCTCAGGGCTAAGAGGACTGGAGGCCACCTTGGAGAATGCAGACCAAGATCCGGAGGTTGTCAGGCAAGGACAAGAGAACACAGAGAGCAGCTTGGTCCTGGGCAGAGTTTCAGGCTGGGCTGCCCAGGGCCTCTGTAAGATTTTCCAGTGCTTGTGATCTTCATGAGGTCAGGGCAGACTGCTTTCAACTGGGTGGAAGTGTATTTCTAAAGCTGAGTGACTGACTCCGTTTTATTACTGAGCTATTTTCAAGATTTGTATTTTGAAGTATATCAATAGTTTCAACTGAAAAATGTTGTAGATGGAGGGCAAAGAATCATTTGATTACTTAATTTTCATGTTTACATAGCATTTGTTTGAAAGTAGTAGGAATCTAAATTCCAAATGTGGTTACAAAATCAGCCTCCACTTAAACTGGTAAGTGCATTTTAATGAAGCTTAATTTTAAAGCATAAATTTGCATATTGAAATTTGCCTGAGCCAACTTTTAGAATATGATCTCCAGAGCACGGGTTCTCTAGTATTCTGAAGATGTGGTAATTCTTTCAAATTTCTTTTCATGGCCTGAAAACATTCATTTAATTGGTATAAGCAAAATGGAGAAGGCCTAAATTAAACACTAGTTATAGTACAATGTTTTTCAACTTATTCTCAGAATGTTCTTCAGATGCTATAAAACGCAAATGTTGGGGCTAGGGTTGTGGCTCAGTGGTAGAATGCTTGTCTTGCATGTGTGAGGCACTGGGTTCAATTCTCAGCACCACATATAAATAAAGGTATTGTGTCTATCTACAACTAAAAAATAAATTAAAAAAAACATAAACAAACAAACTTCCCTCACAAATGTAATTTTTAAAATAATGTGTTAAACATATTTATTCAATAGCTCATTTGTATTTAAATCAACAGAAATGAGATCTTTAAATAACACTTGAGAATTTGTTATGTCAAGAAGAGCTTCCATTTCCCTCTCTATCTCTCTCTTTTGTACTGGGGATTGAACCCTGTGGCACTCTAACCCTGAGCTACATCCCCGCCTTTTTTTATTTGTTTCATTTTTAAATTTTGAGACAAGGTCTTACAAATTGCTGAGGATTTCACTAAGTTGCTGAGGCTGATCTTGAACTTTTAATCCTCTTGTCTCATCTCCCAAGTCACTGGGATTATAGGTGTGGGCCACTGGTCCTTGTTGAATAGTTTCTATTTTCTACTGATATTTTCCCGCAAAATCAAACTTAATCAAAAATTAAGTTGCATTAATACATTTATCACAAGTCCAACAATCCCAGAGGGACTTCAATAAGTCATATAAACCTGAAGTGGACTTATTTAAAACTGTTATTAATTGCAAGATAACACACAGAAAAAAAGTGCATGAACCACAAACATAAAGCATGATGCATAATTATAAAACACATGCAATTATAAGAAACCATGAGAACACACACAGAGGTTAAGAAACAGAGCATTGCTGTCTCTCCATAGCCTCCTCCCTTGTGTCCCAAACTGATGACTTCCTTTTCAATCTCTCTCTCCTCCCCAGCTAGACCTTATATTCTGGTATGTGACTAAATCATAATTTATCCATTCTGTTACTGATAGACATTGGATTGTCTTCAGTACTATGAAGAACAGTCTTGTGCTTGTCTCCTGGTATGCATATGTATGCCTCTCTATTGAGTATATACATAGGAATAAAATTGCTGGATCATAGAGTATGTGTATCTTAAATTTCAATAACTAATTTCGAACTGTTTTCCAAAATGATTCTGATGTGCATTTGTGCAACAGACTTTTAAAAATATTGTTAATATAAAAATAAAATCTAGGGGCTGGGGTTGTGGCTTAGCGGTAGAGTGCTTGCCTAGCATGTATGAGGTGTTGAGTTCGATCCTTAGCACCACATAAAAACAAATTAATAAAATAAAGGTATCGTATCCAACTACAACTAAAAAATACATATTAGAAATTATTAATAACTAAATAAAAATAAAATCTAAAATAAGGACTTCTTTAGTATGCATCTATTAATTTTTGTCATTAGAGAACTGTGCCCAAGTTCTGGGGGATATAGTGCAGTGGTAGAGTGCTTGCCTAGCATATGTGAGAATCCTGGGTTTGATCCCCCGCCCAGCACCAAAAAACAAAACAAAAACAAAAACAACAAAAAGAAAAGAAAAGAAACTGGGCCCTTAAGTTTCTTCATTTACCTCAATTTTGGGACTGGCATTATAAAAATATTCTGTGGGTACAATAGTGGCATTTTAATCATGTTCTTCTTTTAAAAAAGTGTTTAATTGTTTATGATACCTCCCTCCCCCCAAATTCCATAGCAGCCTTTATAATTTTTTCCTGAGAGTGCAAATGAAGGTAGTATAATGGAAGCAGTTCCCTTAAGAAGGCGGGAAATGTGGGTTCTTGTACTACATCTTTTTCCAGCAAGCTGGGTAACCTTGGGTATGTCATTTACTTTCTCCGACCCTCTGTTTCTTTAGCTGTAAAATATAGGTGGTGAGTCGGATGAGTTTAGGGCCCTTTCCTGATCCCAAATCTAGAAAATATTCTTTAAAGAAAAAACATTTTTTTTTTTTTAGTTGTAGTTAGACACAATACCTTTATTTTATTTATTTATTTTTATGTGGTGCTGAGATTCAAACCCAACGCCTCCCACATGCTAGATGAGTGCTCTACTGCTGAGCCACAACCCTAGCCCTAGGAAATATTCTTAAAGCTCACAAATAAGCCCAGTCTGGTTTCCACTGGCCCAGGGATGTTTCATTATCCTACACACTGCAGACCATGGCAAGCTGAGAAAAAGAAGGTTAGGACCCTTTTTGGTCCTAACTTTCAGAGGGAGGGCATGGGTTTTATACACCACACCTGATATAGGAATGAAGAGAAATGAGGTATAGAGCACTTCATCAAGGGGTCTGCAAGATTCCCCACACCTGCAGGTATCCTCAGAACAAGACCAAAGCCCAGCGTTTTTTTTCCCCCTAAAATCTTTATAACCTACTAACTTCTATTTTCTAAGGCAGAAGTTGGCCATGATAGTCCATCAACTAAGAATGATTTTTATGTTTTCAAATGGTTGAAAAAAATCAAATGAAGAATAATATTTTGCAACACATGAACATTAGATGACATTCAATTTTCAGTCTCTATTTGTTAAGTTTTACTGGAACACAGACGTGTCATTCATTTATGTAGTGTCCACAGCTGCTTTTGTGGCCCCACAGAGTTGAGTAGATGTGACAGACAGGGGATATTTATTAACTGGCCTTTCACAGAAAAAATTCACATACTCCTGGCCCAAAGCAAACCTATAATTTGCATTTTATGGTTGCTTCTTCAAAGGCTGACCATTGTCAACAAACACTTCTAAATCACCCAGTCATATATCATCTCTGACTTACCTTTGTTTCAATTTTTAGTTTCTCTTAAGGTCTTTAATGATTTCTGCCTCAAAACTTTCCTTTATATAAAAAATGCATCTTCAGTGAGTTGTCTGGTACCTGACAACTTTTAGGCATTTCAATTCCTATTCAATAAAATTTCAGGACTGCGGCAGGTGCTTTTCTGTCACCCAGCCCTCTTCAGGCCTGTCCTGGCCTCCCTTACAGGCTTGCTTCAATTTGAAGTTTCTGTACCTTCTGCTTTCTAATCCCAAGGCTTTTCTATAATAGCAATTGTAGAAATTGTAGAGGACAAAGTGTGTGTGTGTGTGTGTGTGTGTGTGTGTGTGTGTGGTGTTTTAACTAGGACACACAAGTCTGCTCAGCTAAGTCTCTAGATCAATGTCACATATAGAGTCTTGTCACTTTATGGTTTTTAGCGGTCTTCACTGTTCAATTCCCAGGAACATAGGCTGAAGTCTAAATAATAATTGAACAGTGTAAATGAAAAACAAAAGCAAATTGGTTGCTCTTTCTTTTTATGTGAAAATACCAGAATTTTATAAGACACAAATCTACATATTCTAAAAGTATACTTGAAATTTCATTTATGAGTGTATGACTAATAACCCAGAGAAGTTATTGCCATTGGAAGATTTTTATTACTTACATTTTCCAAGAGAAGGGGACTGCCACACCAAAATCTATTGGCTCTGTGGTAGAGTGCTTTCCTAGCAGGTGTGAGACCTTGGGCTCCACCCCCAGTACCCAGGGTAGAGTGAGGGAGAGAGGGGGTGTATGCTCCCAAGGGAAGTACTAGGGTGAATAGGAGGCAGAAGACAGGAGCTAGGGGAAAGCATTTTATTGGAGTTTTCCTGGGGAAAAACAAGGCAGGGCAGGGGAAATAGCTTTGGCAAGTTTGAATAATTCCAGAGGGTCTTGGGGCATGAGGCTGTCCTTGGTGGTCTGGTACCTGACCCTGGAATGATTTAGGACAGAGGAATTATTGGCTTAAGGTATGAGAGTTTGATGAGATGTTTGGGGATGTAGATTTAAGATTGGTTGACTTGTATATGAAAGGTGTGTTTGCAGGCAAGTCCTTAGGAATTAGCAAGCCCTGGGTAGGGCCATCTTTTCCAGGGTCTGTTAAGGCCCTTGATTATCAGAGTATCACAAGTACAGAAAGTAAGAAAATATAATCAATAGGATTGGTCCTGGGATGAATGGATGCCAAAAGATACAGACTCTAAGAAGCTAACACAGAACGTGATACAAGTAGGAAATTAAATACATTTACATATTTATTTGGATGATGATTTTTGACATTAAAAAGAGAAACCTAAAATTTTGAAGTAGTGTAGAAATTAATGCTAAATGGCATAGATACTGAAAAAATATTTTAAAACTGTATATGTTTATAATGTGAAAATTTAAATGATTTTCACTCTTACTTCTATTTCTCAATTAGAAATTTTGTTTGTTGGTTTGTTTGTTTTATTTTCTCCAGATAGGTGCCTCTCTGTGTTGTGCAGGCTTGTCTTGAACTTGAAGGTTCAAGGGATCCTCCTACCTCAGCTTCCCAAGCAGCTGGGCCATCACATGCACATTACCAAGGCCAGCAGTCAATCAGTAGCTATTAACTTATTCCTGGAAGTTTTTCTCTGCATTTGTATCCACTTCATTTGTAGGAGAAGCAGCATTCTCACGATGGTCTAGGAGGCCCTGATACTCCTTGGATGTCAACTCTGCCCTGGGCCTGCCCTGGGTGTCCCTCCTCCCTCACTAGCTGGAACCCCAAAGTACCCCTAACTCTGAGCTTTGCTTGTACTGTTTCTCAGCCTCTTCCTCTGGACAGCAACCTTTCTCTCTCACTTCCTCAGTTACTTTCTCAAATATACTTCAGAGGTCTCCCAGATGGGATAGTGACCACCTATCCCACACATCCTATCCCTTTCTCAGCCTTTATTTTATTTTATTTTTTATCCTTAGCACTTTATATGTGATACTTATTTACTTTATTTTTTTTAGTTGTAGATGGACACAGTACATTTATCTATCTGTCTGTCTATCTATCTATCTATCTATCTATCTCTATCTAGCTATCTATTTATTTTACGTGGTGCTGAGAATTGAACCCAGTGCCTCATACTAGGCAAGTGCTCTACCACTGAGCCAAAACAGCAGTCCTGATACTTATATTTTTTTGTTTATTTCTCTTGCTTATTGTCTGTCTCCACCTTGGAATGTAAGCTTCACTAGGCAGGGATTTTTGTACCAGAGCCTGAGACACAGAAGATGTTTAATGAACACTCTTTATAATGATCAAACGAATAAATATTGAGCAGAGTTATAGAGTACATATTTATTTACATAATCTTTTTTAACAAGTAGGATCATATTGTACATACAATCTCCAACTTGCTTTTTACCCCCAGCAGGAATCCTGAGCAATTTTCTGTGTTAGCACATATGAATGCAGTCCATCTTTTTTTTTTCTTCTTCTTCTTTTCTTCCTTTTTTTGGTACTGGGGATTGAACGCAGGGGTGCTCTACCACTGAGCCACATTCCCAGCCTTTTTTTAATCTTTCATTTTGAGACAGGATCATATTAAGTTGCCAAGGTTGGCCTTGACTTTGTGATCCTTCTGCCTCAGGCTCCCAAGTAGCTGGGTTTACAAGCATGCGCCACCATGCCCAGCTTAGTCCATTCTTTCAAGCAGAGTTTTAGCCAAACCATAATGTATTTAACCACTTACTGCTGGTCACTAGGATGTTGAGAATTTCCTGCTACAACAACAACAACAAATCAAGGAGAAGAATGCTGTTCAGATTCAAGGTGCAAAACTTGTTCCAGAACTGACCAGGGCTCTATGGGTTGTTTTCTGACTTTCTTGTGCTATAATGAATATTTTTCTTTAATCTTTCTATTCAATTGAAAAAAGGTTGCACAGATGAGGTGTGGGCAGAGATGGATGTTGGGACTACCACACATACTTGCAATGATTCTGCATTAATAATCCAGTTACTAGGGAAGACCTCTGCACAGGCAGACTACAAGCATATGGTAGGGAGGATCCCTTCATTTCCTTTGACCCAAGTCACCCCATTTATCTACACCTGCATCTGGGTCTTATACGCCCCTTGCTGACTAGTCCATTCATCTACCATGTGCCTTCAAAATTAATACCTGACCCTCCATGTGCTGGCCAGTTTCTCTTCTTAGTAATCAGACATTTTGTTTCTTCTTCTTCTTCTTTTTTTTTTTTTTTTTTTCATTTAAAACCTGCTTCTCAGTCTTCTTCTACTTTAGAGCCTAGTTACAGGGTCTCTTTCTCCACTGGAATCTGCCCAATCTTCTGACATCTTCTATACAAAAGTTCAAGCCTCATCTCAATGATGCTCAATGATATGGTCTTCATCTTGCCTTTCATTGTCTTCCTGGCCCTGGACCAGTCCATCTGTTCTTCCCAGCATCTCTGTCACTTTAATCTGTTGCCCTGTCTCTGATCTGTGCTTGTTACACCTGCAGGCCCAGCCCATGTAATAGGCTCTTTCTCCCTAATCTTCAGAAACCCCATCTGCTTCCCTGAGTGATTCCAGCCTTTCCAGCCTTCCCTGAAAAATTTCTCAGGCTACTTGAGCTGGGATGTCTTGGGGACTGGATGTTTATTTTTCATGTGCCATTCCTTCTAGCTCTGTTGAATGTTCCTAGTTTGGCTTAATTAGTCTTTTGTAACTTCAGGTAGGTGGACTATCACTAGACAGGCAGGTAAGAGTAAGATCTACAGGTGAACTACCAAGCACAGTGTTGCTCACTCCCCTAGCTCCTTCAGGGTGGGGAGAGGTCACTTTTATCAGGAGGAAGGGGCATGGGGTTTGTTTGGTTTAGAAAATATTTATTTCTACTATATAAGTTGGTGGGTTTTAGTGTCCCCCCCACCTCAGGTTGTGGTCCCCTTGATAATAGTGATGGGATATTTTTTTCTAGAAAAATGCTCATATACACAAAATTTTGAACGATTTAGTGCATGTTTCCCCTTAAATCCACTAAATTCTATGGTCCCGGGTTAGGATCCACTTCCATAGAGCACATTTGATATTTATTCTTTGCTTTTTTTCCCCCTTTGTTTTTGTCCTCCTTCCACTGAGGGCTGGAAGGATTGTCTTAATGATATAATGAAATAGACATGGAATGATTCTTATGGGATATTTTGCTTTTCTTCCTTATTTTTTTCTATGTGTAAAAAGTGTTTATTGTATTCAATTAAACAATTAAGTCTCTTCTAACTGCTATCTAGATAAAAACATACATCTAAAAGCACATATGCATATATACACACAAATGTACAAATACATGCATATACACACACACACCATGGATACATCTATGTTTTCTTATGCTTCCATATACTTTCTCAAGATCTTGATTCAAGGGCAAGTTGATTGAAAAATTGATTTTTTAAAAAATATTTATTTTTAGTTGTAGTTGGACACAATACCTTTATTTTATTTATTTATTTTTATGTGGTGCTGAGGATCAAACCCAGGGCCTCGCACAGGCTAGGTGAGCGCTCTACCACTGAGCCACAGCCCTAGCCCAAGAAAAATTGATTTTGAAGGCAAAACTTGTCCTGCATTCTCCCAAATTTTTTATATTTTTATTTTTAGTTATACACAACAGTAGAATGTATTTTGGCAGAGTATATATACATAAAGTATAATGTATTCTATTTAGGTTCCCACTCTTGTGATTGTACATGATATGGAGCTACCCTGGTTGTGTATACAAGTACAAGACTAGGAAAGTTATGTGCAATTAATTCTACTGTCTTTTCTATTCTCTTCTCTGCTCCTTTCCCTTCATTTCCCTTTGTCTAGTCCAATGGACTTCTATTATTCCCCTCCCCAACCTTCTTTGTTTTGAGTTAGCATCCACAAATCAAAGAGAACATTTGGTCTTTGGTTTTTCTGAGATTGGCTTATTTCATTTAGCATGATATTTTCCAGTTTCATTCATTTACTGGCAAATGCCATAATGTCATTCTTCTTTATGGCTGAGAAATATACCATTGTGTATATATACCACATTTTCTTTATCCATTCATCCATTGAAGAACACCTACCTTGTTTCCATAGCTTGGCTATTGTGAGTTGAGCTGCTATAAACATGGTTGTGGCTGTGTCACTGTAGTATGCTATTTTTAAGTTCTTTGGGAACAGACTGAGGAGTGGGATAGCTGGGTCAAATGGTAGTTCCATTCCAAGTTCTCTGAGGAATCTCCATACTGCTTTCCACAGAGGTTGCACCAATTGTCTGTCCCACCAACAATGTATGAGAGTACATTTCTTCCCACATTTTTGCCAACATTTATTGTTATTATTATTATTATTATTTTGGTACTGGGGATTGAACTCAGGGGCACTTGACCACTGAGCCATATCCCCAGCCCTATTTTGTATTTTATTTAGAGACAGGGTCTCACTGAGTTGCTTAGCACTTCACTGTTGCTGAGGCTGGCTCTGAACTCGGGATCCTCCTGCCTCAGCCTTCTGAGCCTCTGAGATTACAGGTGTGCACTACTGTGCCTGGCTATTTGTATTCTTTATAACTGCCATTCTGACTGGAGTGAGAGGGAATCTTGGTGTAATTTTAATTTGCATTTCTCTAATTGCTGGAGATGTTGAACTTTTTTTTTTTTTTTATCTTTCCTTATTTTTAAAACACATTTTGCTTCTCTTTGAAAACATTCTAATTTGGGACTTAAGGAATTAGGTAAGGTCCTTCCCACTAACACCAAGCATAAATTTAGGACTATAAAGTTTTGTTCTTATATATGAGTTATTGTATTGTGGTGAAGGTTGGTGGGCATTCTTTGAATCTTATTAGGAATTCTTCAAAATTTGTTTTTTTGCCTCCTTTCCCGTGAGACCCCATTTAGCTCTGGTGGACTGACAAGGAACAAAGCAAATGATGGAGAAGTGGAATAGTCTAGGATTCAGAACATAGTCTCCCATTGCCAGGCTGAACTGAATTTCTTAACTCAGGAATCTTAAGTAGTGGCTTAAAAGTAAAAGAGAATAGTGGGTAAATTTTGTTTTGTCTATCCAGCATTTCCAAAAGCAAAGTTATCTTGAGCTCCACAGTTTTTTTTTTTTTTTTTTTTTTTTAA
>NW_026000037.1:58590937-58659688 GCF_001458135.2 Marmota marmota marmota
TTTTTTTTTTTTTTTTTTTTTTGGTACTGGGATTGAACCCAGGGATTCCTTACCACTGAGCCACATCCCCAGCCCTTTTTATTTTGAGACAGAGTCTTGTTAAGTTGCTTAGGGCCTCACTAAATTGCTGAGGCTTGCCTTTAACCTGCAATCCTCCAGCCTCAGCCTCCGGAGCAGCTGGGATTATAGGTGTGTGCCATCACAACCATGGAAAAACATATTATCTTTGTATCAATAAGAGCAATGTGCAACTCTTATCTTATTCTGACCCTCTTAAAGCATTTGTGTCAATTGTTTTTCCTGAGGCATTTCATTTAGGATTTTGCTTGTCTGTCTATAAAGTGGGCATGCTACCTACCTCAAAGAACTAAATGAGCTTATGAATGTAAGAATTAAATCAGTTATCTTGGTTCCTATAAGTTCTTAACCAAATTGTAATCTGGTCATCCATATCAATTTACATTGATGAATGTTTTGGGAAGTGCTGGGGAAGGAGCTAGAAGCATGAGAGTAGAATGTGGGACTGCGGCAGGAGATCAGAGTTGTATCAAGTTGGTTAGAGAATAAGATTAGAAAAGCCACACAAAGTGGAAGAACAGAGTTTGGTCCAGAAAATTTTGGAACAGTAGTCTGGAGCTGATGGCACCATCTCTGAGAGGTCAGAGTTTCCGCCAGAATGGGAATGCAAGGTTCTCTCCACTCCTGCTGCTCCTCTTCTCTCTTTCTTCTTTCTTTCCTTTGCCTGCCTGCCTTCTAGTTTGGGGATGGAACCCAGGGTCTTGCGCATGCTAGGCAGGTGCTCAGCTCCTGAGCTACATCCACTATTTCTTGCAGGGGAAGTAAAACTTCTGCCCAATTCTTCTCTGTGGACTTGCATACCCTCAGGCCTGCTGTGCTTCCTTTTTTTCCCACTGCCTACTCCTTGGATTTCACAGAAGTTTTCAGATCAGAAATGATTTTGATGAGGCAGCATCCTCCACATCCCTGGAAGATGGGCCTGGGGTATCATGGCACAGTCCCGAGTGTCTGGAATTCATTTTAATCAGCAGCTGGGATGCTTTGATGCCAGGGCTCCCAGGACATCCATCACTTTGGCCTGCTTGGTGTTGACTTCTCATTGACTCAGGTTCTGTTGTCTGTGGGAGGGTAAAGGGATGTTAGGAGAGCCTCTGAGTAGTCATATGGGCAGATTGCTCTCTGCCTTTGGGTGCAGGGTTGTGGGGCTCAGCTGGACTATGAAGGAGCTCTGCCCTCAGAGCTGAAGGGCCTGGAAGTGGGGCTGAGCCTGGATTGAGAATGGAGGGTTAAAACTTTTAGGGTTGTTACAAGCACAGGGATTGGGAGTGCAGATCTTGGGTTTAGATCTCAGCTCTCTTGTTCACAAACAGTGTGACCTTGGACAAATCATCTAATCTCTGGCATCTCAGTTTTCTCATCTATAACATGGGAATGATAATAGCACCTACCTTAGAGGATTACCATAAAGATTACATAAATTGATTAAAATATTTATAATGCAAGTATTTATAGTTTTTATGAATAAGTGTCAGCTGCAATGATTAATTCTTAGTATAATGTCAGGGTTTGAGTTGCCAAACTACCTAGTTAGGGGTGGGTAAACACCAGACCAGGCAGGGCTGGGGCTACAGTGAAACTAACTGGGGAAGGAAACAGTTTTGGGGACAAATGTTAGGATGGTTGGGGTCAGGGTTGGTGCTGGAATACAGCTTAGTCTAGACTTTCTTCAAGGGGTGAGGAATAGGGAGGAAAGGGGACAAACAGGGACAGCCTCTGTTCTACCTGCAGCCCTTGAGCACCAACATGGACACATGGACACAGTCTGCCCATCTTTGTTCCCATCACACCAAGGTTCCTGAAGTCACAAAGGGGGATAAGAAGGTGGTGGGAGCGTTCTTAGCTATCTGAACATGACTTGCAGGTGGTGGCTGTAGAGCCAGTGCCAAAGGCTGTTGTCATTTGCCTCCCAGGTCTCCCCACTCCCATCTTGCGAGTCATCTTGGGTCCCCAGGACAGTGGAAATGACCCCTGTCTTCCTCCCTGGTTGTTGGATGGTGGACTGGGGAGGATGTGGCTCTCTACAGAAGACCTCTTTTCCCAGGCAGTGCCCCAGGTCCCGGTGCCACTGTGCATGAGGATCTAGTCCCCTGTGTTTGTGACCATGGTCTTTACCATCTGGAGGCAGCTAGTGGAAGTGCTTGGTGTTGAAAAGGAGGAGAGGTGGTGCAGGAGGTGGAGAGGCCTAAGGCCCTAGAAGGACAGTCTCAGTCAGCTTTGAATCAGTAGAATTTGCTCAAGCACGGGGGTGGGTGGGAAATGGAAAAGAGCTGGAATCCACCAGACTCATTGTCAGGGACAGGAGCAGAAGTCATTATTTTGATATCATTTCAATGCTCTGTTCACTTTTTGTTCTGGTTAGGACAAACACAGTTGTTACCCACACAGCACTGCCAGGACTCGCTGTGGGAATGTGCTTGTTATGCCAAGCGTGCTCCTGATGTTCTCAGCGTGGCAGGCACTGGCCTGGCCGGAGGATGTGCTGGAGCCCTCGAGGTATCAGCTTGGCTCCACCACACTCCACAGTCCCAAATCAAAGGCAAGGTAGGCGTGCTACATCTGGTGTGTGTGTGTGTGTGTGTGTGTGTGTGTGTGTGTTTAACAGAGGCAAAAGAACGCTCTCACATTGTGGTTTAGAGATGGAAAAAAAGCTTCTCTGAGAGCTAACCACCTTGGTGTTATTAAGACATTATTATATTATTTTAAGTGGTTTGTAATAAGAGTTAAGTGAAAGGAAATGAACACATGAGAGCCTGCTGGGCTTGAGTTGTGAAAATCAGAATGAAGAAACACCAGAGGCCTTCTCCTTAGAATCATGAATGGAAGGTAGAATCCCCACCATTACCATTATCACTTGAGGTCTTTCCCAGTGTGTAGTCAGTGCAATTAAAGACGAAACAGAAATAAGATTTAGAACACTGGAAAGGAGAAGACAAAATTTTATTCTTTGCAGATGATATGATTTCATACCTAGCCTAATAAGGGAATCAAGCAAAATAAAACTCCAGCTATTGGATGTAATGAAAGTCTGGGCTGTTGGCTGCAAGCAGGACGATATATTTAAGTAAAAAACTTTCTCTCATGCTACACTGATGGGGGAGTGGAGGGGGGTAGAAATTGCATTCTTTAATAAAACACCCAGGAATAGCCTTAATGAGTAATGTGCTATTGGATCTGTGTAAAGAAAACTTAAAAAAAAAATTCTGACAGTTATAAAGAAAGATGTGAATGAATGAACAGTCATACCACACTTTTTATTTTTTTCTGACTCAAATATATAAAAAATTTTTATTGTCCTTCATTCTACTTATTTCATTTGTTCTTGAGCTATGGGCTGGGATTCAATAGTGAAAACTACAGATGTGGTCCCCACGTTTGTGGAATTGATATTTGGATGGAAGAGGTGAATGACAAAAGCATAGACAAGGTACTTAAATAAATACAGCTCACAACAAGTGTCTGAGAGAAACAGCCTTTTTCTTTGATTCTGTGATCACCCTGACTGACCCAGATTTAGCTGTCCGAGGTACCCACACTTTTTTTTTTTTAACTACAAATACATTGACTAGCAAATTTGTGGAATCAGTCATGAGTGGTCAATCGAATTTACTCATAAGAAAGCATGCAAAGAGGGGCACTGTGGATCACCTCAGCTCTCAGTGAGGAAGTAAGCAGCCCCTGTGTACTTTTATTTAATGGACATCTTTTCTTTTTTTTTCCTTTTCTTTTTACTTTGTTCTTGCATCTGTCATGCAAAGAACAGGAGGGCTTGCTTCAGCCTATGTCCCAGGCAGCTCACTTCTGGGTTCATACTGGCCAAATATAAACTTTACTAGCTAATATAAGAATGCACAGTCCACTGCTTTATGTGAATGGTTATCTAGGGAAGAATGAATTTTAGATATTTTTGCATCATTATGTATTGTAAAAGTGAGAAGGATAGAAAATGCCATTATAGCTAAAGGTGTGGATCACAACTTAAAAACATATCCTGTCTCCAGAATGCTGTTTTCTAGCACTTTTTTTTTCCGTTTATTACTGACTTCTTATACTTTTCATTTCTTTTTTCCAGACATGGAGTTAGGATTTTGTCCAAGGATCCTTAAGAGAATGACACTTATAAGCCATGACCTGGTGCTAGTGCATAGCTATGACAGTACNTTTCACCTAGGTTTATCAGTTGTTAATATTTGAAAATTGTAGATATTGTGATTTTTTTTGGTACCGGGGATTGAACTCAGGGGCACTCAACCACTGAGCCACATCCCCAGACCTATTTTATATTTTATTTAGAGACAGGTCTCACTGAGTTGCTTAGGGCCTCGCCATTGCTGAGGCTGCCTTTGAACTTGCAATCCTCCTGTCTCAGCTCCTGAGTCTTCCAATCTTTCCTATCCTTTTGTCTTATCTAAGTTTCTCAAGGGGTCCTATAATAGCAGTGCTCAACCTGAGAGAATTTAGGAAGCAGATAACCATATTCCACGTGGAGGGTCCTCCTTTGATGCTCTTTTTGCATAGTGTGCTGAAAGCGTATGGAATTAATTTTGTTTCCATGGTTTCCTGAGTTGCCAGTGGACACATTTGTTTTCAGAAGGAAGATGAGCTTAGATCAGGTATGGAGGTGAGCTAGGTGTTACAAAAATATTTCTGTGACAAGAGGAAGAGCTGAGGGGCTATTTTACTGTCTAGGCATCCAAAAGTTTGAGGACTGGTGTAAAGGAGAAGGATTTACCCCTGTCTTTGCCTTTTGGGTTACAGTGATCCATATGTCCAAGGAAGCAGGGACTCCAATGATAAACTGTTGGAACCCAAAAGAACTTTTTTCATTCTAGTCACTCCCTTTACAACAAAGAGGCTGAAGCCCTGAGAGATGAAGTTATTTTCCAAAAGATATTCCCAATTTTTAGTCCAGCAATATTCTCAACCCACATGGCACTGGCTATAGACTTCAGAAGCCTCTACTGGAATTTGCCAATGACCTGAGCAGAGGACTCTGGGCATGGGCCCGTCTCACTGCACAGTGGCAAGAGAGTCACATGGCATTATCTTTTTCTCTAGAAAGTTGGGAGAATGATTCATCTTTAAGTTACAAAGAGACAGTGGCAGATTTCTCAAGCTGAGCACACCCATGATATAATGACACACATGTGAGGTGCTGAGGCAGGAAGTGCTGCAGTGACACAGCTGTGGGGAGAAGCCCTGCACACTTCTGGGCAGTGGAAACAGTTCTTTTCTTGGAACAGGTGTGTTTTCAGCTTCAAGTACTTCACGACAGTCAGGGTGGAGGCCTTTGGAAAGAAAAAAACTAATATAAAAAGACACGGGAATGCTTTATCATGAAGAAAAAAGAATGTTGAGGCTACATTCAAGTCTCCACCTACTATGTTTTAGTTGAAAAATTTCAAACCTGCAGGAAAGTTGAAAGAATAATTAACACCTATATTAACAAATAAATAAATGTGTTAGTCAGCATTCCATCACTGTAACAAATACTCCAAACAATCAACTTATAAAGAGAAAAAGGTTATTTTGGCTCACAGTTTTGGAGTTTCCAGGCTATGACTGATTGGGCCTGTTGTTTTTGGCCTGTGGTGAGGAAGCATGTTGTGATAGAAGAACTTGGTGGAGTAAATCTGCTTATCTCATGGCTGGAATGCAAAAGAGAGAGGAAGAGGAAGAGGCCAGGGTCCCACCATCCCCTTAGAGGGCTCACACCCAATGGTACTAAAGACCTCCCACTGGGCCCCGCCTCCCAACAGCTCCACTGCCTCCCAACAGCACCACCTTGGGGAGCAAGTCTTTAAACACGTGAACTTTTGGGGACACTTAATCCAAGCTATCAGTAATATCTTTCACCTAGGTTTATCAGTTGTTAATATTTGAAAATTGTAGATATTGTGATTTTTTTTGGTACCGGGGATTGAACTCAGGGGCACTCAACCACTGAGTTGCTTATAGCCTCACTAAGTTGCTGAGGTTGGCTTTGAACTTTGATCCTCTTGGTCTCAGCCTCCTGAGCCGCTGGGATTACAGTCATGCACCACTATACCCGGCTGATATTGTGATTCTTTAGCATGCATTTTTGAGAATAATAACATTCCCCCAAATCACTGTGATAGCATGATCACACCTATGATAATTAACAATAATCCTGATATATAATCTGGGTTTAATTTCCCTAAATGTCGTTTTATACATTTTTTTTTCAGTCTGAGATCAAATAAAATTCATGTATTATATTTGGTTGTTATGTCTTTTTGTCTCATTTAATATAGAATCATTGCTCTGCCTTTTTTGTTTTTCTTTCATGACACTGGCTTTTTTTTTTTTTAAGAGATCAGGCCAGATGTTTTGTAGAATGGGTCATGTTTTCCATTTGTGTGATAGTTTTGTTATGATTATATTAGGGAGACATTTTTGGCAAAAAATGCTAGATATGAGATTGTACTCCTTTTTGTACTATGCTAGGAGGCAGGTAATGTGCTGCTAAACATGACCGAGCATCTGAAGAGTCCACCCTATCCTTCCACTTCTCCTTTTATAATTAGCACATCCTCTGTGTAGTGAGACTTTGGGTCTATATGAATATATAACACCCCCCCCCCCCATAGTTTTGGCATCAATTGCCTGAATTTGATAATTACATCACTAGTTGCAAAAATGCTCATTTTCTAATCCTTTCATCCTTTTTATTTATTTATTTATTTTTTATTATTTTTCAAAAATATTTATTTATTTTTTTAGTTTTTGGCAGACACAACATCTTTGTTTGTATGTGGTGCTGAGGATCGAACCCGGGCCGCACGCATGCCAGGCAAGTGCACTACCGATTGAGCCACATCCCCAGCCCCTTTCATCCTTTTTATATCCAGAAAGGATATAGAAGATATGTTTGGTCTCCTTTTCTCTTTGAATATCACCATGGACCATAGATTTTCTTTTAGACAATTCATTGTGGTATAGTGCATTACCATCATTATTCTATTATCCTGTTTGCTCTCCCATTGTTCCAGGTTTGGGTAGCCAGAGCCTGCAACATTTCAATCTGCCTCTTGTACATTTTGACATGTCTTGGTTGATTTTTGAGCATTTCTTTGCTTTTTGGCCCAACAAAACATCTGAGGCTCACTTTTATTTTCTTTTTTCCAGACATGGAGTTAGGATTTTGTCCAAGGATCCTTAAGAGAATGACACTTATAAGCCATGACCTGGTGCTAGTGCATAGCTATGACAGTACTTTCACATTAAAATAAAATCAACTTTTTTTTTTTGAGAATTTTTTAATATTTATTTTTTTTTAGTTTTCGGCGGACACAACATCTTTGTTTGTATGTGGTGCTGAGGATCGAACCCGGGCTGCACGCATGCCAGGCGAGCGCGCTACCGCTTGAGCCACATCCCCAGCCCCAAAATAAAATCAACTTAGAACAAATTTTCTTTTCTTTTTTTTTTTGGTACCAGGGATTAGACCCAAGGGCTCTCAACCACTGAGCCACATCCCTACCCTTTTTTATTTTTATTTTTAGACAGGGTCTTGTTAGGTTGCTTACAGCCTTGCTAAGTTGCTGAGGCTAGCTTTGAACCTGTGATCCTCCTGCCTCAGCCTCCAGGGCTACTGGGATAACAGGTGGATGCCACCATGCACGGCAACAATTTTTTTTCAGTTGTAGATGGGCACAATACCTTTATTTTGTTTATTTATGTGATGCTGAGGATCAAACCCAGTGCCTCACGCATATGAGACAAGTGCTCTACCACAGAGCCACAACCCCAGCACCCTCCCCCCCACAACAATTTTTAATTATATTTTTTCTAAGACATATAGGTGATCACTTTCCTGATTTCAAAATTAGACAAACCAGTAGTGAATAACCAGGGTCAATAATGAGAATGCTTAAAGAAGCCCCACTTTTTTTTTTTTTTTTTAAGTGGAGTATCTTTGAAGCATCCTGTTTTAGTTTCCTAGAGCTGCTGTAACAAAATACCACCAACTGGGTCGCTGACTTAAAAATAACAGAAATTTGTTGTCTCAAAGTTCTGGAGGCTAGAGTCCAAAATCAGTGTTGCCAAAGGTCATGCCAGAGAGTGTTCTTTGTTCTGTGGAACATCACTTCTGCAAATACAATTCCCAATACAAAATTTGGGAATCACTGAATTGGATATTTCTCTTACTCTTGGAGATTCTTAATGCAATGTAGCAAGTTCAGGGCTTTGCAAAATCTTGCAGCCAAGAAACCTATTGAATTTGTTTAGCACAGCATTTCCTGAACTTTCCATAGTGGGTTGAGCGGTGGCATCAAAATCCCTGGAATCTGTGGATGTTACCTTATTTGTCAGGGGCGGGGGGAACTGTGCAGTTGTAATTAAGTTAAGGATCTGGAGATGAGATCATCCTGGATTATCTGAGTGGGGACTAAATCCAAAGACAAGTATCTATATAACAGAAAGATTGAGGGACATAAGAAAGAAGCAAAGAAGACAGACCCTGAAGAAAAGCAACATGAAGATGGTGGTCAATATTGCAGTGACATGTTCACAAGTCAAGGAAGTCAAGGAAACCAAGGAATGTTGATGACAATAAGAAGCCAGAAAGCCAGGAAGGATTCTCCCTTAGAGTGTCTAGAGGGAAATTAGCAATGTTGACACCTTGATTTCAGACTTCTGGCTTCTAGAAGTGTGAGGGAATACTTTTCTGTTGTGTTAAGCTCTCCAGTTCACAGCAATTGGTTATGGCATCCCTAGGAAACTGATAAACTTATCCATAAAAATGGTTTATAGAAGGCCTTTCAGCTGGGCTTGGTGGCACATACCTATTATAATCCCAGAGACTTGGGAGGGTGAGGCAGGAGGTTCAGAAGTTTGAGCCTAGCCTCAGCAATTTAGCAAGACTCTATCTCAAAATAAGGGCTGGGGATATAGCTCAGAGGTAGAGTGTCCCTGCTTTCAATCCCCAATATTGGGGGAAAAAAAGGTTTTTCATGGAATAATTATATACTCCAAATATGAAGTAATTTTTTTGTTTATTTTTATTTTTTATTTTTTTTGGTGTTGGGGAACCCTGTTCCTCCTGCATGATAGGCAAATGCAAGCACTCTACCACTGAGCTGCATCCTCAGCCCAATTCTGGAAGTTCTATGATATCCTGTCACAAATCTCTCACTTAAGCTAGCCAGAAACCAGACCCTTGTTCTCTGAGGTTAGACCCAGAGAAGCTCCCTATGGAAGTACTGGGTGCTGGTGTAAATCAGCAAAGATTAAAAAGGAATACAGTTAGTGGGTATGTCACAAATATAAGCCTCTAGGACAATTTGTTAAAACCCTAAATTTAAATAATTATGGTTTAGGATTAAATGCCTAGTTACAGATTCATACATAGATTAGGAAAAAATTTTAAACTATGTAAAAAAAAAGATGGTGATAAATACCTTAAGAAATGCTTCTTAGGATTAAGATATTGAAAAATGGAAAGAGTTTAAATAAAATTGCTTTGTAAAAACCAAGAAAAAAGTGATTATTTCAAAATTAATGCTTTATTGCACATATTTGAACTTTTATGTGTACCTAATTAATGAATTCAGTGCTATACACAGATACTTACATATATATATATATATTTTTTTTTTTTTTTCCAAGTTGGCTCAAAACTCCTAAAACTCCAATTTTATTTTTTGAGGTTTTTTTTCCCTTGCAAAATGTGGGATCATTCAGGATTATCATTATTATTTAAGTTACCTTGTATTAATATGACTGGGCAAATGTGCAAGGGACACTCTTGAAAAAATATTGGCCTTACAGGATCAAGGCTCAGCATTATATCCGGCGATTTGGTGTTCAATAAGCTACTTGAATGATCCAAAGTTGGTGAATAAGTATTGCTGTTGCGACATTCTTCTGCCTTCTTTTTTCCTTTTCCTAACCTCTGTAAGGTGGTGGCTGACTTTTCACCTATTCCTAAAACGCAGACAAGGAAAATGGTCTCTGCCTCAGGGTCTGGTTAGGGGGGTAATGTGTTGATCCAATTTGCAATGCTGAGACAGTCCAAAGGCCCTGACAGCAAACCAGGGGACCCTTCCACTTAGGCAGAGGTCAGTTTCAAGAAGGGGATGGCATTCTGCTTGAGCCTGCTTACAATTCTGTCTATGGATTTTACTCCGTCATGAGTCATCATGGAGACAGAAACGGACAGTTCCTTCCTTGGACTTTATATTTATACATTCCCGGATTTCTTAAATTCTGAACTAGAAAGTCCCAAGCTCCTCAACCAGAACTTTCCACCACATCCATTTTCACCAACAGGGTGAGAGAAATGGAGTGAGAAGGCCGAATCAGGTTTAGCAACTCTGTCTTGGCAAACAGATCGGCTCTTTCCATTCACAAAGGAGGAAGGAGACGGCTCCCGCGTCCACATTTTCCAGAACACTGTCCCAGGAGGGAGGCGGTGGCTCTCGGGCTGGGGCAGTGGCTGGCCGCGGTGGGCAGGGTGGGGGTCCGGCGCAGTTTCCCCGCGGCCCGCTGGGTCGCACTGTGTCCTTATGAATGCGCGCTGGGGCGGGCAGGGCGCGCGGCAGCCGGGGGCGGAGGTGGCGGCTCTGGCCAGCGAGCAGTTGCCACCCAGCTCATAGCCTCCCGGGCGGCGCCCGAACCAGAGCTCTTCCAAACCACAGCAAAGTTTGCACACACGACAGCATATCCCAGGGGCTGGACCTCGCCCTCTTGCCGGGCTGACCTGCACCACCCTGGGGCAAGGGCGAGAGTTCCGGCCCTGGCAGCCTCCACAGTCTGCTCGGCTTTAGGTGCCTCAGCTGGTGGTCATCACTTGGGATGGCACAAAGGACTGCCCCCAGAGAGGGAGGGCCAAGAGGGGTCCAGTCGCGGTCAAGGCTGCTCCTCTAGCGAATTGCGCTCCTTCTGATCACTCAGTGCTGGTGAAGTGTGCCGCTCAATGCTTTTGCTGCATTGCTTCTTTCTTTCTTTCTTTCTTTCTTTCTTTCTTTCTTTCTTTCTTTCTTTCTTTCTTTCTTTCTTTCTTTCTTTCTTTCTTTCTTTCTTTCTTTCTTTCTTTCTTTCTTTCTTTCTTTCTTTCTTTCTTTCTTTCTTTCTTTCTTTCTTTCTTTCTCTCTTTCTCTCTCTCTCTCTCTCTTCCTTCCTTCCTTCCTTCCCTTCTTCCTTCCTTTCTCTCTTTCCTTCCTCCTTCCTTCCTTCCTTCCTTCCTCTCTCTTTCCTTCTTTCTTTCTTTCTTTCCTTCCTTCCTTCTTTCTTTCTTTCTCTCTTTCTTTCTTTCTTTTTTCCTACTTGACATTGTAATTTATTTTATTAAAAAGTATAGTTTTTATGCAGTGCTTCTTCCACCAGAGTTTGATCTTCCAACGGTGCTCATTGCTTGGGTGGGATGTGGAACCTCCTTCCTTCTAAAACCAGGGCTCAAAGTACCATGGATTCCTCATGCCCCAACTTACTTAAACGTTCAGTTAAACTCGTTTAAAAGATAAGCTAAGTTTTTAAAGTGGAGAAATAAGTGCACATAGAAAATTCAGATAGTACGGAAGTCTCTTCCCAGGCCGCCACTGCTCATGTGTTCCTTCCTTTGATTTCTTCCAGAACACAAGTGTATAGTCAGCTCTTTTAAATGCTTCCTCATCCCAAAATTGCCCCCACCCCCACCCCTCACCCCCTATCCCATCATATATCTTGGAGTTGGCCTCACATCAACACGTGTGGATCCACAGTATTCTTTAGGAAGGGCTGCCTGGTTTTATTTTCTACCCGGAAACCATAATTAGTCAATCAATCTCTGATTGAAGGATACTGAAGTTGTTTTCAGACTTTTGCTGTTAGAAACAATTCTTGGTGAGCATCTATGTGCATGTGCTTTGACTATGTGTGCAACTGTATCTGTAGGATAAATTCCTAGAAGTATAATTGTCTTCTTGAAGAATATGGTACTGGGAGTTGAACCCAGTATCATAATTTTTAGTTTTGAGACAGGATCTCACTAAATTGCTTAGGGCCTGGCTGAGTAGCCAAGGCTGACTCAGGATCCAAGCCACTGGAATTACAGTTGTGCACCATCGTGCGTGGGAAATATTTGCATTTTTAAATGGTCTAGATCTTAACTATCTTCCAAAGGTGGTATCACTTCATATTTTCATCAATAAAACTCTCATTCCCCATCTTATTAACACTAGGTTTATAGAGCTTTTAGAATATTTGCCAATGTATATGTTAAAAAAGTAGAATTGTCACAGTTTTAATCTGCATTTAATTTTGAGTGAGGTTTATTCTTTTTCACAAGAGTAAAAGCTATTTAAATTTTATGAACAGATGCTTCATGTTCTTTATGCATATATGCATACATATTTTGTGTATGAGTGTGTTTGCATGTGTGTGTGTCACATGATGCGTACCAATGATTTGGTGAACAACATACCTTAATATGTAGGCCCACAAGATTATGGCATAGCTTAGGTGTGTAGTAAGTTATATCATCTAGGTTTGTGTAGGTCTGTTCTATGATGTTTATACAACAATGAAATTCACAATGATAAATTTTTCAGAATATATCCTTGTTGTTAATATATGTATGACTGTATATATGTATAGTTTCTATTTTATAACCTACTTAAAAATATAGCAATATACTATGAAAATTTTCTCAGAATATTAAAATTCATCTAAACATGATTTTTAATTGCTGATTTTAAAAATTGTATGAATAAATAATATGCATAAGTAATTACTGAGAAAACAGAGCTTCTTTGAACGCCTCCTCTTTTTTTTTTTTTTTTTTTTTTTTTTTTAAAGAGCTGGGATCTCACTATGTTGCCTAAGCTGGCCTGGAGCTTTAGAGCTCCTGAGCTCAAGAGATCCTCCTACCTCAGCTTTCCAAGTGTCTAGGACCATCTCTGTGTGTCATTATTCTTGCCTGGATCATTTTTATTTTTAACTCTCTAAAATTTTCTTTTTAGTTTTAAGAACATAAATTTTAATGTGTATATTTGAAGTTTACAACATGACGTTATAGGATATGTTTTCCAGGTCCACCCTGTTGTGGAAGATGGCAGGATCTCCTTTTATAAGGCTGTATAATATGCCGTTGTACTATATGATATACACCATATTTTCTTTATCTGTTGGTAGATATGTTGTTTCCATATCTTGAATATTGTGAATAATGTTGCAATGAACATGGGAGTGCAGGTATTTTTCTGAGTTGGTAATTTCATCTCCTTTGGGTATATATCCAGAAAAGGGATTTCTAGGTCATATGGTAGTTCAATTGTTAATCTTTTTAGAAACCTCCATCCTGTTTTTCAGTATGATTCTACAATGTACATTCCTCCATGCCATCAGTGTACTAGGGTTCCCTTTTCTCTACCCTCACAGACATTTGTTATTTCTTGTCTTTTTAAAAAAATTTTTAAATTTTAGGTGGATACAATGTCTTTATTTTTATGTGGTGCTGAGGATCGAACCCAGTGCCTCACACATGCTATGTGAGCGCTCTACCTCTGAGCTACCAGCCCAGCCCCTGTTTCTTGTCTTTTTGATGATAGCTATTCTAACAGTGTAAAGTGCTATCTCATAGTGGTTTTAGTTAGCATTTCCCTGATGATTAGTGATGTTGGGCACCTTTTCATATGTCTGTTGCCTATTTTTATGTTTCCTTTGGAGAAATGTCTGTTCAGATTTTTTGCCTAATGCTTAATTGATTCATTTGTGTTTTTTTCTGATATTGAATTGTAAGATTGTGAACTCTCTTTATAAAGGCTTCCATTTACAGTACAAAATCATGTTTTACACAAACATTATTTGAACTTTGGATTCTTATCTTGAAGATAAGCACAGTTAAAAACATTTCAGTTCTAGATACTTTCTACAGATGCTCAGTTACTGAGAATATTGTTGGACAAGTTATGAGCAGTGTTAGTCTGATAAAGTTCAGCTGGTTGGGAATTTGAAGAATTTCAAGGCTGTTTTGTGTTGGTACCCTCTGTGCCTTGATTAAGACATCATCAGGTCAGAATCCATCTCCCTTTTTCTTCCCTTAGATGATTGTGCAGATATTTCTCTATTTTGCTTTGACATAGAATATAGCAAAAAAGTTTTTAAAAATATATTTATTTATTTATTTTTATGTGGTGCTGAGGATCGAACCCAGTGCCTCACACTTGTGGTAGAGGCAGGCACTCTACCACTGAGCCCCCCCCTTTTTTAAAAAAAAATATTTATTTATTTTTATGAGCAAATTTTTTAAAAAAATGTATTTTTAGTTGTAGATGCACATACAACCTTTATTTAATTTATTTATCTTTATGTGGTGCTGAGGATTGAACTCAGTTCCTCACACGTGCAAGACAAACGCTGTACAGCTGAGCTACAACCCCAGCCCAGCAAAATTTTTTAAAAGAAAGAAAAAGCCTAGGAGATTACTTTTACTTTGGACTTGGATTCGGATGAATTGTATGACCTCAAGGAAAAGTCCATATAGTAAATTCATTTTCCTGAAGAATGAGTAGGATATTCTACTTAGCAATGATATTCAGATTCTGAGAATATAAATTTTAGTTTTGGGTTTTTACTGTGGCTAATATTCACAATCATGGAATGAGGAGTTAAACCTTCAATAACACAGTGGTGATATTAATTAGCTAAGACACTTTAGGTGGCAAGGAAAAGATATTCATCAAAATCCTACTGCTCTGGTTTGGACTTGGTTTGTCTTTGTCAAAACTAAGATTAAAGTTTGCCCCCAATATAACAACATTGAAAGGTGGTGGGACCTTTAAAAGGTAAGGTTGAGTGGGAGAGGATTAGGTCATGATTCTCTGGAAGGGATTGATGATGGTCGTGAGGAGTGAGTTGATTCTCATGAGAGACAGTTGTTATAAAAGAGTGAGCTTAACTCTTCCCTGGTTTCTTGCTTATTTTCTTGTCATGCTATCTCTTTCTCATGAGCTCCTGTCATGAAATACCATCTGCCATGATATGACCCAGCCAGAAGGTCCTCACCAGAAGGACCAGATGGGACTACCTGATCTTGGACTTTCAGCTTTTAAAACTGTGATCTAAGTAAACATCTTTTTTTAAAAAAATAATTTACCCAGCCTCAGGTGTTTTGTTATAGTGACATGAAGTCGACTAAGACACTAGAATAAGCCCCCCCCCCCCAGGGGAATTTACTGACTTATATAGATGCAAAAATCCAAGAAGGTGCTTCTGGCTTCAAACATGACAGAGTACAGAAATTCAGGTGATGTCTTTAGCTTTGTCTTTCACCTTCCATTTTTCAACTCTTATTTTTATAACTGCTACCTGTCTTTATTCAAGCCTTCATGGTCTACACAATTCAAGATCTGAGAGTAAGAGAAACAACATTTAACTTTCAGGACCACATGTCAAATCTTAGGATGACTCAGATTGGTCTATCTTAGGGAATTTGCCTATTCCTGAACTAATAATTTGGGCTAGGAATACAGGGTGCTCTGATGGCCCAGCCAGGGTGTGGGCCCTCTCTCTGGCAGGGGTTTGGGGCACCATGGTAGATAACCCCTTAGGGAACCATGCAGTCAGATGAGAGTAGTCTTGATGCTTTCAGACAAAGAGGGATGGGATGCCAGACAATCAAACCAACAGATGTCTACTACAAAGATTTTTGATGATATGTGAGTGATTAGCTACCTATTAGCTGTATATTTGTTAGCCTTTGTAAATATTTCTTTCTCTCCGTGAATCTACCTTGTACATATATTCAGCTTAAGCACCACTGAACAGAAGCAGCACCATAATAAGCCTGGCAAAAATGCAGTATTAACATAAAATGTGTATTAGGCTGTGCATGGTGGTGCACAACTGTAATCCCGGTTCCTCAGGAGGCTGAAGCAAGAAGATTGCAAGTTAGAGGCCAGTCTAGGTAACTTAGCAAGACCCTGTCTCAAAATAAAAAAATAAAAGGAGTAGGGATGTAGCTCATGGGTTAAGGGTCCCTGGTTTCTATGCCCTGTACTGCAAAAAGGAGAAGGAGGAGGAGCTGGAGGAGGAGGAGGAGGAGGAAGAGGAGGAGGAAAAGGAGGAGAAGGGGGAGAGGAAGGCGAAGAAGAAGAAGAAAAGTGTGTTAGTCTATAGAAATCACAGTGTGAAAATGATTTTTCTTTTTAGCTTTGGTGAACATAGAGTCATTGTATTTATAATAGTTTTCCTTGACCTCATTCATCATATAATTTTAGAAAAGTTTTTAACTTTTTTTGAAATTATAAAATTAGTAAACAGGGCATAAAATAAAAATGAAACTCCCTCTTACCTGCAGAAATAGAATAGCTTCTTTCATATCATTTTGAAAACTTCCCATGTATTTGTAAGCATACAAGTATACTTTATATAAGCATATGGGATCATTCTCTATGCCTGCTCTCCAACTACCTTGTTTTTGACTGAGTACCATATTGTAGAGATCTTTCCTGCCAGTACAAATTGAGTACCTTCATTCTTTTTTTTTGGGGTGGGGGGAGAGTCCCAGGGATTGAACTCAGGAGCACTCAGCCACTGAACTCCATCCCCAGCCCTATTTTGTACTTCATTTAGAGACAGGGTCTCACTGAGTTGCTTAGCACCTTGCTTTTGCTGAGGCTGGCTTTGAACCCTCGATCTTCCTGTCTCAGCCTCCTGAGCTGCTGGGATTACAGGTGTGAGCCACTTGTGCCCGGCAGCACTTTCATTCTTGTTAATGACCACATAGTGATCTGTAGTTTGAATGTGATCAAATTTATGTAACGCATCCCTTATTGTAGGAGAATTTTAAGGGATTGTGCCAACCATTACTCCTTCTCTTATTTGCAGACAGCCTGGCATGGATGAAGGCTCTGTGGCTCCCCAGGTGGGTTGGGCATTGCAGAAGCAGTTATGCCATTAGGGATTTCCCAGAGGGAAAAAAAATTCCCCCAAGGCTGAATTAGAACCAGAATCTGGTCCTATGACTCCCCCCATTGCCCTCCCTATGGTTAACCAGAAAGGTGGCTCATTGTTGAGCGGTTAGCAAGTGTTTCAGAAAATTGCAGGTGTGATGACTGCCTCTGTAGCTTGTGGACACATTCAGGGGACCTATGCTGATCTCACGGGGTGACAGGTGGCTCCCCTGGTGTCCTTTTCCTGTTTGTAAACAACCTCATAGATTTCTGGGCTATGATCAGAGGAGGGGTGATCGCTTTACATTTAGCTTGTAAATGCTCATATCAGATGTAATTCCCCTAAGTGTCTGTCTGTTTCTTGCCACCTAGTCCCCAAGACTGTCCTAAAAGGCAGGGTTGTGGAGATAGTGACTGGGATAGGCTGAAAGGCATCCCCAGGCAAAAAGAACAAAGAAACCATCCTCCATTCTTTGCCCTCTCCAATCCCTGAATGGTCCTTGGAGGCCTTCCCAACTCTCACCCTTCAACTTCCAGGCTAACGGAGTGGCTCCTGGAGTCTTGGCTAGAAGATGCCACGAGGTCAGACGACCCAGGTACTCCAATCGAAGACCAGAAGATGTTTCCTTCTCTGGGTTTTGCTCAGATTCCTCTCTCTGCTTTGTTCTTCCTTTATGGCTCTGCCTATTGTAATTCTTGTCCTTCCAAACACAGCTCTGTTGTCACCATGAGGTGTCTCTGATCATCCCAGTGGAAAGGGATCCCTCATCTCTGCTGCCTGCACAGCCACTCATTATGTGTCTCCTGCACATTCTTGCAGGTGCTGGGTACAGAAGCAACACTTTTCCTGCAACAGAGGGTCCTCCTTCCCCCAGCAAGGCTTGAAGGGTGCTGAATGCTTAGCACTTGGCCCATGCCTGGTCCAGTTAATCTCCTAGTAAATGTTAACACTGTCAGATCCTAGGGGGTGTACCTGCATAGGGATGGGTTGCATGTAAGTCTAAAATGTTTTGTAAATTTTAAAGTCAGAGAAAGGAGAAAAAATATGTAAACAGACCCCAGGAAGTAGCATCTTACTGTGTTAGGGGCTGGATACAGTTCACTCCCCACTCCCTGAAGCCCATGGTAACCGTCTTTGTGAATTTGACTGCTTATATAAGTTAACATTATGCAACATTTGTTCTTTTGTGTCTGGTTTATTTCCCTTAGTATAACGTCTTCAAGGCTTATCTATGTCATGGTATTTGTCAGAATTTCATCCTGTTTTTAAAGTATATGCAGTGGAATAACTGTATATTACTTATGGACATTTGGGTTATTTTCAACTTTTATCTATTGTGAATCATGTATCTCTGAACATTCATGTTCAAATATCCGAATCTCTACTTTCAGCTCTCCTGGGCATATCCCAGAAGTAGAATTGCTGGATCAGATACTAATTCAGTGTTTAATTTATTGAGGACCCGACACACTGTTATCCATAGCAGCTGCACCATTTCACATTCCCACCACCAGTGTATGAAGGTTCCAATTTTTCTACATCTCTTCAATACTTGTTATTTTCTGTGTGTTATTAAAAAAAATAGTAGCCATCTTAATGGGTATAAAGTGGTATCTTCTTGTGGTTTTAATGTGCATTTCTCTGATTTTTGGTTATGTTGAGAATCTTTTCATGTGCTTATTGACCATCTGTGTATATTCTTTGGAGAAATGTCTATTCAAATCTTTTGCTCATATTTGAATGGAGTTGTTTTTGTTGTTGAGTATACTTCTTTATATATTCTAGCTGTTAACCCCTTATCAGACAAAAGATTTGCACATATTTTCTCCATTCCCTAGGTTGCCTTTTCAGTTTGTTGAGAGTGTCTTTTGATGCACAAAAGACTTAATTAGAGGAAGTCCAACTTGTTTATTTTTCTTTTGTTTGTGTTTTTATGTGCTATGTTCAAGAAATCATTGCCAAACCTAATGTCATGAAACTTTTCCCCAGTGTTTTTTTCCCCCTCAAATTGTATAATCTCATTTGATCTATCTTCAAGTTCATTGATTCTTTCTTCTGCCTGCCCCAAACTGATTTTGAGCCCCTCTAGTGAATTTTTCATTTCAGTTATTGTATTTTTTAACTCCAGAAATTCAGTTCTCTCTCTCTCTCTCTCTCTCTCTCTCTCTCTCTCTTTCTTTTGATATTGGGGATTGAACTCAGGGGCACTTAACCACTGAGCAACATACCAAGCCTATTTGGTTCTCCTTTTTTAAAAAAAATATATTTCTCTCTTATTGATATTTTCTTTTTGCTGAGACATCATTCTCATAGTTTCTTTTTTTGGGAGTGAGGTGTAGGTACCAGGGATTGAACCCAGAGTCTCTTAATCACTGGGCCACATCCCTAGCTGATATTTTATTATATTACATTATATTTATTTATTATTTTTGGTATGGGGATTGAGCCCAGGGGTGCTTAAGCACTAAGCCACATCCCTGGATCTTCTTTTTTTTTTCCCCTATATTTATACTTTGAGACAGGGTCTCAATAAGATGCTCTGGGCTTCAATAAATTGCTGAGGCTGGCTTGGAACTTGCGATCCTCATGCCTCAGCCTTTTGACCTACTGGGATTACAGGTGTGCACCACTTCACACAGCTTCAAATTCTTTTAGTTCTTTAGACATATTTTCCTTTAGTTTTTTGAATATATTTAAAATAGTGATTTTAAAGTTTTTATCTAATGAGGCCAGGTTCTCGACTTCCTTAAAGAGTGTTTCTACTGACTTTCTTCCCATTCATGGTACATTTTCTTATTTCCTTGCATGTCTCATAACTTTTTTTTTGTTGAAAACTATACATGTAAAATAATATAATGTTGGCCACTGGGAATCAGATTCTATTCCCTTTCCTGGGTCTGTTGTTGCTATTTGATTAATGACTTTTCTGAACTAATTCTGTAAAGTTTGTGTTCTTGAAGGCACATGGCTTCTCTTTACTTAGGGATCAGCAAGGTCAGAGCTTTCTGAGGGCTTTTGTGGGTGTGCACACAGCTCTGGGCATGTGTGCAGCCCTGTACTTACATAGATTTTCTAGATTTCCAGGAGTATGTTGGAGCTTTTCAAAGCTCTCTATGGACATCTCATTACCCATTTTTCCTTTGAATTTTTTTTGTTCAACCCAACTGTTATCACTACTTAAGATGGTTATGAAGTTAAAGAATCGCCACTGATTGTTTTTTTAAAAAATATTTTTTTAGTTGTAGTTGGACACAATACCTTTATTTATTTATTTATTTTTATGTGGTGCTGAGGATTGAACCCAGCACCTTGCACATGCTAGGTGAGTGCTCTACCGCTGAGCCCCCTGGAAAAAGTCTATTTGCACTGGGCAAATGAAAAACTACACTTTCAAGTGGGTTTTCTTCTAGAAAGGTAAACTAAGGATAGTTACCTGTGAGTTTGGATTTGGAGGAGCTCCAGCCTTATTCTGTACTCATCAGAACCTGCTAGGATGTTGAAATTATGGGGCTATTTTTTTTGTTGTTGTTTATTTATTTTTATGTGGTGCTGAGGATCAAACCTAGGGCCTCACAAGTGCAAGGCAAGCACTCTACCACTGAGCCACAGCCCCAGGGCTATTTGTTTTTAAGGCTACCATGGGTTAGGGATAGGGAGATGGGACTAAGGCAAGTAAAATGCCACAGAACTCACATTGTTGCTGAGGTTCAGCTGTTTTCTTAAGTAAAACTCCCTGGATTATTGCAAATTTCTGGTTAATGTCCAAGTTCTGAAAAAGTTGATTTTGACATTTATTTTTTTTTGTCAGTTTTCTCATTGCTTTCATGGAGGAGGGAGGGGATTTTCCCAGGTTCCTGTTTTGTGTTTCCCCTGATGCCACTGGGCCACATTTCCAGCTTTTTGGAGAAATGTTATTCAAATTTTTTGCTCATATTTGAATGGGTTTTTTTTTTGAGTATACTTCTTTATATATTCTAGCTGTTAACCCTTTATCAGATAAAAGATTTGCACATATTTTATCCTCTCCATTGCTTTTTTTTTTGGTATGGGGGATTGAACCTAAAGGCTCTTAACCACTGAGCCACATCCCCAGCCCTTTTTAATATTTTATTTAGAGACAAGCTATACTTTAAGTTGCTTAGGCCTAAGTTGCTGAGGCTGACTTTGAACTCACAATTCTCCTGCCTTATCCTCCGGAGCTGCTGGGATTCTAGGCGTGCACAACCACGCCCGGCTTCCATTGCTTTTAGAATTTAGTTTTATCAACAAGAAGTCAGATGTTAATTTGATTTTTGTTCACTTTAGGCATTTAGTTTTTAAGTATTATAAAATTTCACCATAACATGTCCAGGTTGGTCCTTTTGTTCCAAGAGCATGAGTTCTTCCTTAGCTCTGGGAAATTTTCTTTTTATCTTTTCTCTCACATTCTTTCTTCTGGATATGCCTTCTGTTTCTTTCATGCTTTTAATATCTTTATTCTCCTTCTGGGAGAACTTCTCTACCCCACCTATCAGCTTTCTAAATATCTCTTCGTCTGTGTCACTTCTGCTAGTTAGTCCATTAAATGGGTCTGTAATGACTTTCTTTCGTGGTACTGGGATTAACCCAGGGGCACTTTACCACTGAGCTACAACCCCAGCCCACTTTTTAAAGTTTATGTTGAAATTGGGTTTTGCCAAGTTTCTGAGACTGCCTCAATCCTCCTACCTCAGCCCCCTGTACCCGGCTGACTTCTATTTTGAGGGTGCTCTTGTCTTAGTAGTAACTGAGTGTCACTCTGTCATAGTAAGAGTTTTCTCTAAATGTTTGGTGGTTTGTGACTGTACTTATTTCTGATGTGAGAGGCCCAGAAAGTGTGTCTGAGAATGCGATACCTCGGGTGGTAGGGCAGGAGTAGCATATAGGGCTGGGCAGTGAGTCAGTGGAGTCTTCTGGCTAAGATGCTTCCATTCCTCCTGGGTGAGGCCAACTATTAGAAGCACTGTCGTGTGTTTCTGGTCCAAATGCTGGGTGTGGTTGCCTCTGTACCTTGTCGTTCCTACTGCTTGACGTGTGTGGGAGCACGTACGTGTGTGTGTGTGACCGTCTGCTTGGCTACTCCTACTGCGATGGCCCAACCAGCTCTGTTGGCCCAGAACCTTCTGGCAGCAAGGGCCCCACATAGTTTCCTTGTCTAATTTGGAACCCCTGGAAAACATGCTAGTATATACTGTCCTTTCCTGTGTATGTTTTGGGCTCATGAATCTGATTCCTTCTGTATGGTGTTTTTCAGGGATGGCTCGTCATTTCTGACCCCCAGGGCTGCCTTTCTTTGTCACCTTCACTATTTCTGATTTAATTATTTAAAATGATTACTTGTCATTTTTAATGATTGACAGTGGGAGACGATAGGCTGTACCATGTATTCAATCTTCTCAGGTGATTTTTTTTCCAAAATTGTTGAAATTTTCCTATGAACTAAGAGTTTAGAAAAACTATTAATTGGTAATCAGAGGAGGAGGTAGATTAATATTTGTGTACTATCTTTGGAAATGTTGGGCATTTCAAACTTGGATGGCTTTGGTCCATTCGCTTGGCTAAAATCCACATTTTCTTTGACTACTGTTAAGGGCTACTTTGCTTGGAAGCTTTTCTGTTGAGTCCAGGTAACTTTTTTTGCTAGAGATCTTGTGTCCTAACCTGAGATAGCACCTCCTTGGCTGGGGCACTGTTTTAAAGCTTTGCAATTTTAGGGAGTGGTCTGGGTGGGGTCACGTTCCAATTGCACCCCATAACTTTTCCCAGGCACTGACTGTGGTGGTGGCTGCTGCTGTCTGCGGTTGCCCCTTCTGGCCAATGAAGGCAGAAGGTGGCTTGTGCTAGCACGGACTCACCAGCAGCCTCTGGCTGAGGTTTGCTCACATGTTTCTAGACCTCTGGGGCTGGCATTTCTGTGGAATCTTTCAAGTTTATTCCTGCTCCCCAGGCTCACCCTCTTACAAGTGCTTGCTTGCCCTGCATGCCTAAAATGACAGAAGGACATCAACTCTATATGAAAACCTGTCAGTGGTTGTTTTTTCTAGGATTTTTTTTTTCTGCACTAGTGTGTTATCAATCCATGTTTGTGTAACATAATAATAAAGATACTTTGTATTTCTCTAGAATCTTTCCCCTGAGGAAATTTTGAACACCTAAGGATAGTAGTTTTGTAATCCTGATGATTTATCAGTTGGAGTTAAATGTTCCTTTGTTAATTTTTTTTATTTTTAAATATGAACTGCTTCATGAATTTGCATGTTATCCTTGCACAGGGCCATGTTAATCTTTTCTGTGTCGTTCCAATTTTAATATATGTGTTGTCTAAGCGAGCACTCCTTCTTTAAGGCAATGAATATGACTTTGAAGACAGAACCTCAGGCTTTTAATTTTACCATAGAACAAAAGTACTCTGTATCCTGGGCTGTTTAGAAATGTGGCATTTCATACTTATCAGGGGTGTGGATATGTGTAGAGGCATCTTTCACTTTAATGGTATTTCAGTCAAGTTGACTGCAGGCTATTTGTCATAAAACTTATTCTATTTCCCCAAGACTTTCTGATGTGAAATTAGGGTTGTATTTCCCCATAGGGAAAATTCTCACAGAAAAATTCTTAAATTTTGTAAGGCAGGATTAAGGAATTTAGCTTTCTGTAGTCTAGAAGGATAGTTCTTAGCTGTGCTTGAATGTTAGAATCACTGGGAAGCTTTTTAAAAATACCAGTGCTTCAAATGCAGACACTAGAAGTGGATATGGTTTTGTGGCTGGGGTGGGAAAGAAGGCTGACCAGACACTGCCTCTGGGGGATTTTTTGGTGAAGGGTAGGTTGTGCACTGAATTGTAGGGGTGAACCTTTACTAAAAATAATTAAATTTACTAATGGGTGAACTTTGCAGTATGCAAATTATCTCAATAAAACTCTAAAAAATCCTGTCTGGATATCTATCAATTTAGGCCACCAAGTCAGACTCTCTGGAGGTAGGACTCTGATACTGGTATTTTAAAATAAATAAATAAGCTCCCCAAATGATTTAATGTGCAGCCAGGGTGAAGACCCAAAGGCCTAAAACCTTGTCTATCTTAGTAGGCCAATCCTCCCTAGAGCCAAGACCTTTGCAAGAAAATACAACTTTGAAACGAGATTTGATTTCTTTGACTCTCACTTAAAGCAATAAAGATTCATAAAACTTAGATGTAAAGATGGATGATGCATAAAAATGATGATATCCTGTGATTTGCAGCAAAATGAATGAAACTGGAGGACATTATGTGAACTGAAATAAGAGGCAAATACTGCAGAGTGTTTTTCATATGTAGGTGTTAAGAAATATCAGGTTGGACTGTATAATAGTGATTACTAGAGACTGGGAAAGGTGGGGGTTGAATAATGGTGCCCAAACATGGTTAGATAAAATTAATAAGGTCTAACCCCTAAAGCTTGGGAAATAATGCCAAGAGTTAATAAATGGGACAACATCAAATTAAAAAGCTTCTTTACAGCAAAGGAAACAATTAGGAATGTGAAGAGAGAACCCACAGAACAGGAGAAAATCTTTGCTAATTACTCTTCTGACAGGATTAATATCTAGAATATATAAAGAGCTCAAAAAACTTTACACCAAAAATCAAATAACCCAGTTAATAAATGGGCAAATTTCTTATTCTATATATAAAAATTATAAACCAAAGGAAGAAGAGTGATAAATTTCCATTAAGATAAATTTTTTTAAAAAGATGTAAAATTTAGCCAGGCATGGTGGTGCTCATCTGGAACCTAGCCTCTTGGGAGGCTGAGGCAGGAGGAATGTAAGTTGAGGCCATTCTGGGCAACTTAGTGAGATCTTGTTTCAAAATAAAATTGCTATGGTTTAGATATGAGGTGTCTCCCCAAAGCTCATGTGTGAGACAATGCAAAAATTTCAGTGGTAAAATGATTGTGAGAACTAACCAGTGGGTTAATCCACTCCTATGGATTAATTGAGTAATAACCTTTGGCAGGTAGGGTGTGGCTGGAGGAGGAGGTAGGTCACTGGGGGTATGCCTTTGGGTTTTATATTTTTTCCTTGACAAGCATTGCTCTCTCTGCTTCCTGGCTTTCATGTCCTGAGTTGCTTCCCTCCTTCACGCCCTCTGCCATGATGTTCTGCCTCGTCTCAGGTCCACGGCTATAAAGTCAGCAGACCATGGAATGAATGAACTTCTGAACCTGTGAGCCAAAATAAATGTTTCCTCCTCAAAAAAAAAAAAATGGGAAAACGATGTTCTCTGTAACTATGATAAACAAATGTCCAATAAGCACATGAGAAAATGCTCAACATCATTAGTCTTCAGTTAATTGCAAATGAAAACTAGAAGAAGGTATCACTTTGCATTCATAAGGATGGCTATAATTATATAATTATTATAAGTTTTATGAAACATAGATATGTATTCATATATGTGTGTGTTCACTTAATTTGATTAATTGAATAACTATAGTACCAATGTATTTTATATTATCTGTTCTCTTTCTTATTTCAATACCATTAGACTTAAATTTCACTTTATCTAATATTAATTAACTATTAATATCTAATATTAAATATCTAAACTTGTTTACATTTTTGCACATAAAAAAAAATGGGCAAATGAATTAAACAGACCCTTCTTAAAAGAAGAAAAGTAAATGGCCAACAAATATATAAAAAGTTTAACATCATCAGCAATTAGGAAAAGCAAATCAAAAGTACACTAAGATTTCATCTCATACCAGTCAGAGTGACCAATATTAAGAATACAAATATTAATAAATGCTGGAGAGAATGTGGAGAAAAAGGAACACTTTTACACTGTTGGTGGAATTGTAAATTAGTGCAACCGCTATGGAAATCAGTACGGAGGTTCCTCAAAAGACAAAGAATGGAACAACCATATGACTTAGCTATACCACTCCTCAGTATTTGTTCTAAAGAATTAAAGTCAGCATACTACAGTGATACATGCATACCCATGTTTGTAGCAACACGATTCACAATAAGCAAACTATGAAACCCACTTGGGTGTCATCAATGATGAATGGATAAAGAAAATATGGTATATATACATGACGGAGTTTTATTCACCATAACGAAAAATGAAATGATGTCATTCGCAGGAAAATGGATGGAACTAGAAACTATCATGTTAAGTGAAATAAGTCCAACTCAGGAGGCCGAAGTTCGTATGTTTTCTCTTATATGTGGAAGCTAGAGAGGAAAAACAAGAATGGTGGGGGTGGATCTCCTAAAAATTAAAGGGAGATCAGTAGAGGAAAGGGACCAAGAAGTGGGAGGTGGGGAATTAGGGGGGAAGTTCTAGGGAGTGATACTGGCCAAATTATATTGTTATATTGTGTGCATGTATGAATATGTAACAACAAATCCCATCAATATGCATTACTGTAATGCACCAATAAAAATGTAGAAAAAAATTAATAAGGTCTAGTGTTTTACAGCACAGTGTGATGACTACAGTTCACAATAATTTATTGTGTATTTTATGAAGAAGAGAAGAGCTTGAAGGCACCAAACACGAAGGAATGATTAGGCAAGGAATCATTAATTATCCTGATTCAACCAATATATATTATATACATGTACTGAAATATCACATTGTACCCAATATATACAACAGAAATAATAACCAAGCAAAGGAGAAAAAAAGAAACTTAGAACATTCTAGACTGAAAAAAAAATAGATGGCTGATACACACAAACTTAAGTGCTATGTGGGAAATATAATCACTCACTGAATAACCTCATTCTGATTGGACCACATGTGCAACAATGGTCCCATAAGATTTTATTGCCTGGTGACATAGTAGCCATCTTAGTTGGTGAAAGCATAAACAACCCTGAAGTTGGTATACTCTATGATGTTCTCATATTGATGAAATTGGCTAATGAGGAATTTCTGATAAGGTATCCCTAGCATTAACTGATGTGTGGCTCTGTAGGTAAATGATGAGTTTTTGTTATCTGGAGGGAAAAACCTAAGCTTTTGCATGCCTGGTGATTCTCTATACACTTAATAAGGGCCAGGATGAGGGTAAGAGGTGAGACACTCACCTAAGGTACAAATAGAAGTGTGTGCCCAAATTTTTGCACTCAAGATAAATATTATTGTTGTGCAACCAAAATTAATTATAAACAAAATATCAGTTTATTAAATCAAGGTAGAATCCTTCTAGTCTCCTGGATGAGGCTTGCTTGTCTGTTTATCTTCCTTAGAGTCAGGGCCACATCCAGCTGGTTCTCTGAGGGCCTGATGACTGGGCCTGAGAGAGGAGGACCCACACCCACAGCTTGCTGCTGCTGTTGTACCTTCAAGGTGCAAGATGTTCTGTTGTTCCTCTTGTTGGATGAGATGGATGTGGGGACCTGTGCATTCTTAAAACACCACCCGTGTGCATTGATCTCTGTCTGGACAGGTGAGAAATAACTCCTAACTCCCCCTTTTTCCATAGAGCTTGGGAAAGTGGGCATGGCCTTCAGGGTTGTTTGTGCTTTTAGCCATGTTCTATAGCCTAGCTCTGTAAGTATAGACCCCTCACTTGATCTCCAAATCTGAAATTGAGTCTCTAGATCTAGTCTCTATTGATCTAGATTTTGAATCTCTAATCTGATAGATTCATGAATTCAACCAGGGATTGATTCAGGTTTTATGGAATCTGACTCTTATCTCATTTTGGGGATTTCCTTGAGAAAATGAATATGCATTTATAAAAAAAATAAAATTTAATACTTTGGAACAGGGCCCTTGCAAGTGAAGAGCACTTATGTTTCATTAATTTCATGATAAAATTACCTCCAGTCTCATCTCAGTATTTCATTTCCATCATTCTTGCAGGATTTCTTTCTGCAACTTACCAGCTACATCTTCCCACAAACTTCCTACCTAGGTCAAGTCTTATCTTCCAATTTTATGCTTTTAAAAGTCTCAGCATTGTTTGCTTTGCAAAGTAGTGAAATGCTTAAGAAAATTAGTTCTAGCGTCAGACTCGGATTTTTTTCCCCAATTCTTCCACACTAGTTGTGTGACTCTGGCAAGTGAGTCTTTCTGACTCATTTCCTTCTCTGTTCTTTCCTCCTAGGGTTTTTTTTTTTTTTTGGGGGGGGTGGGTGGGGCAGGGGCAGAAGGACCAAATGAGATAATGTATCTTTGTGATTTAGCACAATTGGAAAAAATGTTGAATTGTTGTTGCTTTTTCTTTATCTTTTTAAAAATCCCTTGGTGCTTGGGCGTCAAACCTGGGGCCTCATGCCTGATAGGCAAGTGATCCAATTGAGCTACATTCCCAGATCTAGAATATTGGATAGTGTGAAGAATTTGCAGGATGTTTGGAAAAGCAGATGCTGAAAATTGGCAGGAACTAGGGAAGGCCAGCCATCATAAATAAACTGATCAGGACCTTCTATTGCTGCTGTTAGACCCAGACACTACTTCAGGTCCTGCCATTGCTGCATCCTAACATACCCATCCCTTCTTTCTGGGATCTTTTACTTAATATTCAACATCACTGGTCATCCTAATTGACTGAGTCCAAATTTAGGGAGAGGATCTGTCTGTTTTATCTTTCATAGTAGAATTTGGAGTCTCTAAAAATTAAGTAGTGCACCCAATAGGATGTTGGGGAACAAAAATCTCCCAAACTATCACTGTTGTTTATTGTGATTCCTTTTGTATGTTCACTAATGTCTAATAGAACTGAGCTGCAATACATTATCCTGCCAGTAGGTGCCACCTTTTAACAAGAGTATGTATCTTCACCTATAACCCTGGCCTTTAAAAAGAAACCTGGTATTTATGGAGCATTGTGATATTTTTTCCACTGAAATCAAACTGTGATGGTCAATTCTTAGTCACAGAAAAATGGATTCAGTTCTCTCAACTGAAAGCTTGCTCTCTATGAGTTTATGTTACTTTTTGGAACCTGTTTCCACTTACTTGACAATGAATATGAATAACTGGTAAATTAAATGGAATGGAAAAATGAACAACTAGCTTATTAGGCTTCTTTATTAATTTTTAATGATGTACTTTAAGGATTGTAATATTGTATTTCTTTTATGTAAAACATCACTATTTTCTGAATTATTTTTCTAGAACATTATAGTAGATCATTGAAACATGGGCATCTCCCAAAGGCATGGCTTAGTGTTGTTCTAAGAGCATGTTAGACCATAGGTTCCCCAAGGGTAGGCATTCTGCCTGTTATTTATCAATGCATACTCAGTACAATTCTTGACATAAAGCAGTATGCTCATCATTCTGCCTCCAGAAAATTGAGCCTGATCCCAAAACAGCAGCAGGAGAATAGCAATGGCTCTCTTATATCCATTCTCAGTACCAGGAAAAGCAAGGTAAGCTGCATTCTGCAAGACAGGAGCAATGAAGGACAGTGTGCATGCTTCTGATGGGCCAATAGCTGTGCAAAAATTGTTGATTAGAAAAATGTATTAATTAGATTAAGATTAAATTTATATTCCCTAAAATGAATACTTAGATCCACAACCCATAGAAACAAAATCTTGATGAAAATCTATTAGCACGTGAAAGTATATTTGCTTTGCTACAAAGGGAAAAGTTTGTCTTAATTTTTTTTTCTTCTTCTGGAGAAATGTAACTTTAAGTTTTATAATATTTCTCTCTGGCTGTCTGCTTTGCTTATATACAGAACACAGTTCAGTTTAGTTCAGTTTGATTTAACTTATAAGTAATAACTGGGAGACGGGACTGGAATGGCCTGACTCCTGCAAGGAGAGGCCTACAATCCAGCTTTAGTTGATTTATAATCAAGGCACTGCATTATGCGAAGATTTCAATACATTATGGTTGCCTTGAGTAGTCAAGGGGTCAGCTTTTCTCGAATTAAATTTTACCTCTGACTTCTTTTTTTTTTTTTGTACCAGGGATTGAACCCAGGGGCACTTAACTACTGAGCCACATCCCCAGTCCCTTTTTATATTTAGATTTAGGGTCTTTCTAAGTTGCTTAGGGCCTTGCTAAGTTGCTGAGGCTGGCTTTGAACTCATGATCCTCCTGCCTCAGCCTCGGAGCCACTAGGATTCCAGGCATGCCCCACCATGCCCAGTTTATACCTCTAACTTTTGAAAGTTTTGTGTGGAAAACATTTTTTTTCCCCCCAGCACTGGGGATTAAACCCGGGCTTTGAACAGGCTAGGGAAGTGCTCTACCACTGAGTTACCTCTCCAGCTCATTTTATTTTTAAATTATTTTTATTTTGAGACAGTGACTCACTAAATTGCTAAGGCTGGCTTTGAACTTGTGATTCTCCTACCTCAGCCTCACAAGTAACTGGGATTATAGGTGTGCACCGCTGCACCTGGCTTTGAGTGGAAAACTTTGCATGTGCAATAAATAGAAGATCCACTTTACATCTATAGAGTTTGCTGCTCTAATTATATGAAATTTACAGCCAAATTAAGCTGATTCATGTTTGATAAAAATGATTTTGTGTACCACTGCAGACAGTTTGAGAATAGAAGGACTTTCTGTAAATAAAGATATTTTTAATAGCCAAACTGATATTTTAGATGCTATTTTCTTACTTCCTCCAGGATTTGTAACATTCCTACTGACATTCTGCACTTTTTTTTTTGTACCAGGGATTGAACCCAGGGTTGCTTAACCACGGATCCACACCCCCAACCTTTTTTATGTTTCATTTAGAGACAGTGTCTCACTAAGTTGCTTAGGGTCTTGCTAAGTTGCTGAGGCTGGATTTGAACTTGCAATCCTGCCTCAGCTTCTTGAGCTGGGGATTATAGGTGTGCACCGCCACGCTTGGCTGACATTCTTTACCTCTTAATGAAAACCATCTGACACTCATTCTCACAGAGGCCCCTAGTCTCATACTGTAAGCTGAAGCTCTCTGGTCTTCCGGCCAGTTCCCATTTACCTCTGCATTTCTAGTATAACTCCTCAAACTTGAGGAGTTCATCAGTTGCTGTTGCTCTCTGTACTGAACAAAACTCTGTTTTCCCCTGTGGACCCATCAGTCTTTCTTTAAGAAGGGTCTTCACCTTGTCCTTGAGAAGCAGGTGGCACAGAGATTGGGAGCATGTGCTGGAGCCCGGGTGTGTGTGCACTGCGGCTCTGCAATCTTGGGTGAGGCAGTCAGCTTCTTATCTCAGTTTGGGAAAATATAGTTGCCTGGGAGATATGATACATTCTTGTGATTGTGTTTCCACGTCTATGTAATGCTAGCACATTATCTCCTGTATTTATTTGTATTTGGTGAGGGAGGGCTAGTTAAAAAGCAAAGAGTCTTCCTCTTCCCTCCTTTGTTGTATTTTAAGTCTCTTGGCTTTAAATACTGATGATTTCCAAATTTATATTTCTAACACAGACCTCTCTCACCATCTCCAGACTTAACTTCCCAATGCCCTGTCCAACATTTCCATCTGATGCCTGACCTCAGACCTCCCATGGCCACACCATATCACCAATGCAAGTAAAATCTTGTTTCACCCACCATCTTTCCCATCACAGATTCTAGAAACTCTGTCCTTCAGTTGCATTTTGAAAACTCTTTTCCTTCATTGTACGCCACATCTAGTCCCTCAAGAAATCCTGCTGGTTGTACCTTAAAAGCTATCTTTGGCCTGACCACTTTTAACTTCTCCACTGCCGCCACTCTAAGTCATCTCCGGTCTGGTTTACTGGTCTCCCTGCGTTTAGCCTCAAGTATTTTATTTTTCTTTCTTTCTTATTTTTAAAAATATTTTTTTAGTTGTAGATGGATGCGATATCTTTATTTATTTATTTTTATGTGGTACTGAGGATCGAACCCAGTGCCTCACGCATGCGAGGCAAGTGCTCTATCACTGAGCTACAATCCCAGCCCTTGAGTATATTCTTAACACAGAATCCAGAGTGGTCTTTTAAAAAAGCAAATCAGATTGTATCTCTCTTGTGCTATATCATTCTTCCATTCAGGATCTTTGCACTGATCATTCATTCCCTTTGCCTGGACATCTCTTTGCCCAGCTATCCCCTAACTAACTCCCTTGCTCCCATCAAGCTTTTGCTCCAACTCAGGGTTTCTCACAAGTGTTGGCCTCCCTGCCTCTGCTTCTTCCTGGCCTCTGATGTTACCTAACAGCTTGCTTGTGGGGTGACGTTCCAGAGTGTGAGAAAGGAAAATCTACTTGTGTTCCCTTAGCCTGGCTATATCATTTGTCTGGAAAGTTCCTCACTAAGATATCTTTGCAGTGCAAGCCTGCTTTTCCTTCAAACTTTTGCTCAAAAGTCACATTTTCAAGGAGGCCTGAGTCAGATGGGGTTAGAAAGCCATTCAATTGTCGGGAACTACCAATAATTCGGTTGTACAATTGCGTGTAAATCACTTGGTTCTTCTAGCCCCAATTAATATATCTTTGGGCACACACAGTATTTTTTTTTGCAAATAGAGTTCTCTGAGAGGGACTTGCTGGTAGGGGTTTCTGTGAGTTGTAGCCATCTGTTTCATCATAATTCAAGGGACAAATATCTAGACAACCATATAATATCCATGCACTCCTCTGGCAGCTGCTTGGGTCATCACAACACCCCTGTCCCTGAGCTTCCCACCTTGGTAAACAGTGTGTGAGGGGGTTGGGGCATGGAGGTTAATGGATGAGGGGAGTGTGACCTTGTAAAGCTGCCCCCAAAGTGAGCTTTGATCTATTCTTATAGCAGAATCTTACTTTTCCCTTCTTTCCTTTCCTCCTCCCTCTCCCCCATCTCCCTTTATTGTTCCTGCCCTACTTTCTTTCCTATTTTTTCCCTTCCTCTTCCTCCCTCCCTCCCTCCCCCCACCTTTCTATCTTGTCCTGGGGATTGTACCCAGGGCACTCTATCACTGAACTATATTTCCAGTTCTTTTTTGTAATTTTCATTTTGAGGCATGGTCTCACTAAGTTGCCTAAGCTGGCCTCGAACTCATAGCCCTCCTGCCTCAACCTTCTGAGTAGCTGGGATTATAGGCACATACCTACATCTGGCCTATAGCAAAATATTTCTCCCCCAGAAAGTTCTGTAGCTCTCTGCCATTTGTCAAGCTACACCAGCAGGAAGGACTCTGATTGTTGAAGACGGGTTGGAACCTGACTTATAGGCACATGTCCTTAGCCACTCTTGTCCTTTTGCTCCTTAGCTGGGAGCTCTATGGAGGTCTGTCTTAGTAGTTTGGCATACAGGTAACATCTTTTATGGGGGTGGATTAGTACAAGAGGGGTAAGTTGTATCTTTCACAGTATTCACAGCAGGAGTGGCCTCCTTGAGATATAGCTGAATGAACATACTCAAGGACCCCCTTTCATTCTTATTTCTTTACCTAATTCTCTTTCCAGGGGCAACATCTGCCTTTCTCATTCACGGATGTTGAGGGTACCTCCATTAACAGTTATCTTCTACTGTGCCCTATGATGGCAAGGCGGGCTCATCTCTAGGCTGTTTTCTCCACCAGGTGTATGGGAGAGGTCTGGAGGTGGTACCACCAAAGGGCTTGGCACCTAATCCTAGACCCCCCCCATGAGGAATTTTGTTGAGAAGAAGGGATGGATATATTATCAGTCAGAGTCGCTAATTCTAAGGGGGCTGTGGATTTCTTTTTCTCTAGGCCCTGGCCAATAATATCATAAGTAATATTATTCATTAGGAATGTGCACTCTCATCTGAAAGCTGGAAGAAGTATGTGGGAACTCCTGGTGGAGACTGTTCTCTGCTGTCTTTGTTTTTTATTTTTGTTTTTGGACTTTAGGGTCTCAAGGTTGAGAGAGCAGGATGATCCATTTATGGCACTTATGCTCTGAAAAACAGAAGAAAAACAGCTTTTCTCTTCTGAGGTGGCAGTTAAAAAAAAAAAAAGTAAATTGTGAAATAACCCAATGAAGGAAGTGGCCTTGGTCTGACTGATGTCTGAACTTTCTTTCCTTGCTCACAAAACATGGTGAGCCTAGGGTCAAGGCTAAGGATGACTTTTGACTTGATGGTGCAGTTGCCAAATATTTTGTACGGGTCGCGGGGTGTGCCTGGTGCAGCTCTCAAAGGTTCCTGACACACCCAATTCCATTCCTCGCTGTTGCTAAACAGTCCTAGAGAAAACACGGTAAATGAAAATGATCAACCTGAGGGAGGCACATTGCTGAGTAGTGGAACAGTGGACAGAGCTGTGAGCTGGTATTGTTTAGACGTTTTTCCCTCCCATGGTTCTGTTTAAAGCTTTTTGATTATTCTAGCTCTTATTGGTCTTTCTAATGAAATTTTATTAGCCCATACTTTAAAATTTCATTTTATTTTTAGATCATGAAATCATTATTATTTTTTGTGGGTGTGTATGTGTGAAAGTTACACCAAGAGAATAAGAAGCAAAAGTCTGCCTTCCTTGTTCCTTCTCTCTCCTGGCATCATCCTGTTGGACGGTCCATTACCCAATGAAATGAACTGCCCCATGGGACAGGCCTCATGAGTGGTGTGGAAGGGGTTTTGAGAGGTTTGAAATCCTCTGAGCCTGGAGTAGTCAGGTCGGGACAGGAAGGATTTGAGCTGGGCCTTCACAGGACTTCTGAGGTCCTGAGGAAGTGAATGAGGAGGGCCTGTGCAGAAAAGGGAATATCAGAAGCAAAATCACAGAGGTGGGAAAAATACCAGGTTGATCTAGGCAATGATGAGTGGCTGAGAGGCTGGGATAGTGAACTGGGCCAGGAGTTTGGCTGTTAGCACACAGGCAGTAAGAGCTGGTTAGAGTAGGGGGCTGGTCGTTTCCTGGGTGGTTGATGGTCTCCAAAGTTCCTGCCCTTCCTGTTTACATATATTACCCTTTCCCTTAAGAACTGGAGTCTCTCCTTTCCCTTTCCCTTAAATCTGGTCTGGCTTCAGGGACTTTCTTGACTGTTGCAGAAATGACATTCTGAGCCAGGAATGGTGATGCACTCCTGTAATCCCAGAGGCTCGGGAGGCTGAGGCAGGAGGATCATTGGTTCAATGCCAGCCTCAGCAACTTAGTGAGGCCCTAAGCAACTCAGTGAGATACTATCGCTAAATAAAATATAAAAAGGGCTGGGCGTGTGGCTCAGTGGTTAAGTGCCCCTGGGGGTTCAATCCCTAGTATCACAATTAAAAAAAAAAAAAAAAGGAAATGACATTCTGAGATTTCTCAGGCTAGGAAGTCTTGCAGCTTCCTCCTGGCTCAATCTTGGGATGCTCCTTCTTAAAACCCAGATGCCATGTGAGAAGTTCAGCACACACAGAGGGGACTTTTTTTTGGCACTTGGGTTGACAGCTTCAGCTGAGCACTTCCATAGGATCAGAGCAGAAAGGACAAAAATGGGATCCTTGATTACATACCTAACTTGCTGAATCAAATCCAACTCTGACTTTCAGTTGTAGGAGCCGGTAAATTAGTTTTATTGTTCTTCGCCAGTGTGGGCTTATTTTTCTGTTTCTTGCAACTAAATGCATTCTAAATGATAAATAGAAGTATTGTGTGATTAAATAGTTCCGGTTTTCACTTTTCTTTTCTTCTCTGCTATGCTAGGGGGGAACCAGGGCCTCACACTCACTAGCCAAGCACTCTACCACTCTTAACTATGTGATCAAGGGGAGCCTCTGAACTGACTTCCTTATCTATCTTTGAAGGATTTTTTTTTTTTTTTTTTTTTTTTTTGTGGCTGATCTTATTCTAAAGTGTCCCTAATTCTTTTGCTCCAAATGAAAGTATTTTCTTCTTCTGGACCTTGTTCTATGCACATTGAGGTTTCTCTCTCCTTGAACTGTCAACTACCTACACAACATTTCAGAACCATTTCCTTTCCATTTGCTTTGTACATTAAAGCCATTCCATCCTTTATTTTATGTATAGTACTTGTGATAATGTTGTCAAGTGTGAACCTTTTCTCTATAATGCCCCTTTCACTAAAAAACTTAGCGGGGGGCGGGGGGTGGTCCTTGTTGGAAAATGCAAGTATCTAGTCACAGAAAATGTTTTTAGGAAATGCCCGCCCCCATACACTGCCAATGAAGCAAGTAAATTAGCTCTTAGTTAAAACATCAGCATTGATAAGAATTTGGATGGAATGAATATTTCAGGGATTTTTAAGGAGATAGTTGGGAATTTTCTTAATTCTGGAACGTAATGATTCAAAAGGTGTGTTGGTTTTCTGAAATAAAACAAATCTCATGTCCAAAACAGCTGGGATCATTAACCTAGAGTAAATAATGTCTTGGGCTCTAAGAATCTCCGCAGTCGCCATCCTCTTGGTCACAACTGGAGGGAAGACCCTCATTCTTTCATTCTCACGATATTGTGATGGCAGGGTGGGAGGCCATGCCTGGTTAGGAAGCTCTAGTTTAGAGACATAAGCCTCATAAATACAGCTGCCAAGCCAGATACACCTGTCTGTACCCATCCTGCCACAGGGGTGCCTCTGCATCTAACCCTCAAGTTAAGGGGACCAGAACAGCACCTACCTTGGTACTTTACTCCTGTAAATATAGTCCAGCCCAGTCTGAGAGCATGTAGGAGTAGGAGACCTGAGTTCCAGGGAATCTTTGACGTTTAACTCTTTGACCTTGGGAGAGTCATTGAAGACACAGTTTTCACATGTATAAAATGACCCCCACTCATAATGCTATGGAAGCAAATCAGGCAATGAAACAGGTCTTTGAAGACAGAGAAGCCCTAGGTCTGTAGGTCTCAACCTCTTTGTGATCTCAGACTTTTTCAAAGACAGGCATTTTGGGTGGAATCCTTAAAGCCATTAAAGGTGAACACCAGTTAAAAAGAAAGCCAGATTTGGCAAATTGCCTTGAAATAGTTCTCTCTCTAAATCATAAGTGCAGAGGCCTATTGTCTTCTATTAGCCCAAGTAACTTTTGAAGGGAAAAGAATGAAAGAGTAAATAGTAATAATATATAGTAATACATACAGAGAAGAGCAACTGGAGGAGAAGCCCCCTGTGGCTGCTCTGCAAACTTGTCCATGTAGCATGCTGGGGACACAGCAATTATTTGGTTAATTTGATGGTTATAGACAGACATAGATAATTGCAAGGGGAAATATTAGCTCTGGGACATGATTTGCCCAGATTGACTGTCTAGAATGGTCTAATCATCAAGCTAACTAGCAAACCTTCATGTCACTCGAGTCTAGAGAGTTGTGGCTGGTTTTATGTCATTGACAGCAATCTTTAGAAACACATAGTCTTCCTTAGTGAGCTCCATTTAGAGAGAATGTTACACAAAATTTCTAGGCCCTCATTGTATTTCCAGCTGAGGGTGCATATTCTCAATGTTGTCCATACATTTAGTTATGGATTATTTAGCCCTACCACATATTTCAAACTCTCATTTCCCCTGTTTCATTCATTAGTGATGGGATGAAGATAATGGCCTACAATCATAGTCTTCATAAAAAAGAAAAAGGAAATTGGTTGGTTCCTCTTTTATTTATTCATCTTCTCTGACTTCCTAAATTTCCCAAATTGCCTTCTGGGTGTGTGCCCACCAGGGTGGTTGGCATTCTATTGATGTGGGAGTCCATTTCCTGCTCGCTGGGTCTTCTAACTGGAGTGCCACATTGCTTTCTTTAAATTAAACCTCTCAGAACAGCCCAGCTGAGAGTTAGAGTAGTTGTACTTTCCGACCGACTTTCATTCAATGTAGATTCACTGCAGTTCCCTGTTCTCTGGCGTTAAAATGGCGGCCTATTATCCTAAGGGTGGGAGAAAGCACAGTAAAAAGCAAAAACATAAAGTAACTCTGCAGTGTATTGTTCTCGGGGCAAAAGGGTTTCAAATCTAACAGCACAACAAAAGAGGGAAGAGAAAGTGCTTTTTGTTGCCTTAGAGGAAAAAACTCCCTCTTTGCCACCCCTCCCCTGCCTTCTTGGAAAAGATGAAGGACTTTTTACAAGGTTGAAAAAAGGAGCAAGGAAATATGGTTCCATTCCCATGTCGGGACCTGCTATTTCCTGGTGGGTACAGAAGGGCACTTGCACATGTTCAGTCAATTATAGGAAAGAGGCATTTACTAGCAAAAGCTGGGCCTGCTTGGAACAAGGTATAAGGTCTTCCTTTCCCTTCAAACCTAAAATGACAGTGTGGTAGAGGGGAGTTTGTTCATTCTGTTCTAATTTTTACTGCATTCTTGCTTTAAATCACCCTCCCTTGATGGTAAATGCCTTCCTAGTACAAAGAGTGCTACATACACTTGGCATTAGAAAAACTGTAGCTTTCAGATTTGTGGGGAGATCTGGGATTTAAATTCAAATTCAGGTAATTAGAAAAAAGACCATTAATATGGTTCACACGAATCAGTTTATTTTTCCAAGTGTGTAAAAGAGGTGACTCTGAGGCAAACTGCACAGTCCTAATGTGGCCAGCTGCTGGTGAGTCTGGGCAGAAGCAGAACGACACTATAAAGGGCCAGTGTGTCTTGTTGCCTTGTTGGGTTGTCCCCACATTGATGCGTGGACATGGCCTGTGTGCCCTGGTGTGTGGAAACAGGGCATTCAGGTAGAAGAGGAGGACATTGTTGGATCTGGCAGCTGAAACCTGCAACACCATCCTTCCGATTGCATGGAGTGTATAGTCTCAGTGGGAGGCCAGCCAATTTGCTGTCTGCTGCTGAGTGTGGGTGAGGAAGTGGGAGGAAAGAACTGGGTGATGAGAGAGTAGGAGGACAAAGAGAATCCGTGCAGGGTGGAAAATATGTCGAAGGGTCTGAGGAAAAGGCGAGTGAGGACCAATTTAAAATATTCACTTAAAGGACCCCACCCCCCCATCTTAAAATATTCAACTTAGAGGATCCTGGTGTTCTGTGGTCCTAAATTCATGGCACACAGGGTCGTCCATATGTTGTCACTTCATCTCCCACTGGGGGCACCTGCTTTCTTTGTCTTTCACCCTGGGGATAGGAGTAGCTTCCTTTTATCTCTCAGCTCCCTCTTCATCTGTGGGAGGGATTCCCTTCTTTAGGCTCTTTGTATCATAGGATGTGCAAGTTGATATATGTTTAAGTAACATAATAATGAAAATAATTTAAATCAGCTTTGGGATCTATATGAAAGTAGTTTCTGTCTATTGGTTGGATCTTGGCTGATACCAGCTAGAATTATTATTTCTAAAGAACTTATGAGGCAACTGAGGCTTATGTAGGTTAAATAGCTTGTCCAAGGTCATCACAACTAGCAAATGATGAAATCACTATTCAAAATATGAGACCGCAAAGCCCATATTCTCAATATACTGCTATGTGGCCTCTCAGGATGAGTATGGGATAATTCAGAGAAAGGAAGAAAAATATTTTCATGCATGAAACAGTGGTAATGAAAATAGTGGTGTGAAAAGGTTACTTTGACCTCAAGTAATCCCTGGTAGGGTGCCTGGTGTTCTGTGGTCTTAAATCTTAGGGAATTAATTCAACTCAGACACTGATGCTTGTCTTTTATTATTCCTCATTTTCTTGGTCAATCACAAGGGGTTACTTTTTCCACTCATCTAGCTGTAGTTTGTGAAAATGTGTCCTGAGCTTTGTGTTAGAACTCAGGTTGCTATAGAAACCTTTGACTGGAGGCAAATTGATCATGAAGGTTTATTAATGAGAATTTCCCTGTACTACCTCTGGGTCCAGTCTGTGTGAGAATTCAAGAAAGACTCATTAGTGTTTTATTTTAGTCAGGGTTCTCCAGAGAGGCAGAATCAAGAGGATGTATGTGTCTGTGTGTGTATGTACACACACACTTAACATTTGAAAGATAGAGGGCAGTGGTTCTCAAGGAGTGGCCCCTGGAGCAGCAATATCCAGTATCAGGGAATTGTTAGAAATGAAAATTTGGGGGCCTCATCCCAGATCTACTGAATTAGAAATTCTGGAGATGGGACCTAGAACTCTTGTGTTTGTTTTTCTGATCCTAAGGATTGAACCCAGGCCTCAAGCATGCTAGGCTAGTGCTCTTAGCACTGAGCTACATCTCCAGCTTGCCTCCCCCTTTTAAAATTTTATTTTGAAATAAGATTTTGCTATGTTGTACATCTCTCATCAATTTAATGTCGGTAACTTGAACTTATGAGCCTCTTGCCTCAGCCTCCTGAGTTCTGGGATTACAGCGATGTGCTACCATAGCTGGTTCAGAACTCCTGTTTTAACAAGCCCTCCCAGCCGACTCTGATGCATGCTCAAACTTGAAACCAGTGATCTAGGGTAGGCTATAACAGTGTTTGTCAAACTGGGATCCATGGAGCCCCTATGGTTAGCAAATGTATTCTTAGGGATATGAGATTTTGCTAGAAAAATAAAAAATGAAATGTTTTATTTTGATAAAATTTCAAAAAATCTAATATAAATGTATTCTAGATACTCTGAGTTGTCAATCTATAAACAAGTACTGCCTGATTCCTTTGTCCATAGTTCATGTGTGTATTCGTTTTTATATTAATGTAGAATAGAATTACTTTGCCATGCATTAATGAGACAGATGCATTTGTGTCAAGTAAATGATGCTGTTGTGGGAGTTTGAACACAGAAAAATGATGGAGAATTGAAGTGTCATTAGTATGACATTATACGCAAGTCACACTCGAGGGACCTATGTCACATCTGCCAATAATTCTGCAAGCCTGGTTCAGTTTTAGCAAACAGCATCATTTCTCATCAATTTAATGTTGGTAACTTGATTTTTATTGGTTTAATAGGTTTGAATATGTTTAATCTGTAAGTTAATTTTGACTTTATAGTTACTTGTATATATAAACCTAAGGACTTTAAAGTGAAATTTACATTTGCATGTAGATTAACATAATAATGAAAATATTAGGGGGTCTGTACAAATTTGTTTCTTTTGAAAGGAATCTGTGTTTTTTTTTTCCTATTAGTAAGAACAGGTTAATTAATGCAGCAATTAAAAAAAGTTAATTAACAGAAGTTGTTAATTCACTCAGACACCCAAGCTGACGTGTCATTTTGGCTTGTGGATTCTTTTTAAAAATATTTTATTGAGGTTGTTCTGGTGGTGAGGGCGTGTAGTTGCTTTCGGATTTCGGACAGCCCTGGGTGCTGCGAGCTGAAGGACCCAGCACAGGGGAACTGGCGCTGGCAAAGGAGAGTTAGAAAGCACTTTCAGTTATCATGGTCCCCTGAGAACTGTGTGGATTGCAAGAAATCCTTCAGGATTTGCTTTGGTGGAAATCGAAGATCCTAGAGATACAGAAGATGCAGTACAATAACTTTATTTCATTTTTTTTAATGTGGTGCTGAGAATCGAACCCAGTGCCTCACGCATGGTAGGCAAGCGTGCTACCACTTGGGCCACATCCCCAGCCTGGAGATCTTGTTTTGATAGACGACCTGCCTTCGTCCCTTTGATCCCAATGACAGATTCTATGAGTGTGGGGAGAAGGGACACTCGGTCGAGATTGCCCTCACTGTTGCTGATGAAGAAGAAGCAGTCTTGATGGCCTACTCCACTCAGAGGAAGGCCATGTTCTCGCCCACCCAGCAGGAGCAGGGGATGCGGGACAAGATCAGCATGTCCTCCGCCATCATCTGTGTCTCTTCTAGATCAAGATCAGGTGCACTCAGAAGATCTAGGTCTGGTTCTATGAAAGGATTGAGGTCAAGATCAAGATCCAGGGCTCTATCACCACCAAGAAGCAGCTGATCAAAGTCCAGATCTCCATCTCTAAAAAGAAGTCATCCCCCATCAGAAAGTCCAGCAGAAGTGGGAGAGAATGGGACCAAAGTTCTCAAGTTCACCCTTCAGGAAAAAGTTGTTTCATTTACAGTATTATGAGAGATTGGTGAGGTCTGTGAAAAGTAACCTAGGAAGGATATTTCAACCAGCTGATCAAATAGATCTGAATCATGACTCTGTAAATTGACAGCAGTAAGATAACATGTTTTTTTAGATGTATTAACATTTTATGGCCTGAAAATGGGCTTTTATTTGGCACATTTAAATAAAATGCTTCTAACTAAAATATTTTATTGATATATAATCTATATACCATCAAATAGCCATTTTAAAGTATGTAATAGGTTTTAGTATGTTTACATAGTTGTGCAGATGAATCTATCACCGCTATCTAATACTAGAACATTTTCGTCACCCCAAAAAGAAATTCTGTAGCTACTAACAGTTAATCCTCACTTTCCCTACTTCCTAGTCCCCAGCAACCACTAATTGCTTTCTATCTGTATGGATTTACCTGATCTGAGTATTTCATATATGTAGTCATACAATATGAAACCTTTTGTGTCTGGATTCTGTCACCTAGCATACTGTTTTCAAGGCTCATCCATGTTGCAGTGTTTATTAGAACTGCATTCTTTTTTTTTTGTACTGGGAAAACCCAGGGTGCTTAATTACTGAACTCACATCCCCAGCCCTTTTTTATTATATTTTTATTTAAAGACAGGATCTTGCTAAGCTGCTTAGGGCCTCACTAAGTTGCTGAGGCTGGCTTTGAACTTGTGATCCTCCTGCCTCAGCTTCTTGAGCTGCTGGGATTACAGGTATGCACCACCATGCCAGGTAGAACTGCGTTCTTTTTTATTGCTGAATAATATTCCATTGTGTGGATACACAACATTTATTTATTCATGTATTAATTGCTAGGTATTTGGGTTGTTTCTACCTCTTGGGAATTGTGAATAATGCTGCTATAATAATGCATGTATAAGTTTTGTGTGAATTTATGTTTTTAATTTTCTTTAGTGAAAATATGCCTAGGAGTAAAATTGCTAAGTCATAAGATAACCTATGTTTAACATTTAAAATTTTTTTTTAGTTGTAGTTGGACACAATACCTTTATTTTATTTATTTATTTATTTTTACGTGGTGCTGAGTATTGAACCCAGTGCCTTGCATGTGCTAGGAGAGCACTCTACTGCTGAGCCACAACCCCAGCTCTATGTTTACTTTTTTGAGAAACTGACCAACTATTTTCCATAGTACCTATAGGTTACAATTTCTGTGTCCTCCCCAATACTTGTTATTGTCTTGTCTTTTTAATTATAGTCATCCTAATGGGTGTGAAGTGGTTTGGATTCATATTTTCTTGTTCACTAATGAAGTTGGGCATCTTTTAATGTGTTTATTTGCCAGTTGTATATCTTTTTTTGAGAAATGTCCATTCAAATCCTCTTGTTTATTTTTTAATTTTTTTAAAGAATTTTTAAAAATATTTATTTTCTAGTTCTCGGCGGACACAACATCTTTCTTTGTATGTGGTGCTGAGGATCGAACCCGGGCCGCACGCATGCCAGGCGAGTGCGCTACCGCTTGAGCCACATCCCCTGCCCTTATTTTTATTCTTAAATTTTTTGTAGTGTTGGGGAATCAAACCTAGGGCCTGGTAGTGCCTGCTAGGCATGTTATATACCAATGAGTTACATCCCCAATGAGTTACTTGCCTTTTTATTATGGACAATTTTTATTGTAACAATTTACATTTTCTGGATGCTAAAACATTATCAGATACATGATTTGAAAACATTCTTTCCCATTCTTTTCATTTTGTTGATAATGTCCTTTGATGCCTCAAAGCTTTTAATTTTTGAAGTCCAATTTAGCTATTTTAATGTGGTTGCTTAAGTTATAGATGCCACGGCTAAGAAACTTGTTGAGTGTCCATGAAAACCATAGTAATATAAGTCTTATGGCAAAATGTGCCCTGACTTTAGAGCTTTCACCTGGAGGGCTCACATTTCACTGGGTGCAGAATGCCACATGGTTTTACCTAACTTGAGAGGGCAGAGAAGTGCAAATCTTACCATGGATCTGGAAATGGGGAAAGCCAGAAATATTTAATAAGTAGCACCATAATTTACCTCACATTTGGAAAAAAAAAAACTTGGAATCACCACTTATTTTTTTTTCTTAAGACTCTAAAGATCTATCTTTGAAAATAGGGCCAGATTTTATGTCCTTACCTTTTGTCAAGGGACATAGTCACATGAAAAGTTTGACATCTTCAGCAAGTTTGGGCCAAAGTATACTGTCTCTTATGTTATTTGATGTTTTTTACAGAAGGAAATGCATGGTAATTCTTAGGATTTAGTAACAGGAAGACATTTATTTCTAGATAAACTATGTGCTTCCCTTTTATTTTAGACTAAAAAATACTTTTCTATTTTTATGTTTGTTGCTAGGAAGCTCAGAGCTGACGTTAATGACCATCTCATATCTCTTCAGTATTAACACTCTCTTCTTCAAATATTAAAATTTTGTTTCAAATGTTTTTTAACTGTTTGATGCTATTTTGGGGGAGAGCCAGGCAGGTAGTATATAAGTTACAAATAAATGACATATTTTATTATTTTTTACAAATACAGTACTTGGGGAAATATGCCTAATTTAAAAATATTACAGGTCATTCTACTATGTTCATGTATCAAAACTACAGTAATAAATTTAAAACAAAACTGGTGCAACATGAGTAAGGGTTTGGAAAAAGGGATAAAGGCACTCTTTATTGTTAGATACTTTGGTAATATTTTCAATTTATGCTTTTGTATGTATGGAGTAGTTTGGTAATTATATCATAGGTCTGAAAAATGTGCATGCTGTTAGACTCAAAATAAACTTCTGGGTATTTATCTTAAGAAAATAATTTGAGATGCAGGTGAGGATTAGTAGTAAGACAGTAGCTAATGATTTTGAAGCTCCTGGTTCTGCTTTATGGCTATTATCTCATTTAAAAGGTAGGCACCACTATTATTCCACTTAATAGATGAGAAACCTGAGGCTCAAAGAGATTAAACACATCTCTTGGGTTTAGTGCTGAAAGTCTGCTTCCAGGAAATCCCTTAATCCTGAGCAAATGAGATAGCTGGTCGCCCTGTTCCTGTGCTGGGGGGCACTGTCCTCTCGTGTCCCTCCATTCAGGCTCTCCCTGAGCCAAAGCACTGCCATTTTCTCCAGGTGAGGTCGGTTCTTCATAACCCCTAACCCAGCATGCAGAGGCAGAGGTGAAGCAATTCACATCAGTATTTACTCCAGGGCTAAAGTACCAATGAGAAATGTTTGTTCTTTTTCAGAAATATATATATTGTTTAATTTTTTTAAATTCTAATTTGTTATTTCAGAAATATTTTGTTTGGAAGCCCAGTGGTACCAGGATCACTCTCTTTTATTTTGCTCTGAGCTGTCCTGAATGGCCTTGAACATCCTCCATTTTCTTATCTATAGGAGGGCTATGAGTATTTTTGCTGAGAGTACATTTCTTTAATATTCCTGGGTCATAATGTATTTCTCTAGGGTATGTTAGAAGCCTACCCGCCAGCCTTTCATGGTGACTTACCTTAGGTAGCATTTTGTAAAAAGTTGGCTGGGTTTTGCTTATGTAACTTAAAAAATGGAATCCATTGAAACAATCTATTTCTTCCTATCTTTCTAAATTGCTGTTTGAACTGGTCAATTTGCCAAATCTTGGCTCTTGTTTCAAATTATACATCATCCTTCTTACATGGTTTGATTGACATAACAAACTTTTATTTAAAATGTACACAGAATATTAAACCCTATTGGTTATTCATAATATTTTCAATGTAATGCCATTGCACATGTATAACTTTTTCCTTAAACTTGATACATCAAAAGATTTCTCCGCTAATTTGCACAAACGTCATCCTTACCCATCAATTTCCCCTGAAAAGTGACACATAGTTGGCCCAAATCACTTAAACAAAAGTGTCTTTGATCTATTACAAAAAGAAAAAAAAAAAAAGCAACATAAGGAGCTGGGGATATAACTCAGCGGTAGAGCACTTACTTAGCGTTCATGAACCCCTGGTTTTGATTGTCAGCACCATGAAAATGAATAAATACAATATTTCTAAAAAAAAGAAAGTAAAAATTTAAGAACCAAACTCCATTCCCAAGCTGCGGTAAGATTGTTAGACAGAACTGAAGATTCAAGGCTCAGGGTTGTGTTAGCGATGTTGAATTGTATGTGCTCCTTACAAAAATGGAAAAGGGACATCATTATTTACCAGAATGGATTAAAAAAATTATTCTCCTTTTGCAACATCTGCCTGCTTAGGAAAAACTGATCTCATTGAGCAAAATTTCTCCAGGCAACTTACTCTAACTCCTTAGATGGCTTCAGTATAGTACAAATTTTTCCTTTACAAGCTCTTAAAATTTCTTTCTCTAAAAAAAAAAAGTAACATTTTCTTCAAAATATGAATGGAAGATACCCTCCCCTGTGGGCTAATTTATTGAGCTGATGATATTGGTGGTACAGGGCCAATGATTTTGATCTTTCCTGTAGACACTTGGCTGTTATAGACAAATAGGAAGAAAAATTAGGTGAAGAGAAAGTTTGCCACATCAGGTTCTGGTGGGGGTCAACTTCGCATCTTCAACTTTGATACACCAAAATATTTCTCCAGTAAATTCTTTTTTACAGTACCCTGGGCCTGCCTTTCGGGGGACTAGGATCCCTGGCTGTCTTGTACATCTCTCTCATGGGCCCTTAAGAAGCCTATCTGTTCCCCTTCCATTTCTTTTTGGTGAGATGCCATGGTTCTGATACTAATGACTCAGGTTGTTAGTTTCTTTTAATTTCTAACCTTATCCCCCCCCATTTTTTCCTCTCAGAGCCAAGATAGCTATATTTATTTTATTTTTTATTTGTCCTTTTTATATATACATGACAGTGGAGTGTATTTTGACACTTTATACATACATGGAGTATAACTCCAATTCCTGGGGTTGTACGTGATGTGGAGTTTCACTGGTCATATATTCATATATGAACATAGGAATGTTATGTTTGATTAATTCTATTACCTTTCTTATTCCCATCCCTTGTCCCTTGCCTTCATCTCCCTTTGTATAATCCAATGAACTTCTATCCCCTATTCTTTATTGTGTGTTAGCATCTACATATCAGAGAGAACATTTGGCCTTTGTTTTTTTGAGATTGGCTTATTTCACTTAGCATGATAATCTCCAGTTCCATCCATTTGCTGGCAAATGCCATAATTTCATTTTTCTTTATGGCTGAGTAATATTCCATTGTGTATATATACCACATTTTCTTTCTCCATTCATTTGTTGAAGGGCACCTAGGTTGGTTCCATAGCTTGGCTATTGTGAAGTAAGCTGCTATAAACATTGATGTGGCCATTAGAGTAGTATGCTGATTTTAAGTCCTTTGGGTATATGCTAAGGAGTGGGATAACTGGGTCAAATGGTAGTTCCATTCCAAGTTTTCTGAGGAATCTCCATTCTACTTTCCATAGAGGTTGTATCAATTTGCAGTCCTACCAGCAATGTATGAGTGCACATTTTCCCCCACAAGGATAACTATATTTAGAAGAAATACTAGGCCCTTTCTAAGTGTGTAAGATCCACTTTTCTTCTTTTTCTTCTCCTTCTCCTTTGACAATACTGGGCATTAAACCCAGGGCTTTGCATATGCTAGGCAAGTGTTCTACCACTGAGCTACATCCCCAGTTCTTAAAAAAATTATTTTGAGGCAGAGTCTCACTAAGTTACCCAGGCTGGCCTCAAACTTGTGATTGTCCTGCCTCAGATACTTGGGAGAGCAGCTGGAATTACAGGTGTGCACCACCATTCCCTGCTCTGCTTTGCTTTAAACCATTGCTATCAGAGGACCAAGACTAAGGCCACTGGATCTAATTGTCCTCTCTCTATGCACTTCCAAATATCTGTTTTTTTGCCCATCTCCTTTCCCGTGTCACATCTGAGAATCACAAGTGGCCATATTTTCCCCATAGTTAATATTATTCCTCTGCATCTTCTATTCTCTCTGCCCTGTCTTCTTTTTATCTTTCTTTCTTTTTTTTTGGAGTGTGTTTAATAATAATTTATATTTATTTTTCCTTTTTTCTCTTTCCACAATGTTTATTGGCACATCGTAGTTGTGCGTAATGATGGGATTATTTTGGTTACATTCTCATACATGTTCATCATATAACAATATAATTCATCCACTATTTACTCCCCAACATTTTCCCCCTTCCTTTCTTCCTCCCCTCTCTTGGACCTCTTCCTTTACTGATCTCCCTTTGATTTTCATGAAATCCCTGCCCTGCCCCACCTTTCTTTTCCTTTTTACTCTCTAGCCTCCACATATACAGGAAAGCATACAACCCTTATCCCTGCCCTCTTTCTCTTGTATCTTCAGTTATTGTGTCTTTTTTTTTTTTGTTGTTGTTGTTATTAGGGATTGAATCCAGGGATACTTAACCACTGAGCCACATCCCCAGCCCTTTTTAATATTTTATTTAGAGGTAGGGTCTCCCTGAGTTGCTTAGGGTCTCACTAAGTTGCTGAGGCTGGCTTTGAACTTGAGATCCTCCTGCCTCAGCCTTCTGAGCTGCTGGGATTACAGGCATGTGTCTCTCTTCCTTCTCCACTGAAGCCTTCTTGGCCTACAATTTGGTTCAGCTTCCTCCTTTAAAGAAGAAAACTGCTCCAATGTTGCTGTGCTTTTAAGTTCCTCCCCAGCCCCTTCATTACCAAGCTCCCCCTGTCTGACTTCAGACATTCAAGGCTTCCATTCCTCAAGTACATGGTACTCTCCAGGTGGGAAGGACCTTGCTCCTCTGCTCTTTGCTCTTCTTTACCCAAATCTCTTTCCTTCCACAGGAAACACCTTCATTCTCAGGATAATCTCCCCAGTCCCTACGCCCCATGACACTGTGCTCAATCAGAGAGGTATAATTGGAAATCAAGTTTTCCCTTGGGATAGTGACCGCTGGGACAAGTAGTTAGCCAGGTTCCTCCATTGATTGGCCTGTTAAACTTAAGCATATTCCAAGGACAGACATTAACTGGGGCTGAGGATTGTGAATAATTATGTCTAAAATCACATTAAGAAAGGAAACAGTTCTTTGTTTAGCAAGGGGCTTAGTCCTGTTGTGGGGAGTTGTTGGGCTTCCATTATTATGTGGCTTAGCATTTAGCTTCTGTCCATTTAATTTCCACCTTTGGCTTAATTAGGGGAAGGGAGTGAGGGAAAGATCTACTGTATAGAAGAGAAGCCACACCAGTCTTTAGTAGACCTTTTGTTACTCAAGGGGGCTCTGGGTATTCCATTGAATGTAAAGATTTTTTTTTCCTGTTTCATTTATTGTTGTGTTTCTCTCTGAGCGTACTGTGAATACTTAGTGGGAACAGTTCTTCCTGACTACTCTAGGATGCTAGGAATCCTCATGTTTCCCTCATGACCCAATGGTCCCTGGGGGCCCACAAGCAAAAAAGGTTGAGAAAATGATATTTTCCTATAAATGTCTACAGATTGTGTCAGACAGGATCTAAGATGATCCTAACCCACCCACACCTTTACATAATTTCCTCTCCCAGAAGGTGGGCGTAACCTGGGAATATGATTATAGTAGGGCTATAGAATATGATAAGGCAGAAAGGAGGTTACCCTGTGGATTTGACCTAGTCAGGTGAGCCCTTTAAAAGCAGAGTTTGCTCTGGCTGGTTCCCAAAGGGAAAGTCAGAAATTTGAAACAAAGGAAGGTTTTGACATACTGTTGCTGACTTAGAGGTAGAGGCCCAAGGCAAGGAACATAGCTGACTTCCAGTAGCTAAGGTCATTAGATTAAATTAAATTTCAACACATGAAGCTTTGGGGGACCCACTCAGACCATATCTAAACCATAGTCCCTGGAGAGGATGATGACAGGGAGAGAGTCAAAGACATTCTTCAGAATTATCCCACAGAACAATATGTTTGGTACCTACTTCCTTCGAGGCACTAATCTAAGCTGTCACATATGGATTTCTTTCAGTGGCTGCAGGTTTTTCATCAAACTTGATTTTTCCTGTACTTCCCTGGAAAATTTCCTTCATTGGCAAGGATTTAACAAGAAAGAGCCATATCAGCGTGTAATTTATGTTAGTGTTGGCTTATCAACATTCAAATCATGTGCACAGTCTACCAGACTGTTGGAAATGGCAAGGTAATAGCTTTGATGTTATAATTGTTTTTCCTAATTCCTAGTGTAGTCTTAGGTCCTTGTGGCAGAAGAGAAAGTCAGTGGTATCTAAGGAGATGACTAACTGTGAGCTTGGCCACACAAGTGCTGGGACATTGTATGGAGTGATTTAGGATTTGATCTTGATCGGAGTGCTTAGATCCAAGGTCTTTTACTTGCACATGCCTCTGTCTCTCTACTTGACCAATAGGATGATAATAACATGACCTCAAGAGATTGCTGAGGAGTAGACAGAATACTGTATGTAAATACTGTATGCTTAATTGTGTTAAGCCCAGTGCCTGGATTTAGGTAGCTCTCAACTATTAGCTATTATTCCTACTACAAAATGGTAAAGATGGATTCCTGCAAATTCCAAGAATCATGCTTTATTTAAAAAAATTTTTTTTTTAGTTGTACATGAACACACAGTATCTTTATTTATTTTTATGTAGTGCTGAGGATCAAACCTAGTGCTTCACACATTCAAGGTAAGCACTTTACTACTGAGCTAAAGCCCCAGCCCCAAATTATGCTTTCTTTTTTTGTAATGCAAAACCAATAGGCATTTAGTTTTCCAAATATTAAGTGGCATATTATCAAATATGTTTTTTCAACTGAAACATTCTCCTGGGTATTTTCATCTTGGCTCCTTTTTGGGAAGAGAACAGGCTCTTCCCTATGAGAATCACCGGTCCTGGACCCAGACAAGAGGATTGAAACTGCCCTCAGTGTTATGCAGGGTTCCAAATCCCCTGGCTCCTTGTTCCAGCCCTGAAGCTTAAATTAAATTCCTAACAAGCTGTTAGGAAACTGAGGAAACCTTTACAGATGTGGGTAACCTGGGGGGGTTTTGGCTGTCTAGAGGAAACTGGGGGTCAGGCTCTTTGTTCTTAAATTCTTGCAAAACTATGTGTTGCTTTTTGTGGGTGTGATAAGAGCCAGGTAGGAGAGGTCAGACAGAATTTTGGTTTCAGACTCTATAAGGAACCTGGGGAAGCTGCTACAGTGGCAGGGTGGGCCTTGGATTTCTTCAGGAGAGTGGAACAGGCTTTCCATAGAAGGTGATGTGGAAACATTGAGTTTTGTTTCATTGTAGAGCAGGCAGGAAAGGAAAGAATTCCGAGTCAGGAAACCCCACTAGCTGCTGTCTCAGAATCTTGTTTTGAAACGGCATCTAGATTTCGGCAACAAGCTTGCACTTGAAAAATGAAAACATTGACTAGAGCTGCTGCTAGCAAGTGTGAACTTGTCCTGGCATCCAGTGCAATTTTTTTTTTCTTTTGGCTACGTAACTGCCATTCTTCCCATCTGCTCCCTCAAGCCAATTTTTAACAGGGAGTTTCAGTTGGGGGAGATCTTAGTTTGTTTAAAATAAAGATGAGAGTGGGAGAGGGGAGGGGTTTCCCTGAATCCAGCACAGGAGCGTGTCACCTGGAGATTTACCTGTGAACAGAAACTGAGAGGAGCTGTGTATTTGCAGCTGCAGCGGTCAATGTTACATGGACACAGCTGACGTTCTTGGGGTACTCAGGGATTGGGGCTGCTTAGCTCAGGTTCTCCTGGTGTGAAGTTATTCTCACCAGGTCCCAAATTGCCTCCTGAGGTAAGCGCAGTAAGGATTCTCTGGTCTTAATTAGGAGTTGAGTGCCTGGGTCACCAGTTACCAATCACCTCAGTGCAATAAGTTCCTGGCTCTTGCTGGTGTTTGAAGGGAGTGGTGCTATGTTGAGGGCCCCTGTAGAGTTATAGGTGAAATATGGGACCCAGGTTAAATCTGAATTTCAGATCAACAACAAAGAATAAGTATTCATAAATATATCATGACTTAATTAAAATTTCTTAAAAAAATAGACATTGTTTACCTGAAATTTGAATTTGGATGGGGTCTTGTTTTTATTTGGCTAACTCTGGCAACCCTATTTCCATGAGGCCTGTGACCTGAGCTGGAATGAGGTAGCAAATGCCAGGACAATAGTAGAGCTAATTTCCTGGCAGTTTCTTGTGGTGGCTTATGTGGTGGCACTGAGGAGCTCCTTCCCAGAGAAGTCTTTGAAAGAGTAGAAAGCAGTTTGGAACCTGCAAGGAGCCTATTCGCTGATTAAGGGAAGGGGACCTCTGCATTCCTTCCTCCTTGCCTCATGGGAAGCTCGTCTGTGGGGATTTGGCCAATCCCCTTCTCAACAGCCTTTCCTTCTACTGGCTTTGGCCACTTGTCTGGCATAATATCATCTGTTGGTGCAGTAAGCTGTTTATCCTGCTTTCCTAAGAAGTCTTTTTCTTTTTTTTTTTTAACTTGGAGAGAGGTGGGCACAAAAACATCTTGTTTTTGAGGGCTAATAGCAGGGAATGAAATCAGAAATCCCATGTGAAGGTGAGAATAATTGGAAGGGATACTGAAGGTGGTGGGCTGTAGTGAAAAGGAAACTTTATAGTAACATAGACCTGGACTGGGGTTGTAACTCAGCGGTAGACCGCTTGCCTAGCACTTGTGAGGCACTGTGTTGGATCCTCAGCACCACATATGAATAAATAATAAATAAAAACAAAGATATTGTGTCATCTACAACTTAAAAAAAATACATGGGTTCAAACCCTGCAGCTACCACTTGCTGGTTATTGGATCTTGGGACTGGAAATCTGTTTCATTGTCTCTAAAATGGGGTTGATAGTGATTGTGGGAGGGTAAAATAGAGAGTATATCCAAGGCATTTAGAAAGCATATGTTATTTGGTACATGCTAAATTAAAGACAGGTCTTATCACCCCGTGAACACATTAACTCTGTCCACACCATGCTACCCACATGACTATGTTTGTCTTGAATCTTGCCTGTACCCACGGAAATGGAAGTCTTGTGTGCCTTCTCTTTGACTGCAGACAGATGGCTGGCTGGCCTCTGAGCTTTATTCTAGAAGCACTCTGGGATTTCTTGGCATCATAATCAATGGCTGTACTTGAGTCCCTCAGCTACAGCTCCAAGGTGGGGACAGGGTTTTAAGTTTCTCAGGATTCCCCACCCTAAACCTCTGGAGGTTAACATCCAATCTCAGTGAATGCATTGTGCTTATGCTGCAAAACCAGCTGTAGACAAGTCCCGATTCCCCCAGTCCGACTGCAGCCTCAGGCCTCTGTGTAAAGAAAGACCTTGGGAGTCACTACAGGGCCAGTTGATAAATGCTTGAGAGGGTCCAGCTTCTCCCTGTAGAAGTCACCAAAGTTCTTAGAGCAGTGACTGTAAAAATATAGATAGAACAGAAAATAAACACAGAGGACTGTCTAGAGGTTTTAGCATTTAGAAGAAAGGCTCCTATTATATCCAGAGCTCTGTGCCCAGTGGAATGTGTGTATACACACACACACACACACACACATGTACACATATTAAAAAGAAACAGCTAGATTATAGGACAGCTTTAATGGAACTGATAGGCTTTTAGAAAGGATGCTGAGAGAAAGTGCCAATGACATTTTGATGTATTTACTTGCACCTAAGGATAAGGGAGGCTTGTCTGGGGGGCTGAAACATAGACCATGGGCCACAGAGATGGAAGCTGCTTGGAAACTGGGACCCAAGGAGAGGACAGTCAGGACTCAGCCTCAACAGGCTTGTTTTTCTACCTGGCAGCTGGCGCCAGCCTTGCTGCTCAGCCTACTGCTGCCCCCAGAGAGTCAGCTGGCTGGTGGGTTGGCTGACAGGGGTGTTGTGTGCTGAATTCCTTCCCAAGGAGGAGGAGGAGATGCCAGCTATTCCATACATCATCCTCTGCCACCTGCCAAGGAGGCGAGATACTGCTGTGGAGAAAACAGCTTTTACTCATTCCTTTGTACTGAGACCTGAATACAAGCCAGAAGCAGTGGGGTTTGGTTAATAAGCCAGTTGCAAATCATGCTAATGGAAGTGCTATCGTCCGGAGCATCAGTACTGGGGAGCATGTGATTGAGTGCTGAGACTCTCGGGGTGTTACTCTTCCTAACATTCCATTTTCAGAGTGGTTCTGGTGCAATCACATCATCATGGCTGGATGCCGTGACAAGGAGGGACAGTCAAGGACTAGAATGGGAAACACTTTGAGGTCTTTCTGTGATGTGGTTATTATAAGGTGAGCAGGGAACAAGCTGTTGCCTGAAATCTGAGTAGTGAAGCTGGAAGGAAGGCAGAGACATTTTGCCCCTGACACAAAGATGAAGAAGAGCCACAACAGTTTACCAGTGCCACCAACAAACTCCATCCAATGGTGCTGGGTTGGGTTTCTTTTGGACTCAAGCCATATCTCAACATGACCACATTAGATACCATACTCAGGGAAAGGATCCACAATGCTAAGGGGGAATTCTTTCAGTCCTGGAGACACTGGGGTTTGGCATTGCCTACCCTCTGTCTGACATTGGTATGTCCTGCCACTCAACTCTCTCTGTTGGCTCAGGTCTGTGTTTCATGCTGCTCACAACTGTCCCTTTCTCCTAGAGATCCTGTTACACCTCACAGTGCAGGTGACATCCTGCTGGTAACGTGCAGCGTTCGAAGCACTTGATTTCCTCAGTGACCCAGACTGGAGGTAGCAGAGTTGCCCATAGCAAAGGGCTCAGGGAGAGGCATGCTAAGGAGACTGGTGATTCCTTCCTGCTTCTCATGAGCCTTTGCTGGAAAACAGAGGCTGTCATTTCCCCCCTAACTTCTGGTTCAGTGTCTCTCCTCCCCAAAACAGTTGCCTGCATGCCTCTTTGGCCCTCTTTTCTCCCCAGGTAACTAGTAAGGTTATGAGTTAAATATACTTGAAAGGGCCCTGGTGTTTTTGTAAGCCATGGTGGTGAACTGGCTTCTCCCTACTACCTGCTTCCTGAGTCATCGCCCTGCCCAGCTGCCAGTAATAGCTGGGAGGAGAGAAGGGAGACTAATGACAAGGAGAATCTTTAGCCTGGAGAGCAAATTCCCTGCACCAAGCCATTGTGTGGACATTGTGTGGAAGGGGTGTGTGTGTGTGTGTGTGTGTGTGTGTGTACACGTACGTGCTGGAAACTTTTCCAAAGCAACTGCTTTCTCAGCATTGCCTGGAACCTTGCCAGGTGGTGGAGGATGCTCCGAGGTCATGCTCTTTTCCTTCTTGAGGTCTGACTCTGACCCCAAGACTTGTTGTCCCAGCCAGATGAGGAAGCAGAGCTGTTGGAAGTCATTTTTCATGAGGTTCAGAGAATGTTCTTGGGCTTCCTACTCGGAGCAACTTTCTCGGTAGATCAAAGTGCCCTCACTTCTTCACACAGGTCTTTTCCTTCTTTCCCATGTCTGTTTTTGCTAAAGTGTAAAAGTGAGCATATCTGCCTTTATATTGGAATTCCCTCCCCCAGGAACTTTATTGGGAAGAAATAAAATCCTTCAGCAAACGCCTTGCTTTTTGATCCCTCAGAGAAGGGATCAGTTAGGGAGACAAGATTCATGTATCTGAACACTACACCTCTATCCAGCCAGAAAAGAGGATCCATGCTTTTATTTAAAATGTATTTATACAGTTCAGCAGCCATTGAAGAAGTCTGTGTAGTGAAATGTTGGGCTTGTATTTAGATGGGGCCATTGGAAATCATTATGAGTAAACACGTGTAGAGATTTATTTTCCTTCCCCAGAGGTCTCTCAGAGGTCCCCAAAGATAAATATTTGCACAGTTCCCAGTTTGTATTTCCCCAGCCTAATGTGGCGCTGAGGTAAGTGGTTTGCCTCCTCCCACCAAGCTTATTAACATGCACAGGGCCACTCTCCTCCCAGGGCTGGCTATGGCATTCTAACACTGCAGTGGGGACAGTGCCTGGGCAGCAGCCACTTACCAGGCATTAATGCAGGCATGGGCTTGCTGCCATTTGAGCAACTGCACACCATTATGGAGTGGATCAACTTGAATCTGATGAGTTTTGCTTGTGTTCACGAAGCTCAGTCCTGTGAAAATCTGAATTGCTGTTCTGGTGTTATGGAATGCGGGGGTGGTGGACAAAATTCTCAAGAAGCCTGAGAAATTGAAATCTCTTGAATTCTCAGTGTACTTTTAGGGAAGCTGATTTGAAAGTTCTTTTACTGCATTTGTTTTTCCTTCTGACTCTAATTTATTCCAAAGTAAGCTAGGAGATGCTAAGATCAGGATTTAAAATTCTTTTTATTGGGTCTTTCCTTTCTTGATTGAAAGTAAAGAAACAAGAAACTGCAGAATGCTTTATGCTTTTAACATGTACATTTTATTAAACTACAAATTAGGAAAGGAGACCTAAGGTCACCCATAAAGGACATAACTGGTCATTTTATAGTGCATTATCATTAGCATAAAATGGGGTTAAAAAGAGGTCTGAGACTGTTCAATTTATTTTATGGCTCCATACTTGAGCATGGCAGAGGTCTTAGAAATTGTTGTCTGAATGTATTTTAAGAAATATTTTTAGCTCATACTGAAAATGCTCTTTATTGTAAGGTATTGATAGTATTGTAACCTCAAAGTTCTATATATCCATATCTACAGTCCTGAGTTGGGCACACAAATGCATGGACAGGCTCAAGGAAGACTGCAGTCACCCATCAGGGATTTGGAAAGGTTATGGAAGTTTGGATACCACCTGTATACATATGTCAGTCTAAGTATACATGCCTTGCAAGCATGGATGGCTGCTGTATCCTGCAAGATTCAACAGTTGATGCTTTTGGGATCATTGGTGGAAATTCAGGGCTGAAAACTCTCATGAAATTCTGCTTTTTTGGGTAACTCACTATCCACTGTAAGTGAATTATCCCGAAATGAGAAAACTGAGTGCAGAAGGCCAGTGAACTTTTTGAGAAACTGGCAGCCCAGCAGACATTCTGGCGCCAGCAGGACACCAGCAGGGAACTGAAGGTCTTTGTACCAGGAATAAAACAGTGCTTCTTCCTTGAAGGAGAGGGAGCCCTGGCACTTGGAAGATCCTTGGTAGGAACTGAGTAGTGAAACTTGGGGGAAGGGCCAGCAGATAGGCAAGTTTCTTGGTGTGTAATGGGGTAGAGGGAAGGAAATTGCAGTTCTCTGAGGTGAAGATGGGTGAAACCTAAGGGATGTAGGGATGGGAAGCCAGTAGGGAGGAGAGCTGAAAGTGTCCATCAAGATGTGTTCTCTCCTTGCACTGGAGTTGTGGCTCAAGTGGAGGAGCGTTTGCCTAGCACATATGAGGCACTGGGTTCAATTCTCAGCACCACTTAAAAGTAAATAAAGGTTTTTTTAAACAGCCATATGACTTTAAAAAAATGTTTTCCCTCCAGATGGAAACTCTTCAGTTTCGGTGAAATCTCAGGAACTACTTCACACTGCAGGCAAACTTACTTAGGGAAACTGTGAAAGGGTTGCATTTTTGCTTTAGGGTTAGTGACGAACTAAAGAAAGAACCCCATGCTGATGTCCGGGGAATTAGCAGGATTATTCGGGGACATGGTGGGCTCATGACAATTGCACCCGGATCTTACAGGGCAAGGAGAGCCTCACCTGACATCTAGACCGCACATTTTGCATACTGTCCACAACAGTATCTGTCCTTTAAACTCGCATCCTATCAGGCTTCCCAAGCAACTGCTGTTGAATGTGGTTTGGGATGGGAGGCTCGCTAGGAACGAAGCAGGGCTAGTACGCGAGGCAGGCCGAGGTAGCTAGCGGTCCCGGTGCCCGTGGGCGTCGTCGGGACAGTCCTGGCACTTGGCGCGGGCCAGCGGTGGGCAGCTGCGCAGGGAGGGACGGACAGCGCTGTCAGCGGTGGGCGGCGCCGGGCGAGCAGCGCTCCGGGACAGCTGGCGGCTCAGCAGCAGCCCCGCAAACGGTGACAGGTTCTGCAAATAACAGCTGCGGAGCAATCGTTCTGTTTGGACAACGTGGGAAGGGCCATTGTTCACAAATTGGTCTCTTCAATAACACCTGCATGCACAGATAATAATCCATTGTCGGTCTCCCAGCTTTCAAAGACAAAAGACAGCAGCGGAGGGAGGATCCAGCAGTTACTGGAGATAGCGGGACAACTTTGGAACCGAAGAGGGTGCAAACAAGGACTCTAGGTTCTGTTCCTAGATCCACTGCGATTGTAATTCACTGTGGGGTTCTCTAATTTGTCGCTACCTCTTTTATCCTTGCAAGCCACCAACATCTCAGTGGCAGACATCATTTCCTATGCAGTTGCTAAGCAAGCTCCCTTGCAAATCAGCGGTCAATACCGGTAAAGTGGCCCCAGGATAGGAAAGGTCATGAGTGTATATGTAAATGGAAGGTTTATGAGGCCGCAGCGCAGGTGGTTCATACTCCACTGAGATTGCAGTATTAGCATGTCAAAGCCAAAATAGAACCAAAGTATGTGGGCACAGAGGCTCTTCCTGTGGCTCTGTGAGGGCATCCTTAAAATCCTACTGTGGTGACAGACATGGTCACGGCATTGTTTGTATATCCAGGAGCTTCCATTCACACATGCTTTGCAGTTTAAACTTGTCTTTCTTCCTTACGTTCTTTCATGTAAGCCTCATCATAACAGTGTGGAGTCTGTAGTTTTGACTATATAAGTTCCATTTTCACAGAAGAGGAACCAAGGGACCCCTAGGAACTTGGATCTTGAGTCTGCTGACTCCATCATCTGATGTTCAGTTTTCTACAACCCTTGGGACAACGACAGTGTTGTTCGTTTATTTGCATCTTACTTTACTTTTCACCTCTTTCAACCTTTATTGAGCAGCTCCTACCAGGCCCATGATTGGTAATAGGCACTTAGAGATATAGGACATACATTTCCTATCCTCACTGCACTGTCTAATATGATGTCGCTAGTCACATGGCTATCTAAATTTAATTAATTAAAATGAAATAAAATTTACAGTTTATTTTATTAGTTGTATACCAGCCACATCTAAAGTGCTCAACAGCCATATGTGCCTAGTGGCTACTGTACTGGACAGGGTGGAAAGTTCTATTGCATGGCATGGTGTTTAGAGGCTAACAATTTAGTGAAGAAAGTTTTGCTTTTTTTCTGTCCTGTTTGTTGTTCTTGAAGTTCAGTTGTTCTTTGCTGCATATATGCCTCTTGCTTTCTCAAAGCAGTTTTCAGCTTTATTGAGGTAAAATATACATGCAGTTAGCACATCCATTTTGATGCACAATTCAATGTGCTTTGACTAGTATAAACAACCTGGTAACCATAACCAAGACACACAACATTTATATTTCACCATAATGTTTTCTTATGCCCCTTCCTACTCATTGCTCCCTCTCTTAGTTCAGGTAAGCACTGATCTACTTTCTGTCATTATATATTAAATTTGTAGTTTCTAGAATTTTATATAAAATTAAATAAAATATGAAATATTTAATCATATAACATTCCCTCTTTTGTCTGGCCCTTTTCCCTCATTATAATACTTTTTAAAAGACTTATCCGACTTATCCATGTTGTTGCATGTATTAGAAGTTAGTTCTTTTTTATTGATGAGTAGTATTCTTTTGTATGGATAGATTTCAATTTGCATATTTATTCACCTGTTGATAGACACTTGGCTTTTTCCAGTTTGGCTATCATGAAGAATGCTGTTATGAACATTTGCATACCAGTCTTTGTGAGGACATGTTTCCATATCCTAAAGGTAGAATTGCTGGGTCATATGGTAAATACGTTTAATTTTGTAAGAAACTGTCAAACTGTTTCCAAAGTGACATTTTGCCTCTTGTTTAGCAAGGTTGCAGGACACAAGGTCAACACATAAAAATAAATTCTATATAATAGCTATGAACAATCAGAAATAAGAATTTTTTAAAAACACCACTTACAATAGCATAAATATTTAGTTATGAAATATTTAGAATTAAATTTAGTAAATACATGTATGATCCAAATGTTGAAAATACAAAATACTACTGAGAGAAATTTTAGAAGATCTAAAGATACATGGGGTTGGGGATTTAGCTTAGTGGCAGATTGCTGGCCTGGCATGTGCAAAGCCTGGAGTTTGGTCCTTAACCCTGAAAAAAGAATAGATACATACTGTTCTCATGAATTAGAAACTTTATCTTAAGATAACATTTTGCCTTGGATTTTTTTTTTAGTAGATACTGACAAACTCAAAACTAAAATTTATATGTGAATCTAAAGAATCATGAATAGTCAAAACAAAGAAAAAAGTTGGAAGATTTACATGACTTAATCTCAAGACTTATTATAGAGCTATGATAAGATGATATGGTTCTGGGGCCAGGGTTGTGGCTCAGTGGTAAAGCGCTTCCTAGCATGTGTGAGGCACTGGGTTTGTTCCCCAGCAACACATAAAAATTAACAAATAAAATAAAGGTTTTGTATCCATCTAAAAAAATTTTTAAAAGAAGATGATATGGGCTGGGGTTGTGGCTCAGCAGTAGAGTGCTCGCTTAGCACATGTGAGGCCCTGGGTTCGATCTTCAGCACCACATAAAAATAAATAAAGGTATTGTGTCCAATTACAACTAAAAAATAAATATTAAAAAAAGACGATATGGTTCTGGTATTAAAGAGGGTCTAGATGGAAGACACTAGACTAGGGAAAGATTTAAGGCTGCATGGGAGACAGAGGAGTAGGTTTAGTCTGCTAAAGAAGAATTTGCTGGGACAACAGAAAAGTCTCATGGGAATGTTTACTAACCTGCTATATTTGATATGTGATATAATTCTTTCTCGGGCAACAATTTTAAATCTTCGGTAAAGTTTTTTATCTTAAAGGATACTTGGATTGAATAAAATTTTCATAGACATTCATAGAGGATAGAACCAAGATAGCAGGCTCAGACAAGCCAAGTGGGTTGAGGGGCAAGGAATATCAAGAGGACATTGTAAGGTCCAGAAGTAAGTATTATTGAAGTCAGATTAGGCATTTTATAGAATGTGGGGTGGCTTTTGAATGCTCCAAGCTATGGAATTGAGGTTCTGACTGTCACTAGTAAGATTCTCTGTGTCCAGGTGGAGACTTTTTCTCATATGAAGGAGAATTTCTAAATCCAGGCCTAGCCTGTTGTACAACTCTAGGGGGCACTGTTTTCATGTTCTCTCAATTTGCAGTGAGAGCTGTTCTCTGAAGCTGTGCAACCCCATTTGGCAACCCTCACTGATTGGGTCTGAAAGCTAGCATTTTTAATTTATTCATTTATTTTTTGAGACAGAGTCTTTCTCTGTACCTAGGCTGCCCTTGAACTTGAGTTCCTCTTGCCTCAGTCTCATAACTGGGACTGCAAGCATGTCCCACAATGCCCAGCTGAAAACTATCATATTAAAGATTATAGGAGCTGGGTGCTGTGGCATGTGTCTATAGTCCCTGCTTCTCAGAAGGTTGAGGCGGGAACACAGCTTGATCTAAGAGTCTGAGATGAGCCTGGGCTATGCAGTGAGACCCCATCTCAAAAAACAAACAAACAAACAAAACACAACAACAACAAACAAACAAAATATTTCGTGTTCCTTAGCTGTGCTCCTAAAATACATTCCTTACTTCCAAATTATCTTAAAGACCCACTAGAAAGGACAGGGAAAGGACATGGTGAAGCCACATTATCAAATGGGACTCCCAAATGGAATTCTCTTTTTGTCTTTAATCTTCTTTAATTTGAGGAGTCAGCAAAAAGAAGGAAATCTCTTATTCAGCCAGTCTGGTTAAACTGCATGTCTAGTTCTATTTTACCTAGATTTCGATTTCATGTTTGAGACCATTTACAAAGTCCTTCCAAATATTAGGCAAAACCAACAAAAGATTTTAAAGAACTCTTAGTGCTTTTCAATATCTAACATCCATTTCCCTTGCTTTAGGAGAGGTAGTTTGATTTCTTTCTGGGTACACATCCTCTCCTTCACTCTGGGTAGAGTTGCCTCTTCTTCTGGTGCTGGAGTGCAGTTTACCACTCAGCCCAGAGACAACCAGGGGCAGCATAGTCCCTGACCTTCCTGATTGGTTCCTAGGTGGTCACATGACCTAAGCTGGGCTAATCAGAGTGAATCTCTGCGGCAAAGACTTCAAATGCATCGTCAATTACTTCTTTATGCTCCTTTAAATGACTTTATATTACTGCACAACAGAACAACCCTACATGAAGCATGGACCTTTTATCTTATCCTCTAACCCATCTCAACTCCTTGTATTTGTTGTTAAACGGGTATGACTATTGTTATTTCCCCTACTTGAGTGACTTTATTCAGCCAGCAACCAAGTCTGTTAGTTTTTATTTTGCAATGTCTTTTCATCTCTCCTTCCTCCACCATTCTCTATGCCACTTCCTCACTCTGGCCCCAGGGCTTTCTCTCCCTGCTTCAACCCATTCTGCATTCCCCTCTGCCAGATTCCTCAAGGGCAGCTGCTGCCTTTTCTGGCTTTGTATTCCTAGTTGGCTGCAGGCACCTCATAAGCATCAAGAAATGTTTGCTTTGTGAAAACCTGACAGACTAATCTTCCTTATGTACCAATTTCAGCATGTCATTCCCTTGCTCAGGAGTCTTGAGGAGATCTTGTGCTTTACCTGTCAACTCCATCTTTGTCTGCCTGCCTTTGCTTCCTACTCACAACCTTCTCCTGTGCTTCCCAGGCCCAGCTTCAGCCTAAATGGGTTCCATCTGCTAGGACTCTGAAAGTGCTGCTAAGCCTTTTCTGAAATGCTCTTCCTTGTTTCCTGCTTCCCTTCCTATTCTTTCCAAATACTGTGTTCCATCTAGGTCTGCCCTCCTCTGGTCTCTGGCAACCTGTATTTTTGGTAACCAGGTGCCTCAAGTCCAGGCCTCCCTGAGAGAAATCTGCATATGAATGATGTGCTGCTCTTCCTGCACAGACATCAGTTTTTTAGTACCCTGCCTCTCGCCAGGATCTTCTTGCAGGCCTTTGAGGAACAGAACTTAAAAATGATGCATTGAGTCCAATCTCTTCATTTTAAGTGGAGGTAACTGATGTGCCCACAGAGGCAGACTTGCCTAAGAGCAAGGCTGGTTACTGACAGAGAATCAGAGCCCAGGGCTCCCGACTCTTAGGGCTGGTATTCTTTCCTACCTCCTGTCCTCTCTATAGTCTATCTTGCTTTGGGCTCTGGTACACATGTGTAAGAAATAATAACTCTACCAGGCAACACTGGCCTGGTAGCCTTTTTATATAATAGTAAGTAGCCTATTTATATAATAGTAAGTGCTCCATTCACACTGACTTGAATTTAATTTCATGTCAGAGTGATTTAAATCTAGCAAAATTTAACCAGGGATCTGTGACCATGACTCTAAATGCATTATGTGTACACATAGATAAAGATAAGACGGGAACACAGAAAAATGAAAATAATATTTGATAGCTTGAATAAAAAAGAAAAGGTGAGTTTCCTTTTATTTGTGCCAGATGTGAGGATGACAATATAATGAAAGACTTATGCTACCTTTAATGCCATTGAGGACAGCCTTTTTTCCTCTTGTTTAATTTCAAAGTTTACTGATTCCAGTGTTCCATCTTCTTTGAAGTTCCCATCTAATTTTTCTCTTTCCCATTCAAAACCACTTCAGGTATTTGAGAGTCTAATCTACAACAAAAAACTTATTATTAATTTTGTCAGTGAGGTGACACCTGTAATTATTTACATCACAATATTAAAACTTGGTGGAGCCTTTGCTTAGAAGGATGGACTTTGCCTTCTGAAGGGTTAAGACATGCCCGCTCCACGTCGATATGCGGCATGAATAAATCCCTTTAGTTAAGATGACTGTTGGATCTCAAAGGCAGAGAATTCTTCAATTATGTTCAATAATGATAGAAATCAATTTTTCAAAAAGAGACCATCCCCAAGGGACAGAGAACAAAGGCAAGAAGGGAGCTGCTTTGAAGAAAGGCTGGAAGGAGACATGGGTGGGCACCGAGTGTGGCTGAGAGTAGGCCACACTAAAGCCATGGCATCTGAAAATGCTGGCATCTCAAACCTGCCATCTTTTGACACAGAGGATTCCCCAGAGTTTCTTCACTAGAATCTGGGATAAGAATTTGGACTATATGTGTGTGGAAAAGACTGGTCTGATGTTTTTGTTTCCCAGTTATTAAAGGGCAGATTTGAAGAGCTATCATGAGGCAAACTTGCCAGGTTACAAAGGAGTGCAAAATGAGGAAATGAAATCCTGCTTTCAAAATTTTAAATCACGGGCTGGGGATGTGGCTCAAGCGGTAGCGCGCTCACCTGGCATGCGTGTGGCCCGGGTTCGATCCTCAGCACCACATACAGACAAAGATGTTGTGTTCACCGAAAACTAAAATAAATATTAAAAAATTCTCTCTCTCTCTCTCTATTAAAAATTTTTTTTTAAATCACAAGGAAACGGAAAAGTTATCAATAAGTACTTCTTGTGGGCTTTGTTTGGAATCTTATCGGGGTAGACCTTGTTGGATGGTGATCAGGGCTGCCCCATAAGGTTGAACAGTTTATCCACTGCACAGAGGTCCAGGCAGAGTCGTGACTGGGAGTAGAATCTAGCCCTAGCTCTACTTGTTGGGCTCTGCACTGGCATGAGGCTGTCTCAGCTCAAAGGAAGGACACCTTTTTCCCGTTTACACAGAGTTGGCTTGCCAAGCCAAGTGCTCACAGGTTGGGTCCTTTCCTAATTTGCATAAAGGCACTGAGAAAGCTCATAGTGGCCCAGAAAAGGGAGGGGAGGCAGAAAAGTATCACCAAGCTAGTCATGAGCTAGGGGTGAACTGTGACCTAAGCTCCACTAAGTCATCGGCTGACTAAGACTTACCTTGCCTACCCGTAGAGTTAACTGGCTAGTTTGGTCTTCTTACTTGGAGTTTGCCGTTCAAACACTGAAATAAGTTTGGTTGGTAGTAGGGGAAAAAAGTGAAAGGATGCTAGAGGTAGTTCCAGGACCCAAAGCCAGCCAAATCATGGATAAATCCCTGGAGTTAGAAGTCTGCAAAACTGCTGGGCGCAATAGCGAATGCCTGTAATCCTAGAGGCTGGGGAGGCTGAGGCAAGAGGATCATGAGTTCAAAGCCAGCCTCAGCCACTTAGCAAGGCCTTAAGAAACTCAGGGAGACCCTGTCTCTAAGTAAAATACAAAAAGGGCTGGGGATGTGGCTCTGTGGTTAAACGCCCCTGGGTTCAATCCCTGGCCAAAAAAAAAAAAAAAAAAAAGTCAGCAAAACTGTGAGTGAACAGGGGAGGCCAGCCATGGGGACAGAAAAACATCAAACAGACATGTAGAGAGTGACAGCTCTGTTTAGAAACAGACACATGGAAGGTCACCAGACAAAAGGACACTGGAGACCTTTTGCTGCTGATGTCTCTAAAGGCACCTCAGTTCAGAATATTCAGAAGCTTTGGTTCCCATGAGGATGGGCTCAAGTTATCAGGTCCTGTGACATCCCTGGTTCTTCCTTATGGCTTATTTATTCTTAGAGTAACCCTGCCCCCTCCTCCCTCTATGGCCCTCCCCAGTCAGGTGGAGTGGATCTCCGATCTTCCCACCTGAACAGGTGTGGCCCACAGCAGGGGTCCGAGTAGTACTTCCTGAACTGATCTGTGGATGCCACAGGGAGATGAGCAAAAGTGGCTGTGGTCCAGCAAGACCTCATTAAGGCAGGGGAGGGGTGAGGGGAGAGAGTCCAGGCCATTCTGGGTCACACCGAGGAACAGGCTGGCTGAGTTGTGATATGAGATCTGTGAGAGCCGAGGGGGGCCGAGGCCACGAGAGTTCTGTCGTGATTTTTCTGGCTGCCAACCCCTCCCCACCCACCTCACATCCCGAGTCATCATTTGGATTAATCTTAACCCCAAACTTGGGAAAGACAAAAAATGACTGCTAAAGAAATCACACGACACCATGGAAGATGGAAAGGTAAAATTGTGCTGTAATAATCCTGCAGACAGAATAAATGTTGTAGTGGATTATTATGTTGTCTAAAAACAGTCTTTGTGAATAGTGAATGACACTCGTGAAATTTTCGGCTATTTACTTTGCAGTGCTTTCATTTCCATTCTATTTGGAGTGATGGTTTCTCTTTTCCGATGTACTCCCTCCCTCCTCCCTTTATGGTGGCAGTGGGAAATAACCTGACAGCCTGCCTGGAGAAACTCTCTCAAGGTACAGCCACTCAGAGTTCTCCTGAATTCTGGAAAATTCCAGTTCTTCAATTGCATTTGACTCTGTGCGAGAGAGAAAGAGAGAGAGAGAGAGAGAGTTGAATGAGAACCACAAAGAGAGACGGGGCAGCCTGGGCTAGCTGCCATGGAGACAGACCTCTGTGAAGAGGCATTTGTGAAAAAACGGCCCAAGCAGAGGGGAAATACTTGAAGCTAAACCAAAACCTTTACCATGCTTCCGCTTTGCAGAACAAACCTAAATGTGCTCATGCATTCTTCTGAAACCTAAACTTCTATAGCATTTTAAATTTGCTTTTTAATATTTCATATTAAATTGAATAAGTCATATACTCAGAGTACACCATTTAATATTTGGGTGTTTAGAGTGAAAATTAAATCACTCTTTTGCTTGTATGCTACCATTCCTCAGAATCTTTCCTTGGAGACAACCTCTCTTTTTTCCTCTCTTGACTTTCAAAGATGGTCCATGCATCCATCGGAACACCTATATCTTTTAAACACAATTGTCAGCACACTATGCATGCCATTAATATTTATTTTTTCATTACTTAATTTGTATCTTGGAGATAATTCCTGCACAGCATGTGGCAGAATTGGAATTTGAATCTCAGCCTGCTTGACTTCAAAATGAGTGTTCTCCAGTCAGAATGGCAGCCATCAAGAATACAAATAATAATAAATGCTGGAGAGGATGTGGAGAAAAAGGAATACTTTGGGGACTAAAATCAGTATGACCACTGTGGAAATCAATAGGAAGCTTCTTCAAAAGCCTAGGCATGGAATCACTGTATGACCCAGCTATCCTGCTCTTTGGTATTTATCCCAAAGAATTAAGGTTGTCATACTATAGTGATACATGCATACCTATGTTTATAGCAGCACAATTCACAATAGCCAAACTATGGAACCAGCCTAGATGTCCATCAACTGATGAATGGATAAAGAAAATGTGGTACATTACACAATGGAATTTTATTTAGCCATAAAGACAAATGAAATTATGTCATTTGCTGGAAAAGGAATGGAACTAGAGATCATCCATGTTAAGCGAAATTAAGTCCACTCAGAAGGTCAAGGATTGTATGTTTTCTCTCATATGTAGAAACTAGAGAGGAAAAAGAAAAAGAAAGGTGAGAGTGAATTTCATGAAAATCAAAGGGAGATCAGTAGAGGAAAGGGACCAAGGGGTAGGAGGGGAAGTGCTGGGGAGTGATATTGGTTAAATTATATTGTTCTATCATGTATATGTATAAATATGTAACAACAAATCCCATCAACTATAACGTACCAATAAAAAATATGAAAGAAAAGAAAAGAAAAAAAAGTGTGTGTTTTCAAATGACTCATCCTAGTGCCTGATAATAAATGACTGTGGATACTTCTGGCTCTTTGATGTATCATACTGTCATGTAAAATAGCCCCCTCCCCCCCCCCCCAAAAAAAAAGAAAAAAAAAAAATCATTGTAGTTTCTCTATTTGGGAATCATGGATCTTTGAGAACTCATGATGTACTTTACATTCCAGGAATCCCTGAAAATATACAGCATTTTGGAATTATGTTAATACGTGGAGTTGTGTTTCATGATAAGAGCCCATAACTTTCCACAGAGCCTCAAAAGGGTCTGTCTGTGATCCTAGAAACATTTAGTGTTTTAGAAAAACTAGTTATAGACCTTTCCTCTGCCTTCCAAAGACATTATTATTATTATTATTATTACTATTATTATTATTTTCTGGACATCAGTACATGAATTTCCTTCCTTCCTTCTTTTCCTTTCCTTTTGCAATTCTGGAGATTGAATCCAGGGGCATTGTACCACTGAGCTGCATTCCCCAACCCTTTTAAAATTTTGCGTTTGGTAATTAAAATTTTATTTTACTAGTTAGATTTTTATTTAAGAAAGTCTTGCTAAATTGCCTAGGCTGGCCTCAAACCTGCAATCCTCCTGCCTCAGTCTCTCAAGTTGCTAGGATTACAGGTGTGCACCACCTCGCACCAAAGTACATGAATTTTCTAAAACCAGTAAGAAGTAATTGGAAATTGTCATTATTCTTGTATTGCTTTACAAGGAATGTAAGTACAGGGAGGCTAAGACAGTTCAGTGCCAGGAATGCTGAAGTTGCCCTGGAAGAAACCCTTTGCCCAGGTCTGTCAACTCTGCTTGTAGATGCTTGGTTCCCTTTGCTGGCCAGGCCTCTGACTCTTGCTAGAAGTCCCTCCCACTTTTGCACTTCTGCTTTCTTCTCATGTCTGTCATTTGCTCTGCCCAGTTCTCCAATTCCACCCACCCTTCAAGGCCCAGGCAGGCCTGATATCCTCTGAGTAGTTCTCTTAACTTCCTCAGTGGAAAGCGTTCTCCTTTTACTCCATATCAGGACAGGGCCTAAATCTATGTAAGTCAGCACAGAAGTAGTCTTGAATCATTTCTCATATTATGGTCTTAAACCACGGCCTGTACCTTGTGTATGCTAGGGCACACCCATCTTGGGGCTTTCATGGAACACTAACAGTATAATATTTCTGTCTCTGTTCTCACCTACTGAGGTCCTTCTGCCTCCCTGAGGTCACTTTTGTTGTCTTAGGGAGTCCTCAGGGGTGACCCTGTGTGGCCTGAACAGTTCTCTGACTCTGGTCAATGGGGAGGGCTCCTGCTGAGTCTGCCCCCCCCCGCCCCCC
>NW_026000037.1:58659712-58816569 GCF_001458135.2 Marmota marmota marmota
CCCCCCCCATGCTCCCAGCGCTGCTAGAATTTGCTGCTGCTGCTGCTGCTGCAGCTGCAGCCCAGTGCCCCAGGGCCACACTGGGCTGAGACTGCTTTGCTTGCTGTGCTACTGGCTGCTGCGCTTTGGCTGTGCTGGAGGAGTCTCTCAAATGGGCTGACCCCAACTGGCCTCTCTGCTGAGTTGGGAGCCCCTGTTTTCATCTCTCAGCTGTTCTTTGTTTCTTGAGTTCAGAAAAATGAGGCGTTGCTCTCTCTAGCTTACAGGATTTCTAGCTCAACAGCTCTTCCCCTTTTATTTGCTGTCTTCTTTCTTAGCATGCAACTGTAAGTTCATGGGGACTGTGTCCTCTGATTCCAGGGTGCCATCTCTGCTCCGGGTTATATTTGTTTGACTCTCTTTCTCCTAAGGCAGGGGGCTCTTTCCTAGGAGACCTCTCATTAATAATATGCTGCAGGCAGACCCTGGTTATAAGCGTGCCCTCACCCCATAGAAACCCTGCCTAACCTGACACAGACAGTGGAAAGAGGGAACAATAGGCTGGGAATCAGGAAGATGAGAAGCCTTTAGTGGCTTTGCTGTTTTGTTTTTAAACCTCAACATATTCCTTTCTTGGAATGAAATCATTCAAGAAGCCCTGGGAAACAAATATAGCCCAGCAGCTCTGGACCAAAACCCGGTGAAACACGGGGCTCTACAGCTCAGTCACCCTTTCCCCAAAGGCAGCTGGGCTCTGAGTTTTGTCTGAGGAGGGATGCTTCCAACACAGCTCCCTGAGCACCCACTCTCTCTCGCTGCACAGATGAGCTTCTTCCTGGTTGCAGCCAGAAGGACAGTTCCCACTCAGAAGGGACACAAGTTCATTTTCATATAGATCAGAAAGAAGCACGGCTTCATTGGTGGTGATTTAGTCTGTCTCTCTCTCCCCTGCCACTTCTTTGAGCCACGTCTCTAGGCTCTGGGTGCTTAATCCCTCCCTCACTCCTTCCTCCCTGCTAGCTTCTTTAACTGAGACTCTTTTATCCTGGTAAGTGATTGCCACAAGCCTTTAAGGGATGGTTAGATGAGCCAGGGAAATAATCAGAGGCTCAGGGCTGTAGGTGATTTTAGTTGGGTCTCAGTCTCACCCCCCACTCTCTCTGAACTTCAGGTTTTCCATTCAAGTGCATGGATGCCACACCCAGGGCATTCCAGTTGAGCTCTCTGTAGCTGAGCCAGAGTTTATAGACAGTTGGAGAAAAAAATGTGCTGAAGAAGCAAGACCTTCATGCTGTCATCCTGTTGGGACTCACCCCAATAGCCTCTGAGGGGACTGGCATTACTGGGTGCTGGAATGGTCTGCCCTGCTCTGTGAAAAGCCTGAGCCACACGAAAGCCGGCTTCCTCTCTCTCCCTCCCTCACAGACGTGGGAATGACTACAGAATGAACAACCATCAAGGATAAAGGATGTATTTGTCAAAGTGAGAGAGGTATGTTTGGGCTATTTAGAATGACTCAGATTTCCCCCTGATAAAGGAATGTCTCTGCCACTCAGAGATATGCTTGACTCTAGAAAGTCCTCTCAAAGTGGTAAATGTCACGTTGTTCATGCTTTCCAGACAGGGAAAGATGAGGCTGTAGAAGGGGAGCTGGATTCCACAATGATGGGGACTGTAGAGACACTTCCATGTTTCAAGTGCAGATTCTGGATTTATAGGATATTAAATTAAATAAGCAGGAGACCCTGGCCTGAGGCTATGTACTGTGAATTCCTATGTCATGAACTGCAATCTAACATAGTACTGTGACAAACAGAAAACCTAATTTAGGAGTACAACAAATGCTGAGTCTCAGTCAATCATAAGCAGCAGAGTGTTAACCAATCACAGGGAGCCAGCTAATCAGAATGTGTCCAAATAGGGAAATGCCTACCTGTAACCAATCTGTTCATATTTACTTCCTGAGGTTGTCTATGAATACTCATTGTCCACATTACAGAGTGGAACTTGTGGAATCTTTTCTGGTTCTGAGTACAGCCCTTCCCTATTCATGAATCATTATTTGCAAAAACAAACTCTTAAATTTGACAAAAGTCTATATTTTTTTAATATTTATTTTTTTAGTTGTAGGTGGACACACAATATCTTTATTTCATTTTTATGTGGTGTGGAGGATCGAACCCAGTGCCTCAGGCATGCTAGGCAAGCACTCTACCACTGAGCCACAACCCCAGCCCCAAAGTCTGTATTTTAAAAATGTCTGATGGGCTGGGATTGTGGCTCAGTGGCAGAGAGCTTGCCACGCACATGTGAGGCACTGGGTTTGATCCTCAGCACCACATAAAAAAATAAACAAAACAAAATAAAGATATGAAAATAAAAAGCAAATTACCTTTAAAAAATGCCTGTTGACTCTGGGAAACTGGTTCTAAGAGCGTGGCCATTTGTCTGCTTTTCCTGAGTCTACGCATTCCTTGGCACTCACTCTTCTCAGCCTTTTCTGAAACCTTCATGAGTAATCATAAGCAGCAGCTTCTAGTTCCAGAAGCACTTTCTCTTATGTGTCAGATGGACTGCTTTGTAGATAATGCAAACCTCTCAAAGAATTTAAGCAAAAAGGGATGTAATATAGGAAATTAGGTGCTTATAACATGGCTAGTAGAGCTAAAGGAACAGGTTTCAGGTTGAGTTCCCAGGGTGACTTCCATCACTGTATGTGGAACTAGCCTTTAAAGAAGTATCCACCTACTACAGGAGGCCAATGCCAGAAATGTTATCCTAAGAATATAGTACCCTTGGGCTGGGATTGTGGCTCAGTGGTAGAGCACTTACGTAGCATGTGTGAGGTCCTGGGTTCGATTCTCAGCACCATATATAAATAAATAAAGTAAAAGTATTGTGGCCATCTACAACTAAAAAAAAAAAAAAATTAAAAAAAGAAGAATATACCACTCTTGTTTTAAGTTGGAGATCAGTACTGTTGGCTCCAGAACCAAGTAACTCCAGATCTGATCTGCACTAGCAGAATGTATGACTCATGCCCATACTCTTATCTTCTCAGCTTTCTACATTCAGTTCCCATACAAGGACATATGATTGGTTGAACCTATATCGACTGGAAACATAGCTGCAAGGGAGTCTGGAAGCTGTTGATGTTAGCTTTTCGGTCTCTGCAGTACAGGAAGTACACTAAAAGATGGAAGAAACATCTGTTATTTCTCTCTGACATGCCATAGAACATCTCACTTGATGCTCACAGGAAATATGGAAAGTGACAGAACAGGTCTTAGCCTAATTTAGCACATGAGGAAAAGTGGGATGATAGTGAAGCTAGAAAAGATTGTCAGTGAGATGGGGGGCAGTGTGTACCCTGAGCAAGCTGTATTTATGTAGGGAGTCAAAGAATCCTAGGGGTTAAACCAGATGAAGGGCTGAGCAGGAGTGGTATTCTTTCTTTCTTTCTTTCTTTCTTTCTTTCTTTCTTTCTTTCTTTCTTTCTTTCCTTCCTTCCTTCCTTCCTTCCTTCCTTCCTTCCTTCCTTCCTTCCTTCCTTCTTTTGAGGAATGGTATTCTAAGAATAAGAAATAGCATGTAAAAGGTACCAAGAGTAAAGGAAATTGATTTAATCACAGACCTGAAAGAAATAGGGGATGGGACATGACTATGGGCAAGGACAGGAAGATGTAAAATGAAGCTGGGGAGGCAACAGGGACAGATAGACAAGTCCTGTAGACCTTATTAAGAGTTTAGTCTTTATCCTAAGAAGGATGGGAAGTATTCAGGGTTGATGGAAGGCTATGTTTAGGGAAGGTGTGCATGGGACTTGATCATATTTACATTTTGAAATGGTCACTGGCTATACTGTTTCTTGCAGTTACTTACCAAACTCCACAATTTGCCACCAAATTGTTCCTGTCCTAAAAAAGGGGTTTTATTTTTGCATTATTTCCCTTCTTTCATGCCAAGGAACAGTATTTAAAAAACAACAGCAAGAGGAGATCTATAGATATGGGAAAGTATTCATAGGGGTTTTTGCATTTGTATAAATTAAATCCTGAGAGGGAAATCATTAATTTCCTTTGTAGCTGTGTTGTGATGTCATCAGGGCGTTTGGTGGGAGCTGTTTGAAATACTCCAGCATATTGTTCTGTGGGTGGAGAGCAATGAGGTATGGAAGTGGATCAGCAGGCAAGGCCTCTGATGTGCTTCTGGTCCTGGAGAAGTTGGCTGGCTGCTGGGCTGCAGGGTTCCCTGGTAATGGGAGGAGATGTTTCAGCTTGTGAAGGGTGACCAGCCTCACTGGTCAGCAACTCTGAGCTTAGGAGTATATGGTTGAAGCCCACTTCATGGAGATCAAAAATCAGAAATTTACAAAATTGTCAGATGTATAACTGACTTCCCAAAGGCCACATATTTTTTAAATTTAAGTTTAAATTTTTAATATTTGTTCTTTTTAGATACACATGACAGTAGAGTGTATTTTTTTACATATTATACATATGTGGAGTATAAGTTAGGATCCCATTCTTGTGGTTGTACATGACGTGGAGTTACCCTGGTTGTGCATTTGTATAGGAACACAGGAAAGTTATGTATGATTCATTCTATTGTCTTTCCTATTGTCATCCCCTTCCCTTCTCTTCATTCCCCTTTGTTTAATCCAATGAACTTCTGTTCTTCCCCTTCTACTGTCCCTTGTTGTGGGTTAGCTTCCACATATCAGAGAGAACATTTGGCCTTGGTTTTTTGGGACTGGCTTATTTCACTTAGCATGATAGTCTCCAGTTCCATCCATTTACTGGCAAATGCCATAATTTCATTCTTATTTATGGCTGAGTAATATTCCATTGCATATATCACTTTTCCCATATCATTCATCTACTGAAGGGCACCTAGATTGGTTCCATAACTTGGCTATTGTGAATTGAGCTGCTATAAACATTGATTTGGCTGCATCACTGTAGTATGCTGATTTTAAGTCCTCTAGGTATAAGTCAAGAATGGGATAGCTGGGTCAAATGGTGGTTCCATTCCAAGTTTTCTGAGCAGAATCTCCATACTGCTTTCCATAGAGGTTGCTCCAATTTGCAGTGCCACCAGCAGTGTATAAGTATACGTTTTCCCTGACATCCTCTCCAACATTTATTGTTTCTTGTATTCTTGATAATTTCCATTCTGACTGGAGTGAGATGGAATCTCAGTGTATTTTAATTTGCATTTCTCAATTGCTAGATATTGAACATTTTATCATATATTTGTTGATCAATCATGTTTCTTCTTCTGTGAAGTGCCTGTTCAGTTCCTTTGCCCATTTATTGATTGGTTGTTTTTTTTTTTTTAATTTTGGTGTTCAGTTTTTTGAGTTCTTTATATATCCTGGAGATTAATGCTCTTGCTGAGGTGCAGATGACAGAGATTTTCTCCCATCCTGTAGGCTCTCTCTTCACGTTCTTGATTGTTTCCTTTGCTGTGAAGAAAACTTTCTTTCTTTTTTTAAAAAATAGCATCCCATGTATTGATTCTTGGTTTTACTTCCTATGCTTTAGGAGTCTTGCTGAGGAAGTCAGTTCCTAAGCTGATATGGTGGACAGTTACATTTTCTTCTATTAGGCACGGGGTCTCTGGTCTAATGTCTAATTCCTTGATCCACTTGGAGTTGAGTTTTGTGTAGGGTGAGAGATAGGGTTTCAACTTCATTCTGCTATGTATGGATTTCCGGTTTTCCCAGCACCATTTGTTGAAGAGGCTATCTTTTCTCTAATGTATGTTTTTGGTGCCTTTGTCTAGGAAGAGATAACTGTATTTATGTGGGTTTGTCTCTGTGTCTTCTCTTCTGTTCTATTCATCTTCATGTTTGTTTTTGTGCCAATACCATGCCATTTTTGTTACTATTGCTCTGTAGTATAATTTAAGGTCTGGTATTGTGATAAGGGCATGCACACAGTTTTAAGAGAGCTAACCCCTGAGAATCTCAGGAGTCAACATCTCCCTGAAGCTGTCTTTCTTGAAGAACCCCACTGTACCAGTGCTTTCTTTCACCAAGTATAAAAGCTGGGCCCTGTATGCAGTTTCACATAACTTGAGACCTGATATTGAAGTCCTAGCTTCCCAAGCAGAGGGAGCTCCTTGAAGGAAAGGATCATGCCTTTCAGATGTCTTCATATTCTGTACAACACCCATCTTGGTTGGTTCATAGTCTGAGCTCAAAATTTATGAATTTTGAATTCATAAATTATGAATCCCAAGATTATTCTGCTTTTGATGATCATGGTTACCATGGGGTATGATGTCCCTGGACCCAAGGTTAAGAATATTTACTTAGGCTAAACACCCAACAGGATTTTCACTAATGAATATCTTTCTAATTCTCTGGAGCATCTTTACTGTGGAGCCAGGGTTGGGGGGACACAGGAAGTGAGCTGGGACTGTGAATAGAAGCAGCTGCAGTTCTTGTAGGCAAATGGTCTTCCTGCTCCTACAGAGGTATGCAGAGATGGAGCTGACCTGCAGATGGGTGTCTGGTGAGGCACAGTATGAACAGCCATGGAAACATGTGGTCTAAAACATGGACGCCTGGAGCTTGCCCTGATTCTCTTTCATTGATTATCCAGAAAAAGCTTCAAGGTAGGGAACTGCATAGACATAATTTGGCTCATGGGTCAGCTGCCTTTCAAAGTCCCTACTAACCCACCTGGGGAAAACATTGGATTTTGACAAACTGGTGCCTCTTTGTGTATTGGGTTTGGTACTTATTGGGGGCAGGCCCAAAATGGCTATAGTTAGGCCCCCTTGTTTGGATTTCTGGCAGGCTATGTTATGTTTTTAGTATGTAGCCAAGGCTGTGAATCGGCTATGTTATGGTCAGTGTGTAGTGGAAGTCAGAAACATTTTCTTGTGAACTAGAGTCCACATATGTAACCTGTTGGCTGTGTGCCTTCTTTGTTTGGCCTGCAAATAAAAAGGGGCTATGGAAATGGCTGCAGGGGGGCAAAATGGAACTGGCCGGGGGTGGAAGCTGGAGCCACCTGTGAATGAAGCATGTCTACTACCCTAACTACCTTGTGCATCTTCTTCCACCTGCAGGGCCCAAACTTTGCTTCTGGGCCTGAGCCTCACGCTCAGCCTGACAGTGCTCCAAAGTGAACTTCCTTGCTCAATGGCCATCTCTGCTTCTCCATCTGCAGCTACAATGACAATAAAAATTTCAGAAAGTTATTTCTGTTTATATTTAGAGGATTCTGAAAGAAACAGACATCAAGAAGTCAAAGAATTCTTCATTTTTTTTTTTTTGCCTTAGAGAGACAAAAAAAAACCAAAAAAGTGAAAAAAAAATTATTGCAATGAAACACACAACCCACTGCTGGCCAAAGGGCTCTTTTCCTGTGCTTTCCTGCATCCTGAAGCTGTCATAGTGCAATGGTCAGGAAGTGAGTGACTCATGGGGTCTTTATGACAGATCCCTGACTCTCACACATACACACACACAGATGTGAGTCACCCCGACGGCTACTAAGATAGGCAATGATTCGAACGGGACATGCAGGAGGCAGCAACGCACCCACCCATTCCCAGGCGCATTCCTGAGCAGCCTCTCCCTGGCTTAGTAATGAACTAAGATATGGCTGCAGCTCCCGGCTCCAGCCCTGCAACCCTCTCTCTCTGGCTCTCTTTAAGGACAACCTGAATGGCAACTGCAGAGGAGAGGAGTAGGTACTGAAGGGTCTGGCCCTGACATGAGGGTACTGGATGTGGGCACATGAAGTAGCTGGTGTGTGGTGGCACGGTGGGGTTCATCACAGGGCTTGTCTTGTGTCTTCCTGGGGATTGTGAATTGGGTTAGAAGTCACTATGTTTTATTAACAAACAGACTGAGGTGAGGGGAAGTGAGCTTAGATTTGGCTTTGCCACTAGCTTGTTTTGTTATGATAGTAAACCACACAAACTCTCTGACCTCAGTTTCTTCATCTTTAAAATAAAGGAGGTGGGCTACATCTGGATTTGCTGGCACAGATCTCCTGTGCCACCCACCCTTCCTGTGCCACCCACCACCCCTCCTGTGCCCAGGGCAAACACGGATCTCTGCCTACACATTCTCCATTTACAGCACTTTCTCCTTCTAAGTCCAGAAAACCTCTCCTGGGCCTTCTCAGATGGCCTGCTAATACCTCTATCAATTAATTGGTGTTAGCATCTGAACTGACACCTACTTGCATCCTAAAAGTTAAAGCATTGGTTCTCAACTCTGGCTGTGCATTAGAATCATCGAGGAGTTTTTAAAATATATAGATGTTGGAACCCTGCTCAATGGGATTCTGATTTAATTGTTTTGAGATGAGACCCAAGCATTGGTAGATTATAAAATCTCTCCTGGTGATTCTAATGTAAAGCCAGGATTGAGGGTAAGATGACTGGAGAAGATGACCTCTCAGGTTGTTTCTGGAGCTAATATCCAATCACACTGCACCCAGCTGTTGGCATTTAAGATGGCAGAAATGATTGCGCCAGGTGAGCCAACTCTGGTGGCAAGAACATGAGGTTGAAGATCGGGAGATCTTTTCAGGATTTTTTGAAGACTCAATAAGAGCACACACACAGCACTCTGCATGAAATCTGCTTGTTGTGCCTTGATGTTTGGACATTTTGATGGAGGTTACTGAAGCAATAAATCACATATAGAGTTCTCTTTGCCTTCAGAGGAAAGGTAAGCTTGTTTCTGTAGTTGTTTCATTTTATTTGAGTTTTCTGGAGTAAAAAATTATGTATAGGATGCTTGAAATATTCTTATTTGTAAATAGTCAAACATGAAGTAAAAAGCGCAAAATCTGGAAACCCTATTATCCTTTTCCATTTCACCACTCACCTCTTCAGAAGTGATCAGTGACAGTGAGTGAAGTATGTCTGTCCAAGCCTTTTTCTATACATTATAACATACACACACACACTTAATTTTTTTCTAATAAAAATGAGATCATACTACATATTGTTCTGCAGTTTTCTTAACAAAATGTTTTAGGGATGTTTCCACGAACTCTGGAAATAGACTTAACCCCTCACACTTTAGCTTTCTAATCGGTAAATGGGGATAATAATAAAAGATCATCATAAGGACTGTTGTCAGTTACTATTTGTAAAATGATTAACAGTGCCTAGCACTGTTCCAGCTCACAGTAACTCCTAAAAAATCACTAACTAAATGTTAATTGGATAATAGTTAAAAAAAAAAAAACTTCTTTTTCTTCATATGTGGTAGACTTAGGGCTGATTATAAAAAATACTACCTCCCTCAAGGTGAAATTTGGTAGAGGTTGTTTTGAAAGCATGCAGATCCTTTGCTAACCCTTCCTATTTCACAAGATGAAAGATGGATCCCAAGACCCGAGCTCAGAGACCTTTGTTTCACTTTTGTGCCTCAGTTTCTCTACAGGAAAGGTAGGTCTGATATCCTTTAGGCAAGAGGTGCTAAGAAGAACTGGACCGGAAGTGTTTACCAGCTCATGAGTGGGCAGCTGATGACATCCCAAAGTGTTGGTCTGTGCCACTAAGGAGCTTAGGTCATGACCTTGTCTCCAACCTCCCTCCCTGTTTTCTGAGGGAAGGTATGAGAGAGGTGAAAGAGTTGGCATTTTGCCTCTAGAAGAATTTTTATTAAGGATAAACATATTCCAAGATACTGTGAAGTTGAAGTCATATGAATGCTAAGTGATTTCTTGGCATCAAAAATCAATCTCTTTTATGTCAGTCCTAAAAAAATAAACACTTTTACCTTCTTCGGTACCAGAAATAGCCAGAGAGGCTTCAGCTATTACAGCAAAAGCTTTTAAAATAATTACTTCTAGAATTACGATAATATTAATGATTAGCTTTGTGTGAAAATTGAAAAGATAAGTAGTTAAATACTAGGAATAATAAACCTTGGAAGTGTCATTGTGTAATAAGTTTGCCCTTTAAAAGTATCATTTTTCAATGATTTTTGCTCATATTGAATCGTTCAGGAAAAATTCAATCCCTCACTAAATAATCCCTTTTCTATGATTAAGGTGACTTCTGAAAGTGATCTTTGATTTTCATACATTACAGTCAGATTCCTTCAAAACAGAATGTTTTTAAAAAGTAATTGCCCTCTCACTTATGGTGTGCTTTCTATGTACTGGACATTTTGCATGCACAATTTATTAACTCTGCAAATAACCCTACTGAGTATGAGTAGTGCCACCCCATTTTAGAGATGAAGAAGCTAAGGATTTTAAAGAGGTTAAGTAGTTTCTTTAATTAAAAAAAAAAAAAAAACACACAAAAATGGTAGACCTTGGATTCAAAGTCTTATCTGCCTTTTTGGGAACTACCTCTAATAGGTTGTTCCACAGTTAGGGAATCTGTTATATTGAGGCAAAATTACTGCAGGGGTCTAGATTTACCATACGTCACATCAACCCCCTGAAACATTAGAGGTATGAGCAGAAAAAAAGTGCATGCATGCGTGTGTGTGTGTGTGTGTGTGTGTTTGTGTATGTGTAAAAATGAAGGATATACGAGGTGGGAGGAATGGGGATCTGGTAGGCCACATAAAATATAATTCTATTGAAAAAACCTGCCTCTCCAAATGCCTTGCTTCTGCCTGGGCCCAGATTGGCTGGCAAAGGGTGGAGGGGTGGAGGCTGCTGGCAACTTCCTTAGGCAGACAGACAGGGCTGGCCACAGGGAGATCTCTGGGAAGAGCAAATCCCTGTCTGCTGGGAATGTCGGTTTTATAATTAAATTAAGGGTAAAGGAAACCATACTAAAACTTTTGCTTGGTGGTTTAGAACTGAAACTTTATATTACTGCTTCGGCTCTTTTTTTTTTTATTGCAACTACTATAGTATAGATCAGAATTTCCTTTTCTCATTTTAAGAATAGTTATAGGTAAAAATGTAAACCCCATATTTGCCTTCTCTCTCTCTCTCCACATATACACATGCACACAGGAGAGTTAGGGCCACCATACCAAGACTTTACCCCTTTAGCATATATCTCCTAAAAGCAAAGTTATTCTCCCATCATTTCTTACACTATCACAACCAGGAATTTTAACATTGATCACTGCTAGAATATCATTATCCAACATGTAGTCCATATTGAACATTTTCAGTTGTTCCAATTATGTCTTTATAGATTTTTTTAAAAATTCATATCCAAGATCCAATCAAGGCTCATACATTGCAAATTTTTTCAGGTCTCTCTAGCTTCCTTTAATCTGTAACAGTTCCTTAGCACTTTTGTTTGTTTTGTTCTTTATGTCCCTAACATTTTTGAAGTGTCCAAGTTAGAGTTGCTTTGCTTGATGTCTCTTAATTTGGAGTTAATTGATTTTTTTTTCCCCTAACGAGACCTAGTTGAGAGAATCAAGTAACTTCACTAGTACTTTTTATATTTATATATTAGCTATGTTTATATCCAAACATATCAATATATTTAATATATCACAAAAGTCAAAGTACATGATTAGAAACTTTAAATGGTTTTTAAAAATACAAAATAACAAATGAAATTTCCCTGTTCCTGTCCTTTCCTCAAGGTGACACTATTGACAGGTTTTTATGTTCCTATTGTGCCTGTACCAGCAAATCTGTCTCCACATTTAACAAAAGGGGCGGTGTAATGAAAGGCATAGGTCCTTGAACCACTTTGTGGTCCAGTGAAGGAAAATTCCCAGGGTGAAATAAATCTTCTGGTTCCCTGGTTTGAAGAACATCTCTACCCAACTGCTTTGCATTGCCTTCGTGAGAAGTCTTTGTGGGCTTGTATTGAGACAGCAGCCTTTCGATGATTAATACTGACCAAGGTCAAGGTACATGGAAGCTGTCTGGCACTGGTCTATCTAATCAAATGTTCCCTTATGGGGTTGATTGGGGAAAATTGGCAGTTGATTCTGGGAAGCTATTTATTTATTTATTTATTTTGGAAGTTTAATTCTGGGAAGCTTTTAATAAGCAGAAAATTTAAGGCTAAATTCAGGAATGAAGACCTCTGCTAAAGATAAGAGTAAGGATGGTTCCCCTCCCCATGCCTTTAAAATTTTTTTTCTTTGTTCTTTTTAGCTATCCATGACAGTAGAATGTATTTTGACACATCATATTCCCCCTGCCTTTTTAAACCCAGGCTTTAAACAAATTCACATAATATAAAATTTGACATTAGTAATGTTTATGCCAACCATCACTATATTCTAGTTCTAAAATATCTTCGTCACCCCAAAAGAAAACACTATGCGTATTAGCAGTCATGCATTATTTCTCTATTCTTAGTCTTCTAACCACTAATCTTGCTTTCTATCTCTATGGATTTGCCAATTTGGGCATTTTTATGAAATCATATAATATGTGGCCTTTTGTGTCTTCTTTCACTTACCATAGCATTCTCAAGTTTCATCCATGCTGTTGCATATTATCAGTGCTGAATTTCTTTATTTAAAAATATTTTTAGTTGTAATGGACACAATACATTTTATTTGTTTATTTATTTATTTTTTTGTGGTGTTAAGGATCAAACTCAGAGCCTCACATGTACTAGGCAAGCACTCTATCACTGAGCTACAATTCCAGTGCCCCCCCCCCCATTTCTTTTTATGGTAGAATAATATTCTTTGTATGAATAACTACATTTAAAAATCCATTTATCAGTGGATGGCCCATTTAAAAGACAGTTGCTGCAAACCTAGGATTGAGGGAGCTTTCTGCATGGGACCTTTTTAAAATGGAAAAACCATGAATTGTGTTAGCAGTTTTTCTTAGATCCAGAGTTGAGGATGCCAAATAAATTATTTAAAAATCATCAGGTCCCTGCCCACTAACAGCTGATAGTGCTGTGAAAGGTAAAAATAGAATGACTTCTTGACCAGAAAACAGAGCCTCTGAGGCTTGTGACAACAGTGATCTGTCTTGTCATGCCACCCACCCTCCTATGCAGCACCTCTGGGGTGATAGGCCTGAGACCTCCAAGCCACTGCAGTGACTGTATCTCAAGTCAGATGGAGCAAGATGACCCTTCCACACAGCTTAGGGGTGATATGACCAGGGACCTGGTCACCAGAGAAAATGGCATCCCTTGCCTTCTTGTCTGTTTATCACTTGAAAACCCCCAGGAAATTCCTCTTCTTTGAACAAAAGATTTCAAAATTGCAGCTGTCAATAAGGCACTGCCAGCCACTTACTTCAAGCTGCTTCAAGCTAAGTCTGTGCTTTGCTGTGTGTGTGTATGTGTGTGTGTGTGTGTGTAGAATCACCTAGACAGGGATTAGCTGGAAACTATTTAAGAATTCATTTGATGGCTAATGATGGAAAATCCCAGGATTTAAAAGGAGCAGAAAAAAAATGCCTGACTTGTTCTCCAGACAGATGCAAAATATTCACCTTCTCTATAATTAAAGTCTTGAGGCCTATGGTGAGGCTGAGAGCCAAGGAAATACAGGGCCCCAGTACAGGAAGACAATGTCAAATTGCTGATCCGTTGGTGCCACCAAGCATTGTTTAAGAGAAGACATCTGAAGAGGAGTCACGGATTCCCCTCCCCCTCTGCAGCCTGTCTCAGGCATTTCCATACTTAGCATTCCCAAGACTTCAACAAGTGAGGGAAACTTGGGGAGCTGAAATTAGTAGAGGAAACATGACCAATGGGGCTCCAAGGCCAGGATTCCATAGTTTCTATGGAATAAATCCTGATGTTCCATGAAGATTGTTTCTAATCTTCCCAAGGAGCCCTCCTCACCTACTTTCTTTTCTCTTTGCAGTTATTCACCCCTTTCCCCTCCCCATCCCTCTAAAATCCTGACACTTGTCTCTCTCTCTCTCTGGCTAAGACATTTGCCAGAAGGCTGAGCTGTCTTCTTTCTCCATGGACACTGGATTACATCAAGCCCCACATCAGCTGTCTTCCAAGGCCTCTGTGTCAAGGCCAGCTCGCACAGGACGAGGATTCTGCTGATCACCTAGTCTCGGCTTTGAAGGTTCTGGCACATTAAAAACAACCAGCACAGGCTTTCCTACAGCCTGTTTTTAAGACCCACTTGAGAATTTGGGTGGAGTTGGAAGGAACCAAGCGTCTGGCCTATCCCTGGGGATATTAGTCACCCAAATTATGTTTCAGATTTTAAAAAACAGGAGACAAGTTCATACATGGGAGTAGGTGTCAGAAGGGCCCCTCCTTTTGAAGTTTGAAGTTTTGGAATTCTGACCTGCCTTCTCAAAGACCACCTCCCATTACCACTACCACCAATTAAAAGGCCAATAGAGAAGAATTCTAGGAACTTTTTTGGAATGTGATTTCCTTAACAAGTTATAACAACAGAAAAAAAAAAAGTAACAACAGTTTAAAAAAAAGAAGTAGGGGCAGGAGAAAAAGGCATGATTAAACTAGGCATAGACCCCCTTTCCTACAATCTCTAACTAATCTGTGACTATCTGCAGTTGGAGTCTTGAGTGGGCCCTGGTCTTTGTATGTCAGAAAAGATGGAAAATTGCAGAGAAAGACATGGAGACAAAGGATTGGGGTCCCATACTCCTATATAAATCTCAAGGTTTTTGAAAGTTTGGGCCTGATCATGGAACAGAGTCAGTAGAGACTATTAAGTAAGTCAGAGACACGAAAGCACTCAGGGAAGGTTGACAGGTTTTTCTTCACCAAAATTGCAGAAGACTCAAGCAAGGAAGTCCTTGAATCTTAATGGGACTAGCTTTGGCCAAAAAAAAAAAAAAAAAATCTCTGCAAACAGAGACTACTAAAACATTGTTAGCATTGAAAGAGAACTTGCTTATTGACTTCTACCCTATAGCTAGCTAATCTTCACCTTCCTCTGGAGTGGCCCTGGGCAGGAGAAAGGCTACTGAGCACCCCAAATTGAGATGTGCTGCAAGTAGAAAGTATACACTGTATTTCAAAGACTTACCATGAAGAAACGAATATAAAGTGTTTCAACAGTTTTTTCACGTAGATATGTTAAAATGATATTTTAGGTATTTGGGGTTAGGTAAAATATATTAATTTTAACATTGGCTTATTTTAATGTGGCTACTATAAAATTTGATAAAATTCATATGTGTCTTATAACCATGGTTCATGTTATACATTTTTTACTATAGAGTCCTTTGATAGCAATCACTGCCATGGTCATGCTTATGGGGGTGGTATCTCCTTTGTTAATGTTAGTCTAGACATGTATAGCACTTACCTCAGGTATCCCTAGAATGCTGACGAATCAAGGTACTGAAGGTCAGGGGCATGCCACCAGAGCAGAAATACCTAGGATTTTTTTGATAAAGAGAAGGGTTTTAAACCTGCCTTTCCAGAGCTGTTTGGTTAAGACCCGCCTCCCCCAACCTGAAGGCATCTCATAATAATAGATAATTCATCATCATGTCGAATTAGGCCCCGACTTCTTTAACAAGACTCCTATAGTGCAAGAAATAAAATCAAGAATCAATAAGTGGGATGGATTCAAACTGAAAATCTTCTCAGCAAAAGAAACAATCAGTGAGGTGAATAAAGAGCCTAGAGAAATTTTTACCATATGCACCTCAGATACAGCACTAATGTCCAGGATATGAAAAGAACTCAAAAAACTTAACACCAAAGAAACAAATAACCCAATCAATAGATGGGCCAAGGAAATGAACAGACACTTCTCAGAAGAGGATATACAATCAATCGACAAATATATGAAAAAAATGTTCAACATCTCTAGCAATTAGAGAAATGCAAGTCAAAACTACTCTAATATTTCATCTCACTCCAGTCAGAATGGCAGTTATTAAGAATCCAACAACAATAAGTATTGGTTAGGATGTGGGAGAGGGGAGGCACACTCATATATTGCTGGTGGGACTGCAAATTGGTGCAACCAATCTGGAAAGCAGTATGGAGATTCCTTGGAAAACTTGGAATGGAACCACCGTTTGACCCAGCTATCCCACTCCTTGTTTTATATCCAAAGGACTTAAAAACAGCATACTACAGTGACATAGCCACATCAATGTTTATAGTAGCACAATTCACAATAGCTAAATTGTGGAACCAACTAGATGCCCTTCAATAGATGAATGAATAAACAAACTGTGGTATATATACTCAATGGAATATTACTCAGCATTAAATGAGAATAAAATCATGGCATTTGCAGGTAAATGGCATATAGCTGATGGTTATCTTAGTCCATTTGTGCTGCTGTAACAAAATACTTGAGATTGGGTAATTTATAAAGAACATAAAGGTGTTTTGTGCAGTCCTGGAGACTGAGAGGTCCAAGATCAAGGTGCCAACAGGTTCAGTATCTGATGAGGGCTGCTCTCTGCTTTCAAGATGGTGCTTTGTTCCTAGGTCCTCATAACACAGAAGGCAGAAGAACAGAAAGGGCCTAAACTTGTTCCCTCCAGTCTTCTTAAAGGCACTGACTCTTACCCATTCATGGGGTCGTGCTAACTTAGTCACTTACTCAAAGGCCTCACCTTAGTACTACCACAATTGGGATTAAGTTTTAACATAGGAATTTAGGGGGAGATCAGACCATAGCAATGATTATGCATATTGAATACATGTTTGTACAGAAAATATCTTTAAAATGTGTTTTATGGGGAAGAGGTTATAGCTCAGTGGTAGAGCACTTGCCTAGCATATGTGAGGTACTGTGTTCAATTCTTGGCACCATATATAAATAAATAAAAATAAAAGTCCATCGACAACTAAAAAAAAAATTTTTAAATGTGGTTTTTGAAATGTTTTTCAAGGTATCCTTAAAGTACCATTAAACATTTACTGAGTATGGTAACTATAGTTAATAATACTAATGTAAATGAGTTTTCAAAATTGCTAAGAGGGCAGATTTTAAATGTTCCCACTATAATGTACCAAAAAATGCTAAGTATGTGAGGCAGTGGACATGTTAATTAGCTTGATTTACTCCTTTGTAACATATGCATATACATTATAAATATTGGCAATTATTATTTGTCAATGAGAAATAAAATGTAAAAATGTATTCATAGTTTCCATCAAATTTCATGTGTTTTAAATAAGTGAGCAATGAGTCTGGCAGGTGGCCCAGCGGGGGAGCTGCCTTGGGAGCTAACTCCTCACAGAAGAGGTAGCTCATTTGTTTTCAGACACACAGGAGGGGTGCAGCTGCAGGAGTGGTCTCTATCCACACCCAGCCCTTCTCTGCAGCAGTTAATTGCCTCTTCCTGTGCAGCACAGCGGAAGGAGGCTGTCTGCAGTTTATGTCCCCAAGCCGCCCACCTTGGTTTAGGGATGAAGTTCCAAGAAGAAAGAAGAATGACAAGTCTCCCAATAGAAGCCTAGTGTGTGGGTCCTTGTTGGCTCCAGGGTTGATTTTGGCAGGTTAGGCTAACTCCAAGGGGGCATGACCTGCTAAGTGTCCCACCTGGGCCTGCAGATGTAGCTGGAGCGTGTTGGTGAGGCTCCATCTCCCCAACGTGGGGGCTCCAGCCCCGGAAGTTCTTTGGTGGTTAGGTCTGATGTTTCTACAGGCTGCTCAGGGCTGCTGATATACCCCACCCAGCCTTCCATTTCTTAGATTTTTAAAGATGAAACAACCCACAAATCTATCTAAAAACAGTTCAGCTAATGCAGAATTCTAAAAACAACTGAAAAATGCCCTTTAGGGTGCAGAAGCCTGTGTTCAGGGCAATTTTCAAGGTCCTGGTGGGAAATCCACATCCATGTGGATTTCAGCCACATTAGATGGCGATTTTAATTTATTTCCAACTTCACAAGAGTTTGTTTGGTGGTGTTGTAGTTTCACCCATCCCCCACCCCCTTCCACCAGAGAAGGAAGAAGGGCCATATTCTCAAATTGTCAGTCTTTGAAAAACAGCCTGCTGTCCCCTTCCTTTCTCCCTTATTCAGGCACACCCACCCCCACCCCCACCCTCAAGCCTTCACAAGTCTTTGTATCTGCAGAGAAAGGAGGAGCTCAAATTTGTTTGAGTGGGAGATCAGCAGAGGCAGAAAGAGGAACCAGGTTGAGCTGAGTTTCCATCAATGATTCTGCAAATCTGACTGTCCCTTGCCTCACTGATCCTCCACCCTGCCTCACTGTCAGGGACATCAGATCCATGCAAAATAATCCTGGACATTTCATGCTGCAACATGTTTTGCTCAACTGAACATTCTCTGCTGGAAGTGCACAGTCTACAGTCACGCATGAAAACATCTTGTCTTAGATTCAGAATCTGAGAGGGATCCAGCAAGAAAGAGTTCCTGGATACAAAAATATCGGGCTCCTATCTAGAACACTGGAGCTTTCTTTCTCTTAGTGCTAACGTTGTCACTGTGAGTGAGGGACACTCTTCAGTCATCATGTATTTACTGGGTACCTGCTTTGTACCAGGCGCTGTGCAAGCTGCTAGGGCTCCATTGGTGAGCGAGAGTCCTGCTTTCTTTCTTTCTTTTTTTAATATTTATTTTTAGTTATAAAAATATCTTTATTTTATTTTTATGTGGTGCTGAGGATCAAATCCAGTACTTCATGCATGGTAGGTGAGCATTCTACCTCTGAGCCACAACCCCAGCTGAGAGTCCTGCTTTCAAAGAGCTTGTAACCACGCGCAGCCGTCTCTAAACTTTAGTCATGGCATAGCTATCCCTGTGGGAAAAAAAATTGAGCCTCCCTATTTTTTTTTTCCCAGTCCAGGGGATTCAACCCAGGTCCTCACACTTATTAGCCACACATATTGTGGCTCTACCACTGAGCCACACTCCCTACCCCTCCCTATCCATTTTATTTATTTGTAAATTATATAATATATTGCTGTGCTATGCACATCAAATGAAGTGATTTACATATATCACAAAATGAACATCCAAAATAAATTAATTCAGATAAGATTAAAGTGGATGGATAATTACAATTTCTGGGGTGCAGACTCCCATGATAGAGAGAAAGGAATGGGATTAAGTGTGTGATGGTGAACTGGTTTTGGATTTCCTGTGTTCAAATTTTGGCTCCAACAGATACTTTTTGTGTGACTTAGGATTTGTTAATTTCTATAAATCTTGGTTTCTCCGTCTGTAAAATAGGTTTTATGATAATACCTTCTCCAGGGTCGTAGTAAAGATTAAATGAAATAATCTGTTTAAAGTGTTTAGAAGTTTTCCTAGTTTTCAGAAAGAACTCAATAAATGTTAGTCATTAGTATTATAATTATTACAGTCTCTTTGGGGAGAAAAATATTAATTAACCAACTAAGTATTGAGTTTTAATTGTGATAAGTACCAGACAGGGCGAGAATAGGATGCCGGGAAGGTGTGTATACAAGGGGCCCTTAACCTCAGCAGGTTTGGGCTGTGTTGATTTTAGGCCTGAGACAGGAAAAAACTTTGCTCACTGCAGGAGGGAACAAAGGCTCAGTGAGAAGAGGAGAACCCTGCCAGGTAGGAGAGAAGGTTGGTGGGCACTGTATCTGCCAAGGCTCTTAGTTACAAGCAACAGAACCCACTTCCTGTTATTTAAGCAGTGAAAGGACTTTATTAAAGGATATTAAGATACTCTCAACATCTCCAGGCAGGCCAGAGAGTCAGGCTGGGAGGTCAAGAGGTCAGAACAAGGCTCAAAACAACCCCCAGCCTGGGAATGCGTCAGCCAAGGACCTCTGTGGCTGCCACCAGGTCAAGACCCAGTAGCACAGCTCACATCACTCCCGAGAGCCACCACTACCACCCTTTTTAAGAAAGGATTCCAGGATTCCACACACTTGGCCTCCTCATGGGCTCACTGTCAAATGAAGCCACGTGTAAGAATGTCTGATTGGCAGAACTTGGGTCACATGGGTGAGGCCCAGCCGAAAAGGAAGCAGGGAAAGTCAATTTTTCTGGTCTCTACTACAAGGTGGTAAATACCTCGAAGGTGAGAAATTCCCCAAATGTAGGGGTGATGTCAAGAATTTTGGGCTTAACTACTCTCACATCCTCAGATTGTCGCTGTGGCTAATAGTGTTGGGGGGGGATTGAACAATCTTCTTTGCAGAAATGAAAGAGGAAAATCCAAACCCCACATAACCAAGCCCCAAACCCAATGATGTAGAAAGTGACAAAATTGCCGTCTCCCTTACTAAATGTAGCAAACCACAGGTGGCAATGAAAGAAGCTAATGCAGTGAGTTTGGATGTATGTGCAACCAATGCCGAACAAACATCCCTCTTAAAGGGCATGTCCTTCCAGGTTTATCTTAAGCTCAGTGCAGATCTTTTCTCTCAAAGTCGCAAACTGGAAAGGCCTGATTTAGATGCTGAAGTTAGGTTCTTCTCTGAGGTCCTGGGTCAAGGACTTCAAGGACCTAAAGGGACTGGAATGTGAGATGAAAATGTTTGGGCACTTAAGAGAAAGATGGATCAAGGAAGCAGGATGAAGGTCAAACAGAGGAGCTGCTTTCTGAAGAAAAGGTAACTTTTTTTTTTTTAAGTAACTCCTAATGATATCATAATTTTTGTTGACTCAGGAAGCTGGTTGATTTGGCAGAGGTTTTTGTATTAACAGAAACAAATGACTGCTTTAGTTCAAGTAATAAATAATGCAGTTCTAAACATAGAGCAAAATATATTTAAAAACTAACTGCAGAATAGAAGGTCAGAATGAAACTGGGGTAAGATGATTTCCACACAGCTCAATATTTTCTGTTTAGTAGGCTGACTGAGGGCCAAAAATAGAATTTTCACTTGATAGTATTTTTCAAAATAAAATGATCTAGTATTTAAAAAATGAAAGCCTGATGAATTCTTCAACATTATGTAAATAATTGAGGCCATTTTAAGGAAGCAAATTTTTATTGTAGTTTTAATTTGTATTTATCTGATTTTTTTCTGTATTTTTTATTGGTGCATTTTAGTTGTACATAATGGTGGGATTTGCTACATAGTCATACATGCACATTTAAGGAAGTAAATCTTAAATAACTAATGATTTCATAAAGATCAGAAATTCTTAACTAATGATCTAACAAATTAAAAACATTACCAACCAGTTAAATGAATAAACCTTTCCTTAATCACATAAGTACACACACATTATCTTGTTACAGTTTGACTATGTTTAAGATAACAGCATCCCTCTGGAAATTTATTAATTTTGTTTCAATACTTTTGTTCTAAAACAATGGCTTTTAACCTTCTGGGGGACTCATAGATTTCTTTAGTATCTAATTCTTTGTTTTTTTTTTTTTAATTTTTTATTGTTGGTTGTTCAAAACATTACATAGTTCTTGATATATCATATTTCACACTTTGATTCAAGTGGGTTATGAACTCCCATTTTTACCCCGTATACGGATTGCAGAATCACATCAGTTACACATCCATTGATTTACATATTGCCATACTAGTGTCTGTTGTATTCTGCTGCCTTTCCTATCCTCTACTATCCCCCCCTCTCCTCCCTTCCCCTCTAATTCTTTGTTTTTAAAAAAATGCAATCCCGGGCTGGGGATGTGGCTCAAGCGGTAGCGCGCTCGCCTGGCATGCACGGGGCTCTGGGTTCCATCCTCAGCACCACATAAAAATAAAATAAAGATGTTGTGTCCACTGAAAACTAAAAATAAATAAATAAATATTAAAAAAATTCTCTCTATATCTCTCTCTCTTAAAAAAAATGCAATCCCACCTTACACTTGGAACAAAATTGGTGTGTAAATTCAAGGAGATTCAAGAACTCCAGATTAAACTGCCTTAAACCCGGGAATTCCCCCTGTGAATCGTGGTGAGGGGAGACAGGAAGCTCAAACTGGTTGTCATTGATGATGTCCTTAGTGATGGACAGCCCCAACTGTGGCTGTGGCAGTTGGCCTACTTGTATTTATTCTCCTGAAATACTGGATTTGGTGGTGCTGGCTTAATAACCAAAAGGAACTGTGCATCAGGAACTGATAAACTAATTTTGTTTTTGTTTTTGTCTTATGTTACTGGGGATTGAACCCAAGAGAGTTCTACCACAGATCTACATCCCCAGTCCTTTTTTAAAAAGTATTTTTAAAAATTTTGAAATAAAGTCTCACTAAGTTGCCCAGGCTGGCCTCAAACTTGTGATCCTCTTGCCTTGGCCTCCTGAGTCACTGGGATTATAGATGTGCACCACTGCGACTAGGTTCAATTAGTTTCTTAAAACTGCAATGTGCTGGATAGAATGGAAGAGAAAATGTCCACAGCACTGTTGCCCTCTGGCTACCCAGAACCCTCTACTTCTGAGCCCCAACCAGAACACAAAATAAACCCTACCAGGACCCATACCTTGCTTTCCCCCAAAGAATCCTGTGGTGTTCTTGTTTTTGAATTATACATTCTTGTTAAGTTCTTAATGGCCAAAAATAGCTTCCTTACTGAGTTTTTCTTTCCAAGCAGACATGTGAATTTTGAAAGGATGGGGACTTTAACATTGTAACTCAAAGAAGTGTCTAATGGCAAAGTCCTCTCAGACAAGTCTTGTGGTGAGGCAGGGTGTAGGAGGAGAGTTTGGGGATGCACCTTTATAAAAATTCTGAATACTCCTGAATAGAAGATAGTTTTTATTGCAAAATTACATATCAGTGTGAAAATGAAATACCTTTTTGGAAGGTTAATAGGAAATAGAAATTTCTACAAGGAGGAAGTGGCTGATAGCAGTTCTTTTCCAAAAAGGCTGTGGTCAGACTTCAGGGTTTAGAGTAACAAAAATGTGGTTCCAATCCTGACTCTGCATTTTACTAACTCAGTGGGGATAGGGGAACTTCAGACCTCCTTAAAAAGTGTTTCCACCCAAGTACAGCATAGGTCTCCTTTTGTGGCATTGAGTTTTGAACATCGTGGGTGAAATCATGTTAATATTAATCCTGAAAGCTAAAGTTTGGGAAAATTTCTCAACTTTCTGAACCTGCTTTCTTCATCTGAAAAATAATAACGCCCACCTCTTAGTGTCATTGTTATGGAATTAAGTGAAATAATACACACTATATATTTGATAAGTTCAAAAATATACACTTCTATTCTCTATATTAAAAAGTTCTCTGACATTGAAATGGCGTCCAGGGGTGGGTCTGGGGTTTATAGGGCTTGAACTTCATATTATTTGGGAACCTTAAAAAAAAAAAAAGGAAATACAAATGAATGAATGCAAGGTAAGACTGTGAATATTTGTTTAGATGAGGAATCACAATGAATTACAAATTTTAAAAGGCTGATTTAAGTCACAAACAACATAAAAATTTAAAAAACATAATATTTAAAAAACTAACTGCCTGATACAGATCTATACTACCTCTTTGTCTGATTTTGTTTTGGTCAAAGTGTTCTATATGGCGATGAATCTGTTGTGTTATTTTCTATAGAGAGAATAGTTAGACAACTCTGCTTTCTCTACACTTGATGGAGATTTGTGCTTTCTGTTAACAATTTAGAGAAGTTTTCCAGCTTTGTAATTTATTTTTGGTAATGTGTAAATTTTTAAGATCATCAAATTTGCGAAAGCCTCTATGAAGTTTCTTTGATAGATGAGTTGGAAGATTTGGAGGAATTTTCCACAGAATTCTCTGGCTCCATATACTTCAAACCTTTTTTCTTTTCTATTACCCATGTCATATCCTTCTGGGGAGCTCCCTGGGACATGTTTATGTTGGACATAACCTTGAGTCCTTCACCCGAGTGTCTCCCCTCCCCGCAGGGAGATGGCACCGAAAGGGGTAGAAAGAGGTGAAGCCTTTTCTATACCAGCACGGCCAGCTGCACAGACACGACTGCCACATGGACAGATCCCACGGATCCCAGAGTAAATGTCTCCCCAAGTTAACTTCCCCTTAGTAGAATCACCAGATTGCCCATGGCCCCTCCAGTGCCACCTAACACAAGGGGAAGTGTGACAGAGGGGAAGTCAGAGTGGAAAGACAGTGGTCTAACGGATTGCAGTTAAAATATCTTACTTTTGCAATTTGTTTTTTTATAAAAACACATGGCCATGTGAACACATTGCCCAGGCCCCTCCTGGAACTTCGGAAGGCTCATGCAAGTGAGGGGCCCTGACCCTTAAGCTCTCATAGTTTCACAGGAAATATACTTTGGATGGCATCCTTTGATGAACTGGAAGTATGTTGTCCTGGTGGCACATAAAATGATGGGTGTGTTACAGTTGGTGGCAACTTAGATTTGATATAATACATGTAAAGCACCCAAACAGTGCTCAACATACACTGCTTGCTCAGTGAGTGTTCCTTCCCTTCATCCCTTAGTGAAAAGACCAAAAAAAAAAAAAAAAACAAAACAAACAAACAAAAAAACCCCCAGAGCTCCTTTAGTGGCAGAGAATCATGCCCTTCAAGTGCATTATTGAAGAATCAGCTTTGTATGCGTTGTTATTCCATTAGTTTGCCTATAAAAATTTTAAATTGCACTTTTTGTGGATCTTAGTTCAAGGTCAATATAAAGTGATTGATGGGTAACCAGTGAGCGTCCAGGAACAGAAGATGTCCTGTTGTTTTGTCGGTGGTCGATGATAATGTGCTCATTTCCAGCCAATCACCAACAAGGGAAGTCCCTCACTAAGAAACAAGAAAAAAGGATCCATAACAATGAAATGGACTACACTGTATTGAGGACACTGTATTGAAGACACCTGAGATCCACAGAGCAAGGCACAATTTCCCCCAGAATCAGTCCCAACACTGCCTCGTCACTCCCTGAAGGGAATGTGCAGGGCAACTTGAGTTTATGTCCAGAGTCAGGACAGACTGACATCATCGTGATTCATTCTTCTTCCCTTTCACTCTTTCTTTCCCTCCCTCTTGCTTACATTTTCTAGATTGCTTGTCACTTTATGGAAAAATAAAGGATTCCACATTTTGTTGCTTGTTAATGCTTTTTCTTGCCCCACTTTCAAAGCTGTTAATATATATGAAGGATTAGGGCATGAAATACTAGGAACCTGGGAAGCTGGTTTCTGATCAGTTAAAAGGCATATGTGTTCTTTCCACTGGCACCAATTTAAATTTGCTGTCATCCGAGGCTGCAGATGTTTCACTTGAGACTATAAATAATAAGACTGTAAATACCAGATCTTCTGGTAAACAGAACTGCTCCTTTGGTCTCACACCATGGGTCAAGCTGTGTTTCAGAAGAGCTATACCATTGAGGGTGTTAGTCCATGAATAAGAATTGTGAATAGTTAAGGTTCATTCTAGAATGAACAGTGAATGAACTGAAATAACAAGGTGTAATGAAAACAAAGGCCTGAACTCTCAATATCTGATGAGGAGTGTGGTGTGTCTGTAATCTGATTTTGGAACAACTGTTTTCTCCAAAGTAATTCGGGTGCTCCATTAGTCTGATGACCATGAGTTCCGTTTAGAACCCAGATACCTTCTTGATATGTCCCCAATAGTGTATTTCTGGAAATGACTTCAACCAATTACATTAGCTCTTATTCTCTTGGTCTCTATGTGGTTCACCAGACAGGAACCAGGCTGCTCGAGTGTGCAATCCAGATAGCACAGGGCAGCGGTAGAAAGAGTTTAAAATTACCCTGCAATGCTGTGTGGCCTGAAGGCAAGCCTAAGTGAAGGCGTGTGGTCAGCTGGTTCTGTGTGGGGGCAAGTTTTCTATGGCAGAAATGTCTGGACCAACTGGCCTTTCAGGGAGGATCCTTATAACTGTATTTCATCAGCGTCTCCTTCTGGCATTTGACAAATGAAGATTACTGTGCTGACAATGATGATAAATTTATCTTCAAAAAAATCCCCTTAAATGTAGCAGATGTGGCATCACTGAGACAAATCTGAAAAGAGTCCTCAGAATCTTCTAATGTCACTGCTATTATGAAACTAATGCTTTAATTTCCACCTCCCCCAGTGACGTCACACTCTATGCAGCTGTGGTGGCAGGTACTCATGGGAGAGTGACAGGGTCTTCAGCCCTCTCTGATGTACCTCTTGCCCTCTGTGAATCTTCCAGGGGAGCAACAGACTCCAAGACTTCCCCTAAGGAGTGCATGCTCTCTCATGGTCCCGGTCTACACACTGGCTGTCAGAGGATGGAGAAATTCCCAGAGAGGGGTCTTGCCAGCATCTGCACTGAGCCAGAGACTCTGTCCAGCTGCAGAAGGTCTGGGATTTAGGGCATTTCCCATGGAGAAAACACCTGCTTCTCCAGAACCAATTTTACCCATTCTACTTATGTCCAAGTTTTAAAAAGGGGAGAGGTAGAGGGCAACACCTAGCTTGGGCTACGTTAAAGGTGTATGTGTGTGTGTGTGTTTCTCCTTTTTCTATTTCTTATATCAATTTTGTGACTTATTTGGCAGCTGATCATTGGAAAGCAAATGGTGATGATAAGAACTGAAAACAGGAGACAGCTTTGTATGGCCTCTTCCTCCAGATACACCTAAGAAACATAAGGACACTGTGGGAAACTTGAAGATTCAGTCTATGAGAGCCAGAGTCATGGGGAACAAGATACTTGGAAAGCAGAGACCCCTTACACTTCATCTGGCAAAACCAATCCTTTAGCTACTTCCCAACCCAGTTAAGGAGAGGGCGACTGGGGCTAGGAGAAATGTCACTGAGAAAAAAAGTAGTTATTTACAGCACAGACAATAGGCCAGGCAAGTTTAATTTCCCCTCATCTCTATAAGAGCATATAACTTGAAACCTGTTTAATGAAGTAACTCCAGATTTCAGATGCTCATTGCTCTAAGCTAGAAAGCCCAGAACTGCCAAGGTTCCCAAGGATGTGGCCCACAGGGGCCTGGCAACCCATTAGACTGTGGTAACTATCGACCAAAGCAACATTCTTTGTCCCTCAGGTGATGCTCTCCAGGCCTAGGAGCATGAAGGCCCCTGAGAAGGCCATTGGGAGCTCCCATGAGTCACAGCTTCAAGGCCCTCATGTGACTGTGCTGGGCTAGAACCCCACACACCTCTGTGTGGACCAGGAAGGCCGAGTCTCCTTGTGCTGGACTTCTGAGAGGCAAGATGAATCAGGGTCCAGTTGATTCCAAAGTGTTTACATGAGGGCAAGAAGTTCTCACCCTCCTTACCTGTAGTCCACAACTGTTTATTTTATATTTTTTAAAATAACTGGAAGAGCCCTAAGATCCCCAACATGTAAAGATGATAAGTGTTTTAGAAGATGGAAATGCTAAATAGTCTTGATTTGATCATTATACACTGTATGCCTGTTTCAAATTATTCTCTACCCATGTACAAATATTATCTGCCAGTTACAAATAAAAGAGTTCTCACCCTTAAATAAACAGAACCTGTGCTGTGCCCTCTCCTGCTTCTCCAGAGGGGAATAAATGGCCACCAGCACATGTGCCATTTGCAGAGAGTAAGGGCTGAGAATATAGAGTCAGATCAGCCTAATTTCCAAAACTTCTTCAATGACTTCATCAAATTAATTAATCTTTTTCTTCAACTGAAAATTAGGGGGTCACAATACTGATTATGGAGAACTGCTGGGAAGATTAAATAAAATGAAGTATGAAATATGCCCATTCTATCCCCGGCCAAAACTAGGCAGTTGATTATTTTGGCCGCGGGGAAAGAAGACCTGCTCAGCTGGCTGAAGTTTGCCAGAAAAGAGCTTAATATATTAATCTTTGTTAGGGGAAATTGGGGAGCAGAGTGCCAATCTCAAATTTTTCATCACTTCTATTCAGTTCACCTGGCATGTATCAAACGTCTTATACACCAGGTGCTGAGGGTCCAGAATGAACAACGCAGCCTGCTACCCTTAGCACAAGTGCCTTCCAGCGCAGTGGGTTCCTAACCTTTTGACTGTGACCAGTGGTAAAAAGATCACGACGCTGTACAAACTCACATACACAACATATATGTAAAATCTGGAGAAAAATTTCCTGAAACAATCCTCACCCTTATGTGCAAAGCACTCTGCTATTTTCTATTTTATTTTCTTTCATTAAAAAAATTCTGTTGATGTACTTTGGATAATGATGTCCAACACATTCCACCATCCTTGCTAATCCCCTGCCTCCTCCCTTCCCCTCCCACCTCTCTTCCCTATCTAGAATTCACCTATTCCTCCCATGCTCCCTCTCCCCATCCCACTATGAGTCAGCCTCCTTATGTCAGAGAAAACATTCGGCATTTGTTTTTTTGAGATTGACTAACTTCACTTAGCATTATTTTCTCCAATGCCATCCATTTACCTGCAAATGCCATGATTTCATTCTCTTTTATTGCTGAGTAAAATTCCATTGTGTATATATGCCACATTTTTAATCCATTCATCTACTGAAGGGCATCTAGGTTGGCTCCACAGTTTAGCGAATTTGGTGTCAACCTATTTTATATACAAACAGATATGAAAAATTGTTGTATATATGTGTAATAAGAATTATAATGCAAAAAAACAATGTACATGTATAAAGACATGAATTGGTGTGAACATACTTTATATACAAAGATATGAAAAATTGTGCTCTATAAGTGTAATAAGAATTGTAATGCATTCCACTGTCATGTATTTAAAAAAAAGTAAAATCAATTAAATAAAAAAATTCTTTTGATGACCCACTAAATAGTTTCATGCCTGAGTATGGATCATAGCCTTCAACTTGAAAAATAATGACTGATGTGTCCTATGACCAAGGCTCATTAGAGCCCTCCTAAAAACTGAAGGAGAATGCAGGGAGGCACAATTCAGAGGAGACAGGAGTGGACCTGGGGTCTTGATCATTCTAAGTTCAGTTCTTACTTGTATCTGTGATTGGTTAGGAATGGGCATGTGACGTAACTTTTGCCAATGAGACAAGAAGGGACATCTTCAGTAGGGATCCTAGGAATGGTTTTCCTGTTCTAAAAAAGAGCATAAGGAGGGGGAATTCCTTTTTTCCCACCCTTGTCACTGCTGTCTTGATGTGCTACCTGGATGCGGAGCAGCGTGTTGGGATCCTATGATAATGTACTATACCAACCCCAGGCCTGGACATACAGGATGTGATGGGGAGAGGAGCCTGGCTTTCTCATGATATTATGGAGTCACTGAATGGACCAACCTTGGAACTGCCTTACTTCTGGACCAGCTGTAGGAGATAACACATTTTTCTTATTGTTTAAGCGTCTCTTAATGTCTCCATTATCAATCCCCAAATGACAAGTTGGTTTAACCTTACATCTTGTCTCTGGAACATGTGCTATGAATCACCTGGAAGCCACAGAATCAAATTAAGGTCACTTAATTTCTCCCTTAAAGATGGTGTTTAATCAGAGTCGCATTCTGTAAATAGGACACCTTTCACATCGCCAGCCCTTTTTTTATATCTTATTTAGAGACTGGGGTCTCTCTGAGTTGCTTAGGGCCTCCCTAAGTTGGTGAGGCTGGTTTTGAACTCACAATCCTCCTGCCTTAGCCTTCTGAGCAGTTGGGATTACAAGTGTGTGCCACCGTTCCTGGCTCACCTTCTGTTTTTTTGTAAACTATGGAGTGACTGAATTGATTATAAGGTTTCAGTTGACCAATCCAATAAGTAATCTAAGCTTACTGGTGCTTTTATGTTAAAATAGAAATTTTCATTTGGAATGGGGTGGTAATCATGTTGTGAGGTTTGATGGAATAGGATCAGCAATTGTAGGACCTGGGTTTAGGTCCTGGCTCTATTTGGTGGCAACAAAATCTCAGACTACATTGTGCCCTGTGTATAACGCTGCCTTAAATGCTTTTTGTTCTCTAGGAAGATGTTTCCTTTGCGTGAAATGGAGATAGCTATCACTGCCTTATCTGTTGGCTTTTCAAGGTGGTGTGAGAATCAGACTAAATAGTTAGATAAAAGCTATGCAAAAGATTTTTCCTGTTTTGGTGACGTAAACCCAAAGTGTACATTTAGCTTGTGAAATGCTATGTTGTAGTTCTAACAAACTCTCTGAAACTCCTCCAAGGCTGATTTTATGCTGGAGATAAGAGCATCCCTTGGGTGTACTCTCTGGCTCTCCTCTCTCTCCACTCCTATTTCTAGAGAACTGTTTATGGCTGAATAGCAGACAGTCTATTGACTCTATTTCAGAACTTTTCTCACTTGCTAATGAATAACTTCCATTGTCTCTATAACTAGGGAACTGAGCAATGACTTGGATACAGAAATGAGTTTGGGGTTGGGTATAGGCCTGCCTGGAGTTGGCTTTCTCTTAGCAAACTCTTAATTTTCATTCAAAGGCAGTATTGGCTCAGAAATCAGAACACTGAGTGATCCTTTGTAGGAACCATGAATTAGATATAAATAAATTAAAATTAAAATGTTAACTTGTTATTCCCTGACAATGTCAGCTGGCTTTAAAATAAAAGAAAAATAATTAGTATTCCAAACTAAATGTATGAAGTCAGACTCTTCCTGTTTCCCCCCACCCCTGACCCCCAACATGAAATTCTACAGGTCTTACTCATTTTTATTGGTGAACTAATCTGAAGGACCAAGAGATTAAATGTTTTTCTACACTGGTGTCTTTCAAAAACCTGTCACAGAGCTGGGCCCCATCTCTGGGCTCTGCTCCTAATGACCATCCCATATGTCTCTAAAAATAGACCATTATCAAATGCTTTTTATCAGGCTTGGATTGGACAACAATCCTGACTCTCAACTTCCCTTCCTTCCATCTCCATCTGATTTTAAATGATCTCTGACAGGATGTGACAAGTCTACTGTGGTCAGAGTTCAGAGTTCTGAACACAATTTTCCAACACAAGGGGGGCTAGGAATACCTTTTTCAGACAAAACGTGGAAATCCTACCAATTGGTGGTGAATTCCCTCTGAATTTCTCTTCCCTCTCAGGAGACATGCCTAGGGTTCCTGCCCTCATCAGCACCAGCTTTGTAGGTCATCTTAAGTCATCACCGTGGCAACACCCCTGCCCCAGGTCCCCAAGCTATGGACAGCCAGTCTCTGGCTCGCCTTTGTCTTGTGTAAGTTGACCAATAGGGTCCAGAAACCTGTGACCCTGCTCATCCCAGCTTTGTTTTGTCCAAATTCTTTTGTGCAAAGAGGAAACCCAGCGTTTGAAGTGTGCCCTGGGCTGTGCTGGCGCGGTGCCCTGCAAAATAATTACGACTCCTTTCTTTAGAACAGCTGGAAATGAGCACTTTCAATGGACAGGGGAGTCCGGCCAAAACAGACCTGAGATGAGACAGGATTGTGGCTCTGAGAATGCCCTTTCTGGGGAGGATGCCTCTTCTCCATTTTTATGTCATCCATTCCCTTCCATCGGACGCAGGTGGCTGCTGTGGCACGTGTCCTGCTCTCAACCTGTGTTGTCTGCATGGATTTGGCAAAGCCTGTCTCTTTCTCTTATGCACATAAGGCTGATTTGTTATTAACTCTGCAAAAGGCACAGAGGAAGTTTCATTTAACTAAATTATTCAAATACGAGTGTATGAGTCTGCTACCAGGGTAAGTTTTAATGAAAATGCATTGGTTTAGACTCATGGTTCTGGAAGTGCAAGATTGAAGGGTCACTTCTGGTGATGATCTTTCTGGAAAAGTCCTCCTGAGGTGGCTCAGGGCATCACATAGTAAGGGACAGGCAGGCATGTGTTGATATGTGTCTCTTCTGATCTCTCTCCCTCTTTTCAGGAAACCACCAGGATTCAATTGTGGGGGCTCCACCCTAATGACTTTATCTAATCCTAATCGCCTCCCAACATCCCCACCTTTTAATACCATAGGCAAGTTAAATTTTGCCTTCTGTGTGTGTGTTTGTGTATATGTTTCTTGAGATGAAACCCAGGGCACTGCACATGCTAGGCAAGTCTCCACCCCTGAGCTAAGCCTGCAGCCCTTTACCCTCATTTTTTTTGGGGGGGTGGCAGTATCAGGGATTGAACCCAGAGGCCCCAAACACTGAGTCATATCTCTGCCCCTTTTTGTATTTATTGAGAGACAGGGTCTCGCTGAGTTGCTTAGTGCCTCACCATTGCTGAGGCTGGCTTTGAACTTGAAATCCTCTTGCATAAGCCTCCCAAGCCACTGGGATTACAGGCTTGCACCACCATGCCCAGCCAATCTATGAATTGTGAGAGGACACATTTCAGCCCATAACACTGGAGGTTTTTGGTAAAGCTTACTCCGGTAGGGGGTTGTGTTTGAGATACCTGTTCTAGTTCTTTGCCGTAAGACTCTACTCCTAACTCCCAACTGCTGCAACTTCCAGTTCAAGTCCTACATCCTCAGGATAATAGATGAGATTGGCTTGGCTTAAGGATAATAGTCATCTTGGCACCAAGCCATTTAGCCAGAACATAGGACCTTATAGAGGAGCCCCTGTTGGGGGCCTCAGTCCTGAGGATGAAGAGCAGGGATTTCCAGAGAAGGGGAACTGCTTCTGGAGAAGGAGGTCTAGTACACTGCAGTGCTGCCTCTTGAACCAAAGTAACATTTCTCATTTTATATTTTTGCTTCATCTTTAAAGGTACAGAGTAAACACCTGATAATGTCTCCAAGTGCAAAGATGATGAAAACAAATACAATTTAAAATATATTCTTGGGCTGGGATTGTGGCTCAGTGATCAAGCGCTTGCCTAGAATGTGTGAGGCCCTGGGTTCAAATCTCAGCACCACATATGAACAAACAAATAAATGAATGAATGAATGAATGAATAAATAAATAAATAAATAAAATCTATTAAAAATAAATAAAAAGCATTCTTTCTATAAGCAAAGAAAGAGACAGGGAGTAGGGAAAAGGGAGTAGGGACATGTTCCCATTTCACAGTTTGGTGCTCCATATTTCTACACAAGATAAGTCTGTTTGGGTCTAGTGTGGTTACAGATCTAACAGTTCTTGCACATCCTAGGATACCCAGCCTAAAGATGGCAAATATGTGGGCTCCTGACTCTCTCACCTGGCCCATGCCAGACATTGCTAGTATGCTGAAGAACTTTTCTGCTAATATTCAGTATCCATTTCAACCCAGCCTTCCAGGCCACCAGCACTAACTGAGCTGTTAGTGTTTCATATGCCCCCTCTGCCTGAAAGATTTTCTGGGTGACTTACCATGAAGCCTCCTTGAGCCTGTGGAGCTGGCATTTTATTGGCATGTGTGAAAGGGGGGATGGAGACTGTCATGATGAACATCATCCCACAAGTCATCCTTCTGTAGTCGTACAAACCCAAGTAACCTGGTCTAAGCCCTTTCTCCTGAGAAACCTCAGTCAGACAAAGTTCTACTTTCTTTCTTTTTTTTTTTTTAGTTCCAAGGCAGGTAAGTGGTTTGTTGGGCCACAGTTTAAAAGACAACACTGATGTGCTTCTGGTGTCAGTCCCTAAGGGGACTGTTCAGAGGGTCCAGAAAACATTGATTTCTGAGTCCTGGGAAGGGGCCAGCTGGAGAAGGCTGCTTCTTTCCTGCTGGGTTTCCCAGGCCTCTACCCAAAGCAACTCAGTGCTGAGTGGCCTCACAGGCCTCCAGGCACGAACTGCACAATCTATTATGAAGCCAACCCCATCTCCGTCTTCATCTCCTTTTCCCCCTCCCTGCTTCCTGATAGTCAAATAAAATAATCAAATTTAGATGGATTTTGTTTGAATGAGAAGCCTCAGAGGTGTATGTGGGAAGATGTCTTATTACTTAGGGACCATCTCTTTGACACATTGATCCTCTCTCTCTTATCGGCCACTCTCCACTCTCCAGCTTTGAGGAAAGTTCTAGAACAGACAAATGTGAGGAGGCCTGGGCTGCCTCTCTCAGGCTGGGTGCCCTGTTCAAGTGCCCTTGCTTCTCTGGGCCAGTCAGCTCATCTTTAGAATGTGGGGATTGGTGCTGACTAAATTCCCTTGTAGCTCTCAAAACTATCACTCTAAGGTCTGACCCTCTCAATCACTTACTAGTTATAATGAGCAATATTGAGCCTTACTGTGTTCTTGGAAAGGAGCTAAGAATTTTACATCCATCCTCTCACTTAGTTCTCACAAGACACGATTGGAACAGTTACTTCATGTTATACCCAAGTGTCAGTTAATATGCAGTTCATTTGCTTATATAGCAATGCCCTGAAAAGAGAAAGAAAGAAAACAGCCGGAGGTGGGCCAGGCCAGATATGATGACTCAGTGGTGTCATCAAGATGTCCATCTGCTGCTTCACCATCCTTGGCATATAGCTTTAAGGTCACTTCATGGTCCAAGGTAGCTGTAATAGCACCAGTCATCACATCTATTTCAGGAAGTAGGAAACAGGAAGAGAGAATAAATGGCTGTCGCTTTTTATTCCTAGAAATCCCAACAAGATTTCTTCACATTTCATCGGTTAGAACTTACATGTTCATATCTCCCTGCAGGGAAGCTGTGAAGTTCAGTGTTGCTATTTCCCAATCAGCAATGGAACCCAGAGTGGATATTACAGTAGATGCAAAATTTTTCTACACATCACTCTCAACTGATGAAGAAATGGTACACTGAGTGATTAACCAAATTGGCTCTTAAGATATGCAGTTGATCAGTGATTGAGGTAGAATTTGAACCCAGTGCTCATAAGTACTGAGCCATCTGGTCCTCCCTAGAGTTCCCTTGCCGCTGCTGCTGCCGCCGCCGCCGCCTTCTCCTCCTCCTCCTTCTCCTCCTCCTCCTCCTCCTCCTCCTCCTCCTCCTCCTCCTCCTCCTTCTTCTTCTTTATGCCTTGAATTGACCCTACTAAGCCACATCCCCAGCCCTTTCTATATTTTATTTAGAGACAGGGCCTTGTTAAGTTGCTGAGACTGACCTTGAACTCACAATCCTCCAAACTCAGCATCCTGAGCCACTGGGATTACAGGCATGCACCACCATGCCTGGCTCTCTCCTTTTCAGAAGCATCATGAAATCTCCCTGGCTCTAAGTTTAGTTCTCCTTTTGTATCAGGGAAGGATCTTATTGACGATCCATATTCAACCATGCAGACTAGTTGGGCAGGGCTGTGAGCCCAGAGTGTGACTGCCCTTCAATTAGGGGTCTTCCCGTCACCAGTGGGTCATCACCTGTGGAGTCCTCTCTGGGCCTTAAGACATTTTGGGTCCCTCCCCATTTCTCCATCCCTTAACATCTCCACTTGTGTTCCTATAATGCCCCACCCTGTCCTTGAGTCCCCAATTTATGTCTTAGTCCTTTTAGTGTTTCTGTAAAAGAAAACTACATTGACTCATAGTGGGGTAGGGAGGGAGAGCATGGGAGGATTAGATGAATTCTAGATAGGGAAGAGGGATGGGAGGGAAAGGGAGGGGGCAGGGGGTTAACAAGGATGGTGGAATGTGATGGACATCATTAACCAAAGTACGTGTATGAAGACTTGAATTGGGTGTCATCATACTTTATATACCAACAGAGATATGAAAATTTGTGGTATATATGTGTATTAAAAATTGTAATGCAAAAAACCCCCAAAGTACATGTATAAAGGCATAAATTGGTGTGAAATACTTTATATAAAGAGATATGAAAAATTATGCTCCATATGTGTAATAAGAATTGTAATGCATTCCACTGTCATGTATTTAAAAAATAATAAAATCAATAAATGATAAAAAAAGAAAACTACAGACTGGGTAAATTATTTTAAAAAGAAATTTATTTCTCACAGTTCTGAAGCTGGGAAGTCAAGGAGTGAGGCCCTGGCATCTGGTAAGGGTCTTCATGCTGCATTAGAACATGGCAGAAGGGCAAGCACACACATGTGAGACAGGGGAGGAGATCAAGGGAACTCATCATATTTTTCAGAAACCCACTCAGTAATCCATTCATGAGGTCAGAGCCTTCATGATCTAATCACCTCTTAAAGATCACACTTCGTTTGGTTTTTGTGGTACTGAGGATGGATCCCAAAGAGGCTCTGCCATCGAGCTAGACCCCCAGTTATTTTGTTTATTTATTTTTTAACAATTTTGGGACACAGTCCCACTAAGTTGCCCAGACTGGCCTTGAACTTGTGATGCTCCTGCCTCAGTCTCTGGCATTACAGGTGTATTCTGCAATGCTCAAATTTCTTTGTTATTACTTGGAAGTCCTTCTCTAACAAAGTTCTTAAGATTATGTTACAGAGATGTCATCTTTTTTGACTTCTGCTCAGGTTGGTTTGTATGTCTCCTCGTCTCTTCTCATTGATCCAATGAGGTTTAAGAGAGACACACAAAGCATGCTAGGGGATCAGCAACCATTACCTGGGAGTTTTTAGAGATAAAGGCCCTTGGGCCCTCCCTGGACCTCCTGAATCAGAAATTGCAGTTTAAGAGGGTTCCCAAGTGATTCTCAAGCATGTAAATCACAGGCTTGCGAAACACTGACCTAGGAAACCTGAGCTGTAGGGGTTTTAATGAGTGACTTTGAACTGAAACAATTTGTGTCAGAGTTTGCTTATTAAATCCATTGCTTGTTCTAGAAGAAACAGAACTGAGAAAAAGAGACCAAGTACAAATCAGGTGCTGAAATAAATAATTGTCATCTGTGGCACTCTGAGTGCTCATCATCTGTCCAGGGGTCATGCAAATGTCAACCATTCATTGACTGATAAATTGAAAGAGGGAAGCAGATTAGATAAAAATTCTCAAGCTTAGATTTCTTCTTAGATTCCCTGGAAAAACCACCCAAATTAGCACACTTAAGTCTCCAAATAGCTTTTGCAAACCAGATAAGCTTGGCATTTTCAGTTCACGTAATTGGCCAGTTTTGCAACGAGATTGCCAAAAGCAACCTGATCTGAACAACTATTTTAGTTTAAGGATACAATCTAGTTTTAAAAGCTAACATGTGACTCACTTTAAATTGTTAAAAGCTCAGAGGAGAAAGCTGTTGTACTCGGAGTCTCTTTATTTTTGTATCCTATAGTAGTTCAGACCCCTGAAAGAATAACAGAGCTATTTATTTCTATAAGCCCAGGCTTAAACTATGGAACACACCAAAGAATTTCATTTGGCATTTGAAAAATACTCCCTCCTGCCTAAGGTTCTTGGTGAACAGAGATTCATGAAGTGGTCTTATTCTTGAGCGGGCAACAAGTGGTTAAAAGCATGGCGTGTAGGACCTGACCACCTGGGCTCAAACCCAGGTGGGGTTTCCAGCTCTAAGTGGGAAATGATCTACCTTCTGGCCTGATGGCTGGAGGGATGTAAATGAAGACTCCAAAGTAGTGAAAGTGTACGTAAGCACTTGCTATTTCTCTATCTGCCCACAACACACCTAAATATCTGGCTCACCTTTTTATTTTACAGTTACGGGCACCGAAACAGGTTCAAGGTGTGTCCACTGCGTGGCCCAGGAGGGATCCTGCCCTGCTTTCCTGGGGCAGGCAGCTCTGTGCAGGTACCCAGCTGCTGTGTGGGAATCTTTCACACAGATGGTTCCCCTGGGACCCAGGCAAGGTCAATGGCAAGAACAGAATCTGAGGTCCATTCAGGCCCTGTTTTATCTTTGTACATTAATCTCCCTCTCCATCGACACCCCCCCCCAAGTTATTTTCACCTTTTCATCTCTTGGGAAGTGCATTATGGCCTGGGATGTTCGGAGAAGCCAAGCTGGCTGGTGACATCAGAGAGACTGGGAAGCTGCCTTAGCAGAACACTTTCAAGGGACTAAGCTCAAAGTTACTTCTTCCCCAGGGTTTTGATAATTCCTCTCACCAATTGTAGCACTCTGTCAAGATTAACTAATTAATCCTCACCATACACCCCAGAGAGGAAATTAAAGCTAATGCTTTCATATGTGTAAAGCAGCTTTTGTCTAAGGATTACGAACACTGATGCATTTGTCTCTGAGGACAACATTGTAAGTTCTGGAGATGACAAGGAATGTGTTCATTATTATTTCAAGAACTGGGAGTTAAAAAAAGGATCTCCCTCCAGAACACAGAGGAGAAGACTGGCGGCTAGGCAGGGACATGGTGCCAAGATCACCACAGGAGCACACTGTGAACTTTCAGCTGGGACTGTGCCCCTCCCCACTCTGTTCACCCTCTTTAGATTCAAAATTCCCAGGGATCGTGCCCACACTAAGGAACAAGAGATGGTTCTCGGGGGTATTCATGAACATGAAGGACCTCCTGTTCTGACTCTCCCATCTGTGCCCATATTGTTGGTTCCTTGTCACTTCTATTTGCTAAAGTTCTGCTTGTGATTGAGATGAAGTGGAGCCAGTAGCCAACAGGGGGAGGAAAGTACCTGCATAAGACATGATGGGCTATGAAAGAAAAGAGGAGGTGAGCTGGGCGAGAGGAAGAGAGAGAAGCCTGCTAAAGCTCTGGGATCAGCAAATGGGGTGAACCTGGGGGAAAAAGCCATTTGTGCCACACTGGCCAATGTTAGTTGTATGATTCCTTTGAAATTTGTAGCCAAGGTGGGACCTGCACCATAGTGCATTGTATGAAAGGTGCTTCACAAAGAGGGATCTTGAAAACAACCAGGGAGATGCAAATGGTCATTTTGGAGACAATTCTTCCATAACAGCCAAGCATCCTTTGTTCTGGGCCCCAGGTAATTGGGTGCTGATTTCCCTTCCCGATCAACAGCTGTGACTCCAGAGCTCTGAGTCTTGGACCTGCAGAATCTGGTGTTTGTTGCTGCTGAGCAGCAGGTAGACAGCAGCTCCCTCCAGGCCTCTTGGGAATAGGGGTGTCAGAAGGAAAAGCTCCTGCTCAGCTTCCAAGTCAAGAAGGAGAAGGAATGAGGACTTAAATACATGATCTCATTTGAACTACACTTCAAGCTTATAAGGCTGAACAGTAAGTAAATGGACACCTCTTACCTCTCCAGTCCGGCACCCTTTTCTTTTGGAAACAGACTTTTCCACAACCATTGCATTCTAGGGGATGCCAATCACAGGAGTGTCTTATCTCTCTGGTTTTGTCCTTCCCGACTCCCAAGGTTGGGTGTATAGCTCTAACTAGGTCATTGCCTCTTTTGTGGAGATATGAATCTTATGGGAGACACTTTCAGGGAGACAGAATTCTTTATAGATTCTGGACAGCACTTTAGTCAATTATACATGTTGCCAACGTTTTTCCCCCCTGGCCAATGCTTGTCTTTTTGCTTTTTTTTGTTGTCTTTGTTGAATGAAATTTTAAAGTTTATGCAAAAAATTATCAGTCTTTCCTTTATGGTTTAACATGGCAAGAGATTGTGGTATCCACAAAATCGTCTTTACTATAGCAGCAACACTCTACTAAAAAAGAAAAGCCCAGAGAGGCTAAAAATCTTCATAAGGCCATGCAGCTAGTTAGTGAATTTGTAGGTTCCACAAAGAGCTAGCATTTATTATATTCTTCCTCAAAGCCCTAGGAATCAGGAACTATGATTAATTTTACATATAAGAAAACCAAAGCTACACTGCCATGTTATCTCTACACTGGGCTTCTCTGTGGCATTGCTATGCCATGAGAGAGAGGATTAAACCTAATTAAATCCAACAAATCTTTAATAAGTACCTCCCCTACATAGAGCTCCACGGTGGGTGCCGCAGGGCAGGCCAAGGTGAATAAGATGTGGCCACACAGACTCTGATCTAGGGACCTGATGATCTGGTCAGATGGTGAGACAGAACCACACAGGTGTCTTGGGAGAGGAGAAAGAGCCTTAGGGTTCAGGGTGAACACCTTCAGGTGAGGTTTCCAGGAAAGCCCTCCTGATATCTGAGATGCCATCAAGATATCTGGGGGAAGGGTTTTCTAGGGATAAGGAAGAATTTGAACAAAAGCACATGAGCTGGAAGGCACAGGGATAAAGCCAGGCTGTGTCTGATTGGAGCCAGGCTGGGGAAGAGGCTGTCCACAGAGCTGGACTGGTCCAGCCTGGGTTCCCCATTCAGCAACTTCTGTGTAAGAGCAATCATGGTGACCAGGTGAGTGGCATTGCAGGTTACAGGGCTTGCAGGTGGAAACTTGAGGAGGTCGTTTAAATCTTTCTTGCTTGAACCACCTTTTATAGTGTTAATACAAAGTCTATATCACTGTATTCTGATAGACTTTCTGAACTTTATAGAACCTCATATGTAAGGCAATTGAGGCTGCAAAAATGCTCTGATCGTAGGAGTTCTTTCCAGAGTTAACTCCCCCTCTTGTGAAGCTAGCATAGTGTGTATTCTGTTGTAGACCCCGAGGGATTCAGCTACTGATCTCTAGCTTGATATCAGCTACTTTCAGCAAAATTTCTTAGCTCTCTCTGAATTTCTCCAACAACTCAAGCTTATAAACTTCTTAATTTGACCAGCTTCTTCAACAAAAGACTAATTCATTGTTAGGTCCTGAAGCCCTGGGTCTCCCACCGGACACAGAGCAGGTGCTCCACATACATTTGGGGAGTGAGTGGACATTGGGAGAAATGAAAGAATGAATTCCTCAGCCCTGTAGCAGCGGCTGCTGTGGCCCAACTGTGCACACAGGGGTCAAGAAAAGATGCCCAAAGAGCTTGCCTTAGGCTGATGTTGCAGGGGGCTGGGAAGAGTTCCTGAGACCCTATTAATTCTGATCCAGGCTCAGCTGCTGCCGCAGAGACCTGGCTTAAACAAAACACAGTTCTATTTCTCCTTCATGTCAAAGTCCAAACCAGTATATGGCCTAGCTCTTGAGTTATCAGAGATGTGGAATCCTTCCATGAGGGAGCTCTGTCATCCCCAGAGTGTTACATTAGCGATAAAACCCTCCATTATATCCACACTCCAGGCAGAAAGGAGGGGATGAGAAGAAAGAGAAGGTTATGTTCCTTCTATTAAAGGTATGTGTTATTGATAGGAAATTTTTATACTGATGATTAGTGATTGTAGGATGTTGGGGATGCAAATCAAGTCAAGATGGAGCCTGGCACTTTGCCAGGAGGAGTGGTTTGTGAAGCAACACCAGCAAGCCATTAAGATGATGAGGATTCCTTATTGGCTGACTGCTGTATCTAGATGATGTTAATTGAATTAAGCTGTGTGTAATTAGTTGGGTATATATACCTCTGCTGTCCTCCAGAGAAGCGGCTCCTGCTACCTTGGGTGCCCGATACTTTGAGTTCTCACTCATTTCCCGCTGAGTTCACTCACAATAAAGTTGTTCCCATTTCAATCTTCAAGTTGCTTGTCACCTCCCGGTATTTGCCCAGCAGGACTGCGGCAGTAGGATAATTAGTTGGCTAAATAGAAAAAAATAATATATCTATCCCTTAAAGAATAGAATTGTTCTTTTAAGGAAACTATTTTAAAAATAAAAATATATGTAGGTATATATTTGTCTGACCTTGGTGTGAAGAAGCAAAGAATAAAATCATAAAAGAAATTTTGATTTGATTAAGATTTTTAAAAATTAAGTTAAAAACTCTATAAATAAACCTTAAAGATAATTAGAAAAAAAAATCCAGCAAATAAATAAGCAACTTTAATATCTAAAGAGTTTTTAAAATCAATAAGAAAAACACCTTCATTAAACAATGACCAAAGGACCTGATCAGATAATTTGAAATAAGCAATAAAAATACAAAAAAACTCCATCTTCAGTAGTGATCAAGTCAATGAAAATTAAAATGACAATGTAGCATAGGTCTTCATTTATTATACTGCCAAAGATGTTTAAAAGTTGTCTTATCTGGTGATGAAATGGAGATTCTTATATGTAGTTATAACTGATTAGATCCTTTCTGGGAAAATTTGGTAATGTATATCAAAAACATTTTAAATATGCATATTCTTTGACTAAACAATGCCTTTTTCAGAATTTAATGTATGCACATAGGCAGCAATCTTGCAAAGATTTATGTGTTAAGCATCATTACTAACAACAGAGGAAAAAAATCAATTTAAGATATTATTTGGACAGTAGAATGAGTTGGACATAACTTTCCAAGTTCATATATAAATACATGACCTGTGTAACTCCACATCATGTACAACCATGAGAATGGGAAATTGTACTCCATGTATGTATAGTATGTCAAAATACACTCTACTGTCATGTATTTCTAAAAAGAATAATTTTTAAAAAAAGATTATTTGGGGCTGAGGACATAGCTCAGAGGTAGAGTGTCCTGGGTTTGATCCCTAGGACCAAAAAAGCCAAAAAGTGTTTGAATACATGATGATTGCTTCATGTGGCAAAATTTTATGCTGCCTTTAAAAAGTTATTTTATGGGGCTGGGGTTGTGGCTCAGCGGTAGAATGCTCACCTCACATGTGCAAGTCTCTGGGTTCGATCCTCAGTACCACATAAAAGTAAATAAATAAATAAAATAAAGTTAAAAAAAAGTTATTTTATTCTGCCTTTAAAAAAGTAAGTGCAAGAAACTAGGTGCCTTAGCTTTCTGTCATGTGATAAAATAGCTGAGATGATCACTTAAAAGCAGGAAAGGTTTATTTTGGCTCATGGTTTTGGAGGTTTCAATCTGTGGTCAGTTGGAGCCATTGCTTTGGGCCTATGGTGAGGCAGAGCATCATGGTGAAGTAGGTGGCAGAGAAAGTCCTCATATCATGGCAGCTGGGAGGCAAAATGAGAAGAAGGAAGAGACTGGAATCAATATCCTCTTCAAGAATCTCTCTTCAAGGACACACCCCCAATGACCTAACTGCCTCCCTCTAGGCTCCACCTCCTTAAAGTTCTACCACCTCTCAATAGTACCACAAACTGGGGTCTATGGGGACATTTTATACATGGGCTTTGGGGACATTTCATATCCAAACTATAACTCTAGTTAGATATTTCATATCTAAATTATGAGAAGATATCTATAGTTGGATAATTTATATCTAAACTAGGAAAATGCTTACAATGTAACAATCAGAGAAACAAATCAGGTATACAGTGACCTGCAGGCCTTCAATGATCTGAATGTCCCCCACTCCACCCCCAGTTCTGATCCTATCTCTTACTACTACTCTGCCTCTTCCTCACCATATTATAGCAACTCTGGACTCCAGAATGTTCTTCCTTCCCACCCAGTCTTCACAGCCTCACGACTTTGCACATGCTAGTCTTTCTTCCTGAAACACTCTGCTTGGAGATATTGCATGGCTGTTCCTTCCTTCTTTGGTCTCTGGTTGAATCTCACCTTAGCCAGATGATCCCTGACTACCTCCTGAAAACAGTAACCACTCCTTACCCCCATGCTTTTCCCTTTACTTCCAGTTCCCTTAACTTGCCTTATTTTTCTTAGCATTTATTGCTGCCTGGCACATGCCGTATATTTATTTGTTGTCTATCTCCCCTTGAGGCCTTCCATTGAGGACAGGGAATATTTATAAATAAAATATAACTATAATCAACAATTGATATGACTCTGATATAAAAACTTTAGGTGATAAGTAGATAGAGGTCAAAAGAATGAGGAGGTGATGCCTTATTACTCTCTGTTCTATGTTGACTGTGACTACTCTTGGGAGGCCAGATTATTGGTGGTTTTGATTTGTTTCATTATTCTTTTCTGCAGTTTTGAAACATTTTGCAGTAAATGTATGTTGTAATCAGAGAGAAACCAATGTGTTGTTATAATTTCTTTTTCTTTTTGTGGTGTTGGGGATTGAACCCAGGGGTACTACTCTACCACTGAGCTATACCCTCAGCCCTTTTTATTTTTTGAGATGGGATCTCATTAAATTGCTGGGGCTATCCTCAAACTTGTGATCCTCCTGCCTCAGCCTCCTGAGTCTCTTGGATTGTAGACATGCTCTACTCTGCCAGGCTTGTTATTATTCTAAAATTGTCATAATGTGAAACTATAATGCACTAATAAAAACATAAAATAATAAAAATCACTCCATACCTGTGCTAGTCAAATGTTCCAAATGGTAGAACGATTCTATTGTTTTAGAAGTGCTCACTGTTTCCATTTTACCAATCTGGTGACTCTTCCATGGGGCTGTATTTTATCAGCTACTGCCTCCTGGTATTTCCTTCCTCTGCCTGTTCTACTTCAGCAAGTACCTCAGGGTTCTGGGATTTCTTCTAGAAGCTACTCAGTGTACAAAGCAGCTTATTACTCTCTGTTCTTAGTGGGCGCCAACTTGGGGTTCCCCAGGTCTTCCTCTTCCCCCAGCAACCCAGCCTCTTCCTGGAGTTCTCTCCTGGGACCTGTATTGCTGGGTACTTGGAAGGATGAGGCATGGCCTTTCACAGCCCCTCGGGCCTCCAAGGCAGAAGGAAGGGTTACTTAGGAGACACTAATTGAGAACAGAGAAGCCTGAGCTGGGACCCCTAGGATGAGCAGTGGGAGGGATCACCAGCCAGCTCTTTAGGAAGCCATCCAAATTTATCTGCAGGGGCCTGAGCTGCAAGATTCTGTCCTTAGAAGGAGGTCTAACACCTTAGGGCTCCCTTTATTTATCTCTCCATGCTTCTTCCTAGCCTGAAGTCCCCAGCTGCACAAGGTAAATGAAAGGTGGTTACCCACAGACAGACACTATTGTTTTACTTGCCACAGTACCTCATTTATTTAAAAATAATGATCTAAATATAAAGAGTAGCCATCCCAGTGAAACCAGGAGCACATCTGTAATGACCAGTGGGTGCACGGACCTGGGCTGGGAGGAAGGAAATCATCAGGAACAACAGGATAATGTTCCTCCCCCAGGGCACCGACAGTGGGGAGCATTTTCAAGGTGAGGTAGATGACACTCAGTCATTATTTATAGAACCAGCGGGGAGGGCTTGTGAGCTGCCAGGAAGCCTGTGTCAGTCAGGGACAGCACTGGCTTTGTTTGAGCAAGGATGACTGCAGTGCCCTGCCCCCCGGCCAGTGGCTTCAGCCCTTCCCAAGGAGGAGGGCTTCCTTTGCCTGTCCCCTGAATGTGGCTCACAATAGTCCTGGTTGTGCCTTCTTAGAATGTGGGCAATGTGCGGCAGTTCTGCGGATTTCTGAATCACAGCTGACCAGGATAGAACATCAAAATGTGTCCATTGTCCGTAAGCCAATTTGTACCACCATTTTAAAATCCTCAAACACCACATCGGGCTCCTCCTCTGCAGTCTGACCATATGTGAATTATCAGTAAGCATCTCAAAGAGTTCCTGTGCCTGGCATACAGTAGATGCTTAATTAATACTTCATGGGATGGGTCAATTTTTGGAATCTGTCTTTGAAAGTGCATTTTAAACATTCCAAAACCGGTGATTCCAGGGGCTGGGGCTGGGGCTGAGCAGTAGAGCACTTGCCTAGCATGCAAGGTGCTGGGTTCGATCTTTAGCACCACATAAAAATAAATAAATAAAATAAAGGGGGGAGAAAACCCCAAAACCAAAATGGTGATTTCTCATAAAATTTTTCATTAGAGCAATATTCATGGGGATGCTTCTCAGGAATTTCCCATTTCTGAGTTTTCAAATGCCAAACAGGGAGGGGGTCTCTAAGTCCCTAGGGATGCTAAATCTGTCTCAACAATATAGGATGGTTTTCCTGAGGCAGACACTGTTCTAGGTGTTTGCACGTATGAACTTAGCTAATCCAACCACTGCAAGGTAGGGGCTCTTATTATTTCTATTTTACAGATAAGAAAATGGAGTCATGCAAAGATTTGATAAATTGCTCAATACTGCACCAATAAGTGGTATTTTTTTTTGGGGGGGGTTGAACTAAAAAGGGCAACAATAATAGCAGCAAAGAATGGGGTCTTCTGCTATGGCCTTAGTCCCCTCCTGAGTTTAAGCCACTAATTTAAAAATTTTTTTTATTTGTACAGTAGAGTGTATTTTGACATATTATTAATATATAGAGTTTAACTTCCCATTCTTGTGGTTGTACATGATGTGAAGTTACACTGGTCTTGTATTCATACATAAACAGGAAAGTTATATCCAATTCATTCTACAGGCTTTTCTATTCCCATCCCCCTCCCTTTCCTTCATTCCTTTTTACTTATCCAATGAATTTCTGTTCTTCCCCTCCCACCCTCCCTTGTTGTGGATTAGCATCCACATATTAGAGAGAACATTCAGCCTTTGGTTTTTTGGGATTGGCTTATTTCACTTTCGCTTAACATGATAGTCTCCAGTTCCATCCATTTGCTGGCAAATGCCATAATTTCATTCTTCTTTGTGGCCGAGTAATATTCCATTACACACACACACACACACACACACACAAGTTCCTGTGGGCATCAGGCCTGCTGTATGACACTGGTCCTTCTGAGGGGCTGGCTTCATGGCTACTACCTCCTAGGTGACCTGGTACTATCAGAGGGACCATTCACTCTTTGGGGCCTTCAGTGATTTCTAGGGGGCATTATTGTCTGTATATTCATATATATATATTCAATATATTCATATATATATGAATAGGCAGTAATGCCCCATGGAAATACACACACACACACACACACACACACCACATTTTCTTTATCAATTTCTTTATCCATTTCTTATTTATCCATTTCTTTATCCATTTATCTTTGAAGGGCACCTAGATTGGTTTCATAGTGTGGCTATTGTGACTTGAACTGCTATAAACACTGATGTGGCTGTGTCACTCTAGTATGCTGATTTTAAGTCCTTTGGGTATATGCCAAGGAATGGTATAACTGGGTCAAATGGTGGTTCCATTCCAAGTTTTCTGAGAAATCTCCATACTGATTTCCATAGTGGCTGCACCAATTGAAGCCACTAATTTCTTAAGCCAGTCCTTAACCTTGGCAGCATATTGAGGACTCTTCCTGTCCAGATAATAAGCCTGCCTGGTTTGTGGCCCTGGTCTCCTGTACCCCAATAGTCCACCATTAATGGTTAAAATAAGGAATTACAATTTGTACAAACGTGGGCTAGACTTCTGGTGCTGTCAATTATTAGCTATGTGACCTCCGATCCTTAACTTCCCCATCTATAAAAAGAGGAAAATAGCCATATCTCTGCCTCTAGGGTCTCTGATGTCAGCCATTTCTGGCTTACCCCACACCCGTGACACAGATGAGGCCCCTGAGCCACACAGATGCTGAACACGAGCCAACCTGGAAGCCTGTGGCCTTCTCTGGCAGGATTGGAGCCATTGTTCTGCGGCTGGGGAGGGCCTTCTGGCAGGGGCAGCAGAGGGCTGCAGCACCTTCGGTAGACATCTGCCTCAGAGATTTCCTCTCCTTTGCTGTGTGGAGACAGAAGCTCTTCCTTCAGAGGCTGAAGTAAATGCAGTTGAAAGAAACTACTTTGTGGAACAACACTTGGGGCTGGCTGGAGGCTGGCAACAGGACTGGAAGTGGCCTAGCCCCGGGGCACGTCCCAGGGCTCCGCTCAGAGACCTCAGGGCCAACAGTGGCTCTCTGTTTACTCAGGGGTTTCCTCACTGGAGCTGCCGAGGAGGAAGCAGCTTTGTGAGGAAAGGGAAAACATGTGGGTTAGACAAGGTCCTCGCAGGCCTAGCCGAGCTCAAGCGGCTGCCTACACCTGGGCTCCTGCCTCCAAGCAGAGAAGGGGCCTGGGGTGCAGTCTAGTCCCTGTGGGCATCAGGCCTGCTGTGTGACATAGGCCCTTCTGAGGGGCTGGCTTCATGGCCACCACCTCCTGGGTGACCTGGTACCATTAGGGGGACCATTCACTCTTAGGGGCCTTCAGTGATTTCTAACCCAAATTGGTCTGTCTATTCACTCATTTTGTTGGAGTTCTTCCTCATCCTTGGTGGGAAGCAGCTTATAAAGTAGAATGATGTGTTGACATTATGCTGTGAAAGGTCACCATATTAGAAGAGAGAGGTTTGCTTTTCTAATGAGGCCCTCACTTGGAAAAAAAAAGAATTCACGCCTGTCTCCTGGAATGAAGGGTGAGCTTCAGAGACCCCTTGGCTCTGACTGTTTGGGGGATGTGGGGGAGGAGTGGGTGGGCACAGGGCAGAGGGTGAAAGGAAGAAGGGAGAGATGAAGGAAGCAGGGGCTTATTTGTATTCAGAGTCAGACTCTGCATGGATTGCAGTAAGTCCATCCTTACTGGAAGGCCACACTTACTGGAAGCAAATACGTGATTTTTACCATCCTCTGAACTCTCGGCCACCTGTAATCAGCTGCAAGAAAAATTGGATTCTTTCTGGAATTGGGCTGTGGTTTCTAGGGGTGGATAGAACAGCACGGGCTATCTTTGTTCTGTAGGCTGCGTATTTCCCATGTGCTGGCACCTTGCGTCATGTTGAGAGGCAAAAGGCCTCTGGGGACTGAAGGGCTTCTATTCTTGCTGGGGAGACTTTAGCCGTGAACATCAGATTCAGCAGCAGTCGAAAGACAAGTGGGACTCTCTGGTGAGAGGTGATCCAGGGAGGCTTTGTGGAGAAGGCAGCTTACCCGCTAGCCTTGTCCGGTGACAGAACAGAAAGTGAGTGGGACTTGGGCTGGAACAGTGAGATCTTGGGGACACAGCAATAAGATGGCCTTCAATTCAGCGATAACAAGGTTTTTGAAAGAGCACTTGACTCTGCCTTAAAATCTTCCTCCCCACCATGGGCAACTGGCCTTGAATGGGTCAGCTCACAGGGCTGGACACAGACTCCAGGACAGATGGAAGGCCTGGCCCAGCCTGGGCATGGGGGTTCAGGGGGCTCTGCACTCTGGGTTCTTGGACATTCTGGCAAAGAAGCTCCAATTATAAATCTATACTGGGAAATAAGAGAAACTAAGGGATATACTGATGCCCTCAACAGAAGCTCAGGAAGACTTGGCTTGCTGGAAAAATAAGCCCTACACCCACTATAAGTGCAAAGCCCGCTCAGGCCCTTTTCTGGGCAAGGCTGCAGCTGGGCATAGGGCAGGTGGCCATAGGGCAGGCAGGGTTGCATGGGCTGGGCTGGAGCATGTGGCAGTACCCCCAGAGCCTAGGGTACCTGGATGGCTTCACAATGCCTGAGAAATCAGTCCAGCTTGGATTTTCAAGTCAACAAAGCTCTAAGTCCCTCCTTCTAGGACTTGTACCAGATGCAGCACAAGGTGACCTGGACTATTCCAATTCGGACCTCAGCTCCTCTGTACCACCCACTTTGTTAATGACTGATTTCCCTTGGGCACAATAAACTTAGAAATGTGTTTGATTTTTTCCCCCCTTTGGAACTATTTCAAAAATGTCCTCTTTTTTGTTTTCACCAGAATTTCATAGGAAAGAAGAATCTGGGAAAGATTGGTACAGAAAATAAGAAAAGCAGAATTGGGTGGGTAGTTACAATGTCAGGGGATTTGGAAGAAGAAATATTTCTTTTATATTTGTCATTGCACCCAGTGGAGAAATGGTTTTAAGCCATTCCGAGAAATGTGAGCAATGCAGAGGGATTTATGCAGATCAGTAGCAAAGTACCTCATATACAGTTCCTTACATTTGCAAGAAGATTTTGTAAATAATCAAGAATAATATTTTAGGGCTGTGGCTATGATTCAGCGGTAGAGCACTTGCCCAGCATGTGTGAGGCACTGGGTTCGAGCCTCAGCACCACATAAAAAAAAATAAAGTTATTTAAAAAAAAAAAAAAGAATAACATCTTAGGGCTGGGGATGTGGCTCAGCAATAAAGCACTTGTCTAGCATGCATGAGGCCTTAGGTTCAATCCCAGGTACTGCAAAAAAAAAAAAAAAAATTTAAACCAGGGAAATGTGTAAGAGATTGATCTTGGACTGTTCCAGGTAGTATCTGCTATGGTGCCTACAATCTGTGTGGCAAATTTGATACCAGAGCTGAGAAAACTTTGGCTAAAGAATCCAAGAGAAAGAATCTAAGAGAGGAAAGATTTTTCATTAGCTGAACTGGGGTCATGGGATTTTACACTTTACTCTGCTTTAATATGACCATCATTGCCATGTTCTCTTATGCTATGGACTATTTAGAATTTGCAAAGTTCACTTTTAGAATGTCATTTAATGTGCACTCTGATAACACAATGTTCTATTTCTAAGTTTGTTTTTCAAGCTCTGAGTTTGTTGAACTCAAATCCTCTGCATAGAGTCTGAGTTAAGGTTTTTAGCATGCCTATTTTCTGTTTCCAACTGGAAAAGTATTAATAGCAGAATATTTTCCTTTCTTTCTTTCAAATAAAAGCAAAGTCCTCTTAGTGAAAAATTTTCAGCATTACTGCTGCATTTTCCATTGCCACACTGTGCTGAGAACGCGTGTGCTTTGATCCTGCCTCTACTTTTCAAAGACATAGCAGCTACCTTAGTTCAGGTCTCATCATCTCTTCCTTTAATTATTATCATTACATAACTACTTTTCTGACTTCTTCTACTACTCCCCTTCCCACACTGAACTTCATAATGTCAAACTGCACTTTGGAAGTACAGGTCACAGATAGTTGACAATAGGCAGGCAGGGATTCAGGAAAGCAGGCAATGCCGTAGATGCTGTGGGTAATGGGTGCTGCCTTGGCCAAGGGCAATGAGGTGATGTCTATTGAAACTGGAAGTACAGATATCCTTTCACACAAAGCTCTACTTCCAGGAATTTATCTTACAGATATTCTTGTACAAGCAAAGACGGATTGTGAGGGTGTTAATTTTGGCATTGTTTAAAATGACAAGATATTGGAAAACAGCTAAAGGACCGTTGGTAGGTGCAATTAAAATGGATGATGGGCTGTGTAAGGGTCATTTGTGGGTTGCTACCTTGGCATCCATTCCCTCTTTCTCCTCTTAATGGTTGGCTGGGGCTGACCCCACTCTCATCTCTGGGGTGGAACCCAACTGGCAGAAGCCATAGTAACTGTTTCAAATACAATAAAATCTTATCTAATCAGAAGGATCAGAATAAATAGGAGGCTTGAAATAGTTGCATCCACAAGGGGAAAGACTAGAGCTTCTAGAGTCCTGGAGGTGGAAGCTAACCAAAGGGATTCGAGACCAAAGGGCAAGCCCACTGATGTCAAACTATGCAGCATGCTGATGCTGCGTGAATTCCCTCTCAGGTTTGGCTGGTTTTGGTTTCAGCTGGTCTGAAATAAGTTGTTTTTCTCTTGCAACCATGAGGATCCTATCCAAGTAATCATGAAAGAAAAAGTAGGCCAGGCGTAGTGGCTCACACCTGTAATCCCAGCAACTTGGGAGGTTGAGGCAGGAGGATTGAGAGTTCAAAGCCAGCCTCAGCAACAGGGAGGCACTAAGCAACTCAGTGAGACCCTATCTCTAAATAAAATATAAAAAAAGTGCTGGGGATGTGGCTTAGTGGTCAAGTGCTCCTGAGTTTAATCCCTGATACCAAATAAATAAATAAATAAATAAATAAATAAATAAGATTTGCTTGTACCATGTGGAATGATCTCTGTGATACCTTGCACAGTGAAGATATTATACAATGAATGTAGAATATATTCCCTATATGTAAATAAAATCTGAGAGTGAGTGCTTGTGTGCGTGTGTGTATGTGTGTGTGTTTGTGTGTGTGTGTGTGTGTGTGAGAGAGAGAGAGAGAGAGAGAGAGAGGGGAGGGGTGGGGAGACAGAGAGACAGACACACAGAAAAACATATAAATGTTTCAGCTAGTCTATGGCGTGCCTTTGAACAAATTAGGAAACACGTCCTCATTGATGTATGTACCTTCCAGCCAGGGAGCAATTTGGCAAGCCAGCCGCAATGGATTTGAACTTCCTCTGGTCTTCTTGACTGGGTGACCTTGTGCAGTATACAGCTGGCACAAAAGTATTCTGTGGACCTTTGTATATAAATATGCATGCTTGTCTATGATACTTCTGGTAGGATTTATTTATTGGTACTGGAGTTTGAACCCAGGGTGCTTTACCACTGGGCTATATTCCCAGTCCTTTTTAAATTTTTGAGACAGAGTCTTACTAATTGCCCAGGCTGGTCTGGAATTTTTGATCCTCCTGCCTCAGTCTCCCAAGTCACTGGGATTAGGGGCATGGGCCACCAGCCTGGCTTGGTAGGATATATGGGAAACTAGAAAGAGCAGTTGCTTCTGGGAAGGGAGAACTGGGAGTTTGGCCACAGGGGATGGAAAGGAGGCTCATCCTTCTATACCACATTTGGAGAGTAATTTGTTCACAAATTACTTTTCAAATCTAGCTTCTTAAATAAAGAAGAAAGCAAAACAAAACCTACAAGCTTGATTTGAGTTCCTCTCTTGCTTAAGAAAGGCTTCAGTGATTCTGCAGGGAGACATTCCTGATGCTTGAGCACTTCATTCAAAGGCCTCTTACAACTGGCCTCAGCCTGCCTTCCCTGCGGTCTGTCCGGCCACGCCTTTCCCTCACAGGTAGGACGGTCATGATTCATCTTAGGATCAGGCTTGTTGGCCCCCCTGCTCCAAATGCTGTTCTCTGCTCTGCCCCAAGCTCCACCCGGGGAACTACCCCTCATCCTACCAGATCTTCCCTGCTTGGGTGCACCCATAGTCCTTTGTGCCTTTCTCTTTCTTGCTTCTGGCCCATTTGATAAACTTGCTATTCTATGAGTGAGTTCTTTGAGGAACCAGGGTCTCTCTGGATGTGAGATAGTCAGTGCTTGTAACTTGATGGGAATAGGTGACTCAGAGCTGTTCTGTGAAAGAATAGAGGTGGGTTCAGATTCCTTTTAACTAAACTGTTCTATTCCGTTCAGATTTCTTTTTTTCTTACAGCTACAAATCCTTATCTATTCTTTACCTTTCTGCTCAGTAGCAATTAGCCAGGTTGTAGCACATCTAGAGTTTCCAACAGAGCCCCAATTGCATTTCCTCACTCATACTAGCTCAGGGAGTCCTCTTTCACTTTCCAAAGGATGCAGCTGAGATCTAGAGCAGGTCCAATGACCCTTTTATTAACTCTTTTTCTGCCTTAACACCTTTAGCCTGTCAGAAAAGGCTCATCCGGTTCAGAAAATTGAAAAGGCTTGGGAAGAGCAAAAGGGGAGAAAAGAATTTTAAAATCAAGGTTAGTTATTCGGGCATCTGTCCCACCTGGCAGTCTGTCCCCTTGGTATGCCTCCTCCTCTGGAGACTTGTTCGGGAGCGATTCCCATGGAGGAGCATTCCTGTTAAATAACCAGAATAGGAATCTGACATCTGTACTAATATCAGTAAGGCAGAATCTTTGCAGGAAAGAGGTGCCGTGAGGCAACAGCTCACTCCTTCCTCCAGAGGAGCTGGCCAGGGCTGCCTGGGCAGACCCTGACTCCCAATGGGACAGCTACTGCTGGCAGCACTGTGGGAGTTCCAGAAAGATCCAGATGGCTGTTGACTGGCTAATGATGAATAAGGAAAATAAACTATCAAACCCTTTTCTGTTTTTTATCTTCAAGAGCAATGATTGGTCACAGGAGCTAGCCTCTGGGGTCTGGGAAAATGATACAACCAAGGCATTGGACAACAGAGTCAGGGCTTCCTCAGACCATCTAGTGTCTGAATGACTCAGAAAGAAAGCACCCAAATGGGCTGAGACAGCCCCACAGTAGGGCACAAGGCCTGCAAGTTGGCACCTCTGTTCAAAGAGTGTTTATTACTCTGGTTACTCTAGCCCCATGCTGGGACCTAAGTCTTGGCTCCCACTTGCCTCTGCAGCTAGCAGTCATTATCGCAGTACACGAACTGCACAACCGTACTGCAGCCCAGAAGGCAGAGCTTTATGGGCATTTAGAAAGAAGAGATTAGAGAAAAGTGAATTGATAACTGAGGTTTCTATCATTGTTCAAGGTCATTTTCTCCAAAGTGTGGGACATCCTATAAGAATCACCTAAGGTACTTGCTAAGAATGCATATTCCACAGACCCACCTCGGACCAAGACCCACCCCCAGACTCTCTGGAGACTGGGCCCCAGTCTGGATTTTCAGCCAGCCCCCAAGTGTTTCTAGTGCACACTTAAGAACTGCAAGTTTGGCAGCTGTTCCACTGAAGTCCTTGGAATCTAGAACTTACGGGCTGGACAGAGCAAAAATAGGCCATGTATTCATGAGCTCTGCAGTGTTACCTCCTCGGGTGTCCTTGAGGCCTTTCCCGAAGGTTTCTTTACTGGGTTTTGGGGCTGATGTCATTGTTTTTCCTGGCACCAAGGCTTGACTGTTTCTTAAAAGGCACTTTTAAATGTAACAACTTTTTGGATAAAAACTCTAGGAATCTTGAAACAAAGAGTGGGTACAACTCATGATTTCACACTATGCCTCCTCAGTTTGGTCCCCTCCTGCCACCTGGTCCTAAGATAGAGAATGTTCCAGGCTGACCCACTTGAAGAAAGCCTCCTAGAGTGGCCATGTTGCCATTTGTGTTCCCATCCTTCAAGAGAGTCAAACGACTTTACGTTAAACTGTGGAACTGCCCATATTGCTTTGCTATGCTGGTTACTTCTGTCATTTTGGGTAATGCTTGAAATGTGAATGTGATTAGCCCATATCTGGCTATCTTTTTTTTTTTTTTTTGCTACAGGGGATTGAACCCAAGAGAGCTTAACCACTAAGCCACTGAGCCATTTAACCACATCCCCAGCCCTTTTTATATTTAATTTTGAGACAGGGTCTCATCAAGTTCCTCAGGACCTGGCTAAGTTGCTGAGGCTGGCTTTGAACTCATGATCCTCCTGCCTGAGCTTCCCGAGCTGCTGAGATTACAGGTATATGCCACCACACCTGGCTCCATCTTTTATTTAGAGTTTGTCTGGAAATGAATTTTAGCTGAGCCAACCTGTGTGTATATAGATAATTTATATATAGATATCCATTGCTCTGGGCCAGAGTGGTGATTACATGCCCAGCCTCCTCCCCTTAGGGGATGAACTCATTCATAGTTTTTACATTGTTGCCCTCATGCCAAGCATGATGGAAGTTACACTAGTGTGAGAGTTTGAATTGTGCCCTGCCCTCAAGTTTAATCTAGAACTATACTGTCCAATAGAGTAGCCATTAGCTACATGTGACTTGGGAGTATTGGAAATGTGGTCAGTTCCAATGTTTGTTAAGGGTAAAATACACAGTGGGTTTTAAAGACCTAGTAGGGGGGAAAAAGTATGTCAGATATCTCATTGACAATTTCCATGTTGAAATAACAACATTATGGGTATAGTATATTAAATAACATTGTTGTTAAATTTATTTTATCTGTTTTTTTTTTTTAAATGATGCTACTAGATAATTTATGTTGCTATTGGACTACTTTGCTCTAGAGGTCAAGAAAATCCATTATCTATGATCAAAGACATGTGATTACTGTTGGGATAACGGAAGGAGAAGGTGAGCTGGGAGTGATTTGCAAGGGCCCTAACTTGACCCTGGGAGTTAGGGAAAGACTTCAGGAGGAAGTGGTATAAGTAGGCATGAGGTGCAGAGTGCAGGTGAGGGGCATGGGAGTACTGTGTATTTGGGAACTGTGAGCAGTTCAGTGGGGCTGTAGTCAAGTGTTGGGGAAGTGGGGAAGAAGAGACTTAGAAATGGGGAAGTCAGGCCATGAGGAGGGGAACCTGACCTGGTTCTTTGTGCTAGGGAGGGCTATGACCTTCTTTTGCAGGAAACAGGATTGAGAGTGTTAGAGATGAATGGATCTTTGGTTTCCTTTCCACCTGCAGTGAACAGCAGAGGGAGGAGGAGATGCTCAGTGGTACTGGTGGTGAAGGAAAGGTCTTTAAATTTTGCCATTTTGCCCATTTTGCCAAGTTGTAGTGCTGATAATTAATGCAATTCCTCCTAATCAGAGTACATGTAGGACGGAGTTTTGTAAATGTAATGTCCCTGTATAAATATTAGTTAATTTTTTATGCATACTTTGACCTTGATCTTCCTATAAGAAGGTTGAGATTATAAATTCTATATTTGGGAAAGTAGGAATATTTACGTCAGACTTTAGCCTTTTTATTGTTTAGAGGAAGTGATTTTTAACAACAACAATCTTAATAAGGGTAATAATAATAGTAATAATAACAATCCATTTTAAAGCAAAAGAATCCAGAGTCTGGTAGTGCTGACACTTATGATTTTGAATTTTATAGGGATGGGCCAACCAAAATTATAAACTAAGGATATTATCTCACGTCACCTTCCTGTGGGGTCTAAAACATCCAGAAGTTAAAGGCCCAAGACTTACACCTAAGCCATCAAAAGCTTTCTGTTCTTGTGGAGTGCATCTTCACTCAGATGGCTGTTGTCATCAAAATTCCAACCGAGTAGTAAACTGCTCAGCGTGGGATGTTTTGGAAGTTTCACTTCTGTGTGGTTTGGCTTCGCTCTTAACACTCAGTAAAAATGGTCAGCCTCTGAGAGTTCACTTATCTGGAAGTGGTTAGTTTGCACATTGCCTTCTCTGCCTTGGGGCTGTTCTAGGGATGGGGAAGGGTAGAATTTGTCCAGAGCTGAGTTTCCTGCAGATAAAAGTCCTTTCGCCTCTGGAAGGCTTATGAAATATGCTACTTTTACCTAAAGAAAAGGAGGTTCTCCAACAAAGGGGAAATGTTTGGAGGTTTGTTCATTGCTTCTCCCTATTAATTAAGAACCTACTATGTGCCAGGACTTCATTAGTTACTGGGTATAGATAGATGAATAAAAAAGGAGCTCTTATTCAATGAAATTCATAATCTGGTCTTGACTGGATTAGGGGAGTGTATCAACATTTGTCAGTCAGCTACAGTGTGATTTAATGGTACTGTAAAGAAATGTACACAAAGCCATTAAGGCCCAAGAGAGGAAGACATTCATATTCTGTCTGGATGGGAATGGGGTGAGAAGGAGAGCCTTAACCTAGGAAGTGACATTCAAGCCTTGAATCACAAGCAGAAGGTAGAGAAGCTATGAAGGGTGTCCTGGTCAGTTATTTCGCTGCTGTGACTAAAAGATCTAACCAGAACAACTTTAGAGGAGGAAAAGTTTACTTGAGGGCTCATGGTTTCAGAAGTCCTGCTCCATAGAAGGCTGGCTCCATTCCTCAGGGCTGGAGGTGAGGCAGAACATCATGGCAGAAGAGTGCAGCAGAGGGAAACAGTTCACATGGTAATCGGGAAGCAGAGAGAGGTCTCCACTTACCAGATACAAATATATACCCCAAAACCACACCCCAATTCCCACCTCCTCCAGCCACACCCTACCATTTCAGTTCCCACTCAGTTAATCCCTATCAGGGATTAATTCACCGATTGGGTTAAGACCCTCACAACCCCATCATTTCTCCTCTGAACCTTCTTGCATTGTCTCACACCTGAGCTTTTGAAGGGTACCTTACATCCAAACCATAACAAAGGGCATTTGGGGTGGTCAGAAAGCACATGGCTCACCTGGGGAGTTGTGGGTGGCTGTGTGAGACATACAAAGGAGACACTGTTGAGTGATGAGATGGACAGATAGGTACAAGAAGCAGGGAGAACCTGGAATGGGCCCCAGTGGGCTGCAGGCTTCTTCCAGAAGAAGGTTCAATTGGAGAGTGACAGATTCAGTCTGTTTTTTAAAAGAATTCCAGCAGAGGTGACCTGGATTGGAGGGAAAGGGTTTCTCAACAGCCCAGAGCCAGGCGAGCTGGAAAACTGCAGTTCCTTTCCTGTCTCTGCAAAATGTCCAACCAGCCCCTGGCGCCACAGGGTAAGGACAGGATGGTCTTAGTACAGAAGAGCCCTCCAGTCGCTTAACCAGGGAGCCAACAGCATGTGCGTCACTAGGATTCACAGGCAAATCACCACTTGCCCGCTCATGCTTGAGCCTTCCTTTGCTCCCACTCGGGGGCTAGAAAGAGCCTTAGTCACCAAGTGGGTCTGGCTCATGGAGTCCAGAGCCCAGCCTACTACAGCAGGATTTGATTGGCTGGTGGTTTGAGGCCCAGCCCTTGCCTGGCAACGGTGTCTTCAACCTTGGCTGTGAGGCTGGACTCTTCTCTGGGTGTGCTGCTGGCCTTCAGGACCACTGCAGAGTGGCAGGAACCTCAGTGAAACGTGAAGTTTCCGCTGGCAGCATGCCAATGTTCCCACTGCACACTGACGCTCCACCCTGAAGCAGGATGCCCTGCCCTGTGGAGCAGTTGGAAGTGATAAATACATTTGTTTTTGCACTAGAACCTTTCCTGGCACGGGGAGGAAATGCATCTGCAGCCTGCCTGGCCTCGCTGCTCCCTCCAGGGCCTCCTCACAGCCTGCCCTCTCTGGCTCTGGTCTCGCACAGTCTGGGTAATGATTACACTCTGCTAGAGCCCAGTCCTTCAAGGGCAGAGGCGCTAAGATGAAGGGCCCTCCAACTGCTTATCAACATCAAAGGTGCCCTAATCACACCACTCCAGGTAATCAAAGCCCAGCCCAACCCTGCACCTTATTTCCCTTATTATGGCAATATACTCTGTTTATCTCCTCCCTGTGACTGGCAGGGGGTCACGCTGCCCCCCAGAAACCCTTATGAAGACTGGGCACTTACCCAGGTGGAAGCAGCTTTTATTTCATTCTTCTCTCACTTAGTAAAGTTGAGCAATTGAGTGCATTTAGACCTTCAGGCTTTCTGTGAACTCCAAGCCCTAAATGCAGCCCTGCTAATAGGACTATAGTTGGCAGGAGCAGGCTTGAGAGAGAGATGGGCCAGGCAAAGATGGCAGGGGCTCCTCTGCAGTGCAGCTGGCACCCCATATTGTCAATGTCCTTGTGTAACTTGTCCATGGACAGATAGTTGCCGAAGACCTATCAGTGCCACGTGCCGTGTTCATGGGTGAACAGGAAACTACAGTTTTAAGTTAATTCTGCATCATTGTATGGTATCAATCAGAAACCTGTTTAGATAGCCAGTGTCTCTTATTGATATGTACTAGCTAATTTCTGAGGAGCAAAAGCTAAGGTATTAAAAGTCATTTTGCTCTTCATTTTCCAGCCTGGTAAGATACAAACAAACAAACAAACAAAAACCCCCCAAAGGTTATCCCTTCATGCTCTGTTTAAGTGTAACTGAAAGAGGGTCTGAGGGCACTGGCTTTGTTAAAGCAACAAGCAGTACATGTTACAGTTAAGACAGTTCAGGCTGAAGACACACCAGCTAAGTTCAGACCCTCCCCAGGCTTTGTGGCCTTGGGCAAATTCTCTACCTTTTCTAAGTTTGGTTTCTTCCTTTGTAAAAAAAGAAAATACAAATATGACCAACCTCATAAGGTCATTGTGAAAATTCAAAGGAAATTCAGGTTAAGGGATTGGATAAGTATTCAGTAATATTATTAAGTAACTACTCTGTGCGTGGAGTAGAAGAGAATATGATCCCCTATCACAGGTATCCATGTTGTAGGGGTGTAGTAAAGGTTGGGAAATAGAGGCATTTGCAAGGCCTCATCCACTCAGGGGGAAATTAGGTAAGGCTTCATAGAGGAGGCAAACTTTAGCTGAGTATAAAGGATGGTTAGAAGTTCACCACATAGAAAAGGAATGGGGAGAACATCAATAGTTTGTACCAAGGCAGAGAGGCAGAGAAGAGCATGGCCTAATCTGAGACTCATGAGTTGTTGAATGATAATTTTTTTTCAAAAGGATCAAATCATGGCTGCTATAGAATTATAAATCAAGGGTCTGTTAAAGATTATATTTAACTCACAAAGATCGTATTTAACAGATGATGGAACCAATAAGATGTTACAAATGGTTCAGAGGAGAATTTAAAGGGCATTTATATTTGAGAATCGAAAATGCCAAAAGAGGACTAGGGTTGTAGCTCAGTGGTAGAACAACTCCTTAGTATGCACAAAGGCCTGGGTTCAATCCCCAGTGGCCCCCCACACAAAAAAAGTTGAAAAGAATATACAGATAGATGCAAAAATGATCAATATCTACAGGGCAATAATTTACCATATCTCCAGGGATGTGGTTTGCATTTGTATGGCCACAAATCGTTTGTATTACTTTTACCAATCTATGACTTATCCCTAATCCATCTAGACCCTTGATTCTCCCAAGTGAGTGGACATTCTTTTGCTGGTTTTTCTTTAGTTGCCCCTGTATTATTCCACACCCCCCCCACCCCAAGCCATCCTTCTCTTCGTTGTGCTGGGTGAAGCCTGGCTTCCTTGTCCTCTGTCTTACTGTTGAGTTTGGTGCCTGAAAAGCAGGATGAGAAAGAGGTGGGGAGTTGGGGGGAGGGGGTTCTCGTTCCTCCCGCCCCTCCCTGCTGCAGTGTGGTACTGGGTCTTCTTGTCCCTCTGGTGACTGCCATTTCCTGGCTTCACTCTCAGCCAGGCTCCACATACCTTCTCCCTTCGTCCCCTCTTCGGCATAGGAGTATATTATGGGTTGAATTGTGTCTCACCAAAACATGTTAAAGTCCTCACCCTTAGTACTTCAGAATGTGGACTTATTTGGAAATAATTATGTTGCGGATGTAAGTGGGTAAGATGAGATCATGCTGGAGTAGGGTGGGCTCTGCTCCAATCTGACTGATATACTTGGGCACAGATGTGCGCAGAGGGAGAACACCATGTGAATAATGGAGTTGTGATACCCTAGGCCAAGGAACTACCAGAAGCTAGGAAACAGGTCTGGAAGAGATCCTCTCCTGGGACCTGTAGAGGGAACACAGCCCTGTGACTCCTTGATTTCATTTCTGGACTCCAGAATTGTGAGACAACAGATTTCTGCTGTTTAAGCGACTTAGTCTGTGGTCCCTTGCTGTGGCAGCCTAGCAAACTAGGGCAGGTTGGTAACTGCCTTCTACTATTGCCAGTCCTTGGGCACCTCTCTGTCCTCTTGGGTCCTTAATACAGCCCATAATGGCAAAAATGGTTCTTTCATTAAAAAAGTCTCCTTAAGATTCCGAGTATGTCATTTCTAGTCAGGACCATTATTGACAGACATAGGTGTTATTCTCCATCATTCTTTGCCTTCCCTCATTAAAAGTGATTCTTGGTCTCTATATATGTTGTTGTGACTTATTTTGAACTGGAACTGTTGTTTGTGGTAGACTTGGGGCTATAGTGGAGAACAGTTGGCATTTTCTTAGTCTGCTATACATGGCATCGTGCCAGAGGAAAAGATGGTAGCACACACACACACACAGCTTAATAAGGGTTTTACATGGAGGCCAAACTCTTGAATGTCATCACCAACCATCTGGGTGACTGATGCTTCCATCTCTGTACTGGGATCCCGTCCATGCCGAGGTCTTCACCTAAAGCTCAGGACAAGCATTAGTAGACTTAACGAGACACATGAGTCTGTGTTGAGCTCTAGTGTATCAGAAGGGCTCGTTGTGTGCTGTGGAGTGTTGCAATGGCCACTGTAAGCTGGAAACACAAATATCTCTTTATCCCAACAGCTCTTTCCTCTCTCCTTCACGCCAGTGTCTGAACAAAGGTTAGCCTGTATTCTTTGGCCGGGTTTCCAGATTGCTCTTCTGACCAACACAATGAAAAGATCTCTTCTTTGCCTAGTAGTCTTATCTATTTTTCCACTCAAGACAAGATGCATCAGGGGTTATGATGAGGGTGATTAAGTGACACTTGAGCAAGGTCGTCCGATGGCAGATGTCCATCCTGTTAATTTTCTCAGAGTTGGAATGCCAGCATCCATTCTCTTAAATGTGAATGGTGCTTATGTATTTACAAGCTTGTTCAATGTATCCCAGTCCAGAACTTTCCACATAATGTTATACCAAACAGGTAGATTTGTGGTGGCCTGAAAATCCTTACAGTAGTGTAATAATACAATCTATAATGATAAATTTATTTCATATTGAGAAAGACTTAATCCAGTTTTTCTATTAGTTTTCAGAATAGTCCCTAAAAACTCTCTGGCATATCAGAGTAGCATTAATCCTGGCCTTATTTTCCTGGCCAAGGTGTTCCATAACACAGAGAAGAGAAGCAGGTGAATATTTGGTATTTCAGTATTTTTACTTTTTATTTATGGCAGGTGATTCTGGCTTTCCATTTTGAAGAGTCATAAACTGATTTTTAAAAAGGCAGAAGTGTATGTTAATTTGAAATTTTTGAAGGTGGAAGAACCAAAGTGTAGAAAACCCTGGTCTTTGAAAATGCAAGTAATGCCTTGTTCAGCAAGTAGGGCCAGTCCTCCTCCAAACAAAAATACAGTTAAAGAAATACAGTTAAAGAAAAAAAAAAAAGACAAGGTTTCCCCCTTTGCTCAGTCCTAATGCATTCTGTGTCTTGTGCTGCTCCTCTGACCAACACAACGACCAACACAACATCAGCAGGGTTCCCTCTCAGAACTGAGGAGCAAGGAGCAGTCAAGGAAGACAGCATGTCTTCAGGAAGCCGAGGCTCTGCACCTCTTCTAGTGGCTCCTATGGTTACCTGAGCTCAACGGAAGGTGGAAGGAACAGAAAACTGCATCAGCCTCTTGTAGGACCTGCACATATTTATGCTGTTTCATTCAGTGGCTGCTGTGACAAATCTTGGTGACTTAGAAACAACAGATTCTTGCTCTCTCACAGTTCTAGAGGCCAGAAGTCTGAAGGCCAGGTGTAGGCAGGGTTGGTTTCTTCTGCAGGTGCGGAGGGAGAGACCGCCCACGCCTCTCACAGCTTCTGGTGCTGGCCATGGTGGGTGTCCTTGGCTTGTAGATGCATCGCTCCGTTCTCTGCCTTCACCTTCACGTGGCCTTCTCTGCCTCTGTGTCCACATGTTCCTTTTAACAGGGACCCTATGGATTAAGACCGACTCTAACCCTGTGTGACTTCATTTTAACTTTAATCCATTATATTGTGTAAGTGTCTGGGGATGGAACCCAGGGTTTGTTCATACAAAGTACCCACTTGACCACCAAGTGATGCCCTCAGTCCCTCATTTTAACGCGATTACATCTCCAAAGATCCTATTTTCAAATAAGTTCATATTCACATGTATCAATGCTTAGGACTTCAACACTCCTTCAGGGGACACAATTCAACCTGGTAACTTGGTAATTAAAAGCCACAGCATCGTAGAATTGAAGTATGATTTCAGATGTATCTGAGCATCAAATCCTGTCCCTGAGACCCCCAGCTGTGTTAGGTGCTGATTATGCTCCTTGTCAGCCAGGGAGGATGACAGGAGTGTTTACCCCTGAGTTTGTGTGAGGATTGAAAGAGAGAATTCCTTGTACAACACAGCACCTGACACAGAGCAAGCTCCAATAAATACTACATAATCTTCTCATAGCCTCGGAATGTGTCCAGTTAGCCTCACACACATGAGTAAGTGCCACATAGGATCCTTGACAAAAAAAAAAATTTCATGTTGGTCTGGAAAAACAGAAGCAAGCTTCTAGGATCAAGAGTGAGCGCTTATGGGTGGTTTTATTTGCATTGTTATACAACCCTGTGGTTTCTTATATAAACTCTCAGAATGATACTTTATATTTGAACAAATCTTCTCAGTTTTCAGAGGGTTTTTATTTGATATAAAATCCCTGAGATTGGAGGGGTAAGTGTTGATAATCTCATTTTATTGATTAAAAAAAAACTGAGACAAAGGTTAAGGCATTGATTTTAGATCAGAGGCTAGGCCCCCTGAGGCTGCAGGCTACCCACTCAATACTTATCGGTATTTGTTCCTTTTCCTTGACAATAGGACTCTGTATTCTTCAGAAAGCAATACATCCAGGTAAAATAGGACATTCCCAAACTCCTTTGCTGACAGGGCTGGCTAGTGACATGTCAGCTGCAGAGTAGGTGGAGTTGAGAGGCCTTCCCTTTAAAAGAGACCTATTCATCTGATAGTAGCCCTTTTGCAACCAACCCACCACTGCCACTAGGGTGTGTGCGTGTGTGTATGTGTGTCTGTCTGTCTGTCTGTCTAGTTTTTGTCTAAACTCAGGACTGGTTGGTTAACCATCAGTGTCTAATTAGGAACCTACACTCTAAGTCATGGTGAGTACATTTGAAGGATCCGACAAGGGGCCCACTCTCTAAATGTGGCTGAACACTGCCACTTACTTAACTCTCTATTAGAGTCTGTTAATTAACATAAGGGGTTTCAGAAAGGATTTTTATGCACATAATGTGGATTGACTACAAATATCATAAAGGTACCTTTACCCTTGCTTTGATGCAGTATTAAATTGGAACCACCAGCTGAAACCCTTTGGAGATGGGTGACGGGTGGGGCTCTCTCAAGTCTGTGCCCTGCTGGGTACCAGAAGTTTCAGCTGTTCTTGCAACTGGAAGTTGAACTTCTCTGCTGCTGGACCTCTGTCACTTCTCTCTTCCTCTAGGGAAATTTTCATGAAGGTACTTGTCAGTTACTACCTTTCTGAGCTTATGAGAACGGGTGGTGTGATGCCTTTGTGCCTGCTTCTTCTGACATGTTTGTATGTGTGGCAGAATTCTGAAAGAGACCTGCTTCATGTTCACACACCTCCTTAAAGTGAGGCAGTCAGAGAAGTGTCACATACCTCTAGCCACTGGGGACCGACATTAACTGCCAAAAAAGACCCCGACAAATACGATTGGCTAAGTTGACATAGACTAGTTGTCAACACCTGTTCTGTCATTGTCCTATTTGAATGGGTAACTGTTTGGAGCAGAGGGAGACAATAGTCCAAGGAGTGCCAACCAGTTCCTTTTTTTCTGCCAGTTTGGAATTAAGACTGAAAAATAATAGTCTCAGGTTATACTTATTGCTAAATTGGAGGTAATATGAGGAGTGGTGAGAGGCCATATGGATGGACAGGGAAGAAAGGCAGTCTGCTGAGAAGAGGAGGAGGCACAGGGGCACCGAGGGGCCCCACAGAATGAGGATGTGAGGGGGCAGAACCAGACTGCAGGAAGCTTCCCTGGCTCCCACTGGCTGTCTGGTTCCAAGTTTCAGTTCCTTAGGACTGTCTGACTGATCTTCCTGCCCTGGAGTTCCAGGGCATACTCTTTATCCTTATAATAAATCACTTCTTATTATTGCTTAAGTGAAGTTGAAATCTTTTCTGATATTTAACCAAAAAAAAATGCAATTAAATATCATACTGAAATGTATATAAATATCTTCCAAAATTCTTTGTGTATCTATAGACTCCATTAGTATCTTTTCCTCCCAACCCTCTTTACATACATCTTGGTGACATATAGACACACACATACATGTACACATGTATGCACGCACAGAGCCACCACTCATATGCTTAGTTCAACTACCAGGTTGTACCTTCTCTCATTCCTAAATGTCTTAGTAGTGTGTTTATTTCTCAGACTCCATAAGAACTCTGAGTAGGTTTTAAGCAGACTGAATTAAATCAGTGAATAGAAAGTAGTGCTAATCCGTTCTTTGAAGTGCAGTCCCCTTCTTACAACTAAATTAAGTTCAAAGACAACTTTGCAGCAAGCCACACAAAGCCTAAGAAAAAGAGCTGTGTGTTATGGTTGCATTCATTCAGCCATTTCTTTCTTCAACAGACATTTCTTGAGCTTACCAACTGCTCTGCTCTGGGCAGCTGCTATGAATCCAAAGGCGAGTGAGCTTGAGGCCCTGGGTTCATAGAACTATGGCAGTTCCTTGAATCTATTGCTATCTTCATTTCTCAGTTATATTTTGTAGCTTCCCAATGTTCCCACACTGCTCTCATAATACCCCTGGATACAGATTCCACATACCCAGGTCCTTCGTTATTCTTTCTAGAAGGCTTTTTGTTGTGGTTGATTTTTACTTAGAATTCTTGCCCCAAATATGTCACCCATCAGGAAGTTGTATGACCTTGAACAGATAGATTATCTCACCGTGAGAACTTTATTCTCACTGCTCCCTCTGCTAGGAAAACTCTTGCCCAGAAGTTTTCATGGTTCACTTCAAGTCTTTGCCCAAATGTTACCTTCTCCTGATGACCTTCCTTCAACATTCTTGATCCCTTATAGTGCACTTTCTATTTCCCCACAGAACTTACTGCCTCCTAGTATAACCATTTTTCATTTATGCTATTACTAGAAAGTAAGCCCCCCAAGGACAGGATCTTGATTTTGTTCATGCTGTATCCCAAGGGCCTAGAGCAGGACCTGGCATATAGAAGGCCCTCAATTAACGTTTGCTGGGTGAATGAGTGACTGGTGATGTGGGGCAATCTGTTTGCATGAGATACAAGGACACACAGCTGGGAGCTCAAATTATTTACCCAGAATCTCCAGGTAAGTAATTTTATCTTGTCTGAGCTTGTCAAGATCATCATCAACATAAGGGAGTTTGGCTAGATATACTTTCAGATCTTTTATAGCTCCTAAGGGCTATGACATAGGACATGATGGGCATTGCGCATGTGTTCTGTAGCCAACAGAAGAACAGGAACAATTCCAAAACCTCACAGAGGTCAAATAGGTAAAATATGCAGGCAATGATTTCCTTCACAGAGAGGGAAAACACTGCAGGAAAATAGTTCACTTTCTTTAATGAAAAGTCTTTTGATTTCAAAATATATCTGGAATGTATAAGACCATTTTAAATCAGAAACTGATCATTTATGTTGATCATTTAAGTAAAGAAACATCATCTACAGTAAAGGTAAGGTGGCACAAAGGGGCCAAGAACATCTCCTCCCATGGTCAGGGACCTTAGTTTCCCTTCCTTCTATTATTCCCCAAACAACCAAGTAGAACTCTTGTTTTTTGTTTTTTTCCCCAAATTGCCACATTTAAGTTTTCAAACTGAAAAATCAACCATTTAGTGGAAAATTTGGAATTCACGTGAAAAAATGAAACATAATAAGGGGAGAATTAGATCATAGGTCACCAGATAAGTATCCACCCTCTTAGAGGGTCAAGACCACCTGTATGTAAGAACGCATCTGAAAAATAGGGGGGCTATGTACCTGCCCCTTTTGGTTATTATGAACATTATCACATTATCTTTAATACAATAGGCAATTGAATTCTGTGCTAATGATGATTTAACACTTTACCTAAAACATTTTATTACACAGAAACCTTTCCTGTCCTGAATTTTTACATGAAGAAATGAGGTGTGCAGGGCGAGGTGGCGCACACCTGTAATTCCAGCAGCTCTGGAGGCTGAGATAGGAGAATTGTGAGTTCAAACCCAGCCTAAGCAATGGCAAGGCACTAAACAACTCAGTGAGTCACTGTCATTAAATAAAATGCAAAATAGGGCTGGCTCATGGCTCAGTGGCTCAGTGGCCATGTGCCCTTGAGTTCAATCCCTGGTAACCCCCACCAAAAAAAAAAAAAAAAAGAAAAGAAATGAGGTGCATTGGTTAACTCAAGGCCACACATACAGTATCTAGCAGGTCCAAGGTTAGAAACTTCTACCTTTGTAAGCTTGGAGAATCCCAGTGGAGTCCTTGGACTCCGTGTAAGCAGATTTCTACAGAGCAAATGTGAAATTGGCATAGTGGGAAAGGGCTTTTGGATAAAGGTAGCAAACCCAAACTCCTCTCTCTCAAAATGCCAACTCAAAATTCCAGAAGAAGAATAAAAAGGATATAAATACACAAAATCAATACACTGGATAAGGAGCCACACTGATTTTGAGTTGGCTACACAATAGGCAGATGGAAAGGGATGGTTGCTTCATCTGCAGAGGGGCATTCCAAGGAGAAGTGACTCATCTTCCACCTACCCCTCCACCAAACCCTTAGCAGAACCTTGAAAAAAGTTCTGTGATATCAGGTGCTATGCAGGCAGGGAGGAGTTGAGAAATAATTCTATTACAGAGGGTTGCCTGGAGGTCTGGGGCTAATCCCCAAGTATCCTCTCCCTCCCCTTCCTCTGTCATGTGGCTGCACAAAGTTGGAAGTTTTTTTCTAGAAATGTTGGACCAAAAAAGGCTCTGGACATAGCCACAGAACACACAGAGGTGGACAGGATTGGTTTGGGGGCTGGCACTAGGGGGAAAGCAAACGTCAGTGCTGACAATGTCTGAATGGTGGTGATTCCACCACCCAGCCCCTGTCCCTCCAGGATGAGAGTCAATGGAACATCCTCTCCAGCAGAAGAGCTGGGATTCTGCCCAGAGAGAACTGGGTGCTTGCAGAGAAGAAACCTGCAGAAAAAGTCATTTGGGGACCCACCCTGAAAAGCCTGCCTCACCACCAAGCTTATGTCAGTGAAATTCATCTTCTGATAAACCTGTCCACATACATCAAAGCAACCAGAATCAGAATCAGGTCTTCACTATGAATGGACATCCGGGGATCACCTGATTTTAAGAAAAGCTGTCAACATGAAAGAGACCCAGACTATTCAACCGTGGGGAAAAAAAGATTTTGGAGGAAATGGAAACAATGCAGGGGAACAGAATAAAACTTTCTAAACACACAAAAACATATTTAATATTCTTAGGGAGATAAGAGATGGTGATCTACCCATTAATCAAAAGCAGGATGCTTTAATTCTGGAACCATCAAAGAACGAGAAATAAGAGCTCTTAGAAGTTAAAAATAGAACAGCTAAAAAGAAGATTTGGCAAATAAAGTGGGAAAAATCTTCCAGAAAAAAATAAACCAAAAAGATAGTGATGGTCCATAGGAAAGAAAAGATTAGAAAATGGAAGATTTGATCCAGAAGGGCCAACTTTCATCAGATAGAAATTCCAGAAAAAGATACTAAAGAAAATGAAAGTGAAAGAATTAGTTTGAAAAAAAAAAAAGACACCAGAAATTTTTCTGTGAATTTGAAAAGATCCACACCAGGTTACAGGACTTTGAAATTTTAGAACTGTGAATGAAGAGAAGATCCTAAACATTCCCCTAAGGGGATAAGATAGCTTGTGTTCAAAGCAACAGAAATTAGAATGGCACAGGACTTTCTCGATGGCAATCGTGGATGCCGGAAGACAAAGGAAATAAAATTATCCTGCTCTTCTGTCCTCAGTGTTGAGCATCATTTAATAATGAAAACATGGGCCGTTGATTTAACCAAAAATTATAATCTATCTATACTGAGAGAATAAGGGGAGGCAAATTAGAGAGGAAGCTATAAGAGTTTTCTAGCATTTCAGGAAGCCAACAAATGATGTCCCAAATGGATAAATCAACAGTAGTATAAGTATATGATTTAGAAGTCTGAAGGAGACTATAAGAAATAGTTAAAAGGAGACAAGTCGGGGAGGGGAGCAGACCTTTTGATGTAAGACTTGGATTTTTGCGCTTTCTAAACTTCTTACATGGACTATATGATAGATTCATGTGAGGGCTTTGGAAAATGATCCCATTTCCTTTTTCTGTTCCCTGAATTGGTGGTATTGCTTTCTTAGATGAAGCAGGATGACCCTAGCTGTCTCCTAACTTTATCATTGTTATGGGATCTGGGTTCTCCTTGCTTAGGGGTACAGGGGCTTATCTCATGAAACAATGTCTTTCCATAAGGGCAGAGAAAAATAAGCCTCTAATGTGGCTTTGTGGTGAGTTCACGTGGGCAGCCAAAGTACATGAACACTGGGCTTTTTTTTTTTTTTAATGTAGATATTTATGCAAAGTTCTTTCCCCCTTTGGTGTTTATCTTTTGACTGGGTTTGTAAGCAGAAACAGCTCAGGTGGTGAAAAAAGGCTGAGTCCCATTGTTGCCCCTCCCAAGGTGACCCCACCCCACTTGATTGGCACATCTGCTGTCTAGTGGGTAAAGCCAACCTTGCCTTTGATATCCTACTGGTTGTAAGAAATATTTCCCTTGCTATTAAAATGAATTTCAGTTTGTAAAATTCAATACAAGACCATCTTAGCACAAAGAATGAAAGCTTAGAGTTAAAAGCCATGGCGATGAATCTGCATAAAACTTGGGGCGAGTGGGGGAGGCCAGATTAGGCAAAGGGCTCTCCCAGTTCTCCACAGCTGTTGTTTTGTTTTGTTGTTTTGGATTCTAAGCTCTGAGAGCCTCTGATTTTGATTTGAATAGACAGACTCCTAGGAAGTGCTATAGCTTAGGGAAAAGAAAGAATTCAAATATGTGCTGTAGCTCCTCTCTCTTTGGGGTTTGTGTTCTCACACCCAGGAGTGGTGTCTCCTTCCTGTTAAGTCAGGAATTCCTGGAGTGCCTCTGGAACGGGCAGCTTCCTTGGCCTTCCATCTGGTGGGGAGGGCTGTGGGCTGCATTCGGCCACTGGAGGACAAGAGGTGGAGGCTGCCAGCAGTTACTGCCAAAGACAGGGGCCCTAGGGAGACGCAGTGAGCCTCAGACCTCCCAGCAACAGGGTGGCCTTCCGCCAGGACCAGGGCTCACTCCTTCTGCCTTTGGCTTTCTTCTCTCCTTGAACTTCCTTTCTTCTCCCTTCAGGACTTGAGGTCCATTTTCTCTGGACCACAGGAAGGAGTTCCTACGTGCCATGTGGCCTGAGCTCCCTTTCCCATTCTCTTTTTCTTCCTCTCTGTCTCTATATTCTTCCCCCATTATCCTCCCCTCCCCCTCCCTCCTTTATGATCTGATAAATACATTTTTCAGCAAAGTGCCAAATCCTTTGGGCAAAATAGATGTGAACCTCTGTGGTTTTGTGGAGGACCCCGGGGAGGCAGGAGATTTATATTTCCTAAATTTGTTTTATTTATAATCCTCCTAGTGATCTAAAAGAGAAAAACTCCAGGACTGCCCTTGGATAAGATCCTGGCTGAGTTTAATCAAGAGTGCACCAGTGCTCAGCCTCAAACCAGAGTGTGTGGGAGCAGAACTCACGGTGAAAGTCGCATTTATCTGATTAAGAACACTCATTAACATTTGAAAAGCAATCCCATGCCTCCTCCCGGCTTGGCTTCTACATGTCTGGTTGCAAGAAGCTTGTCCAGGCCCCGATTTTCTTTTCCAGAAGATTCCTCTCATGGTTGTGTTTCTGCAACTCCCAATGAGATCAATCATCCTCATCTTTGTACAACTGGCTGTCTAGAAGATTCTAGAAGCTGCTGGTGTTTTCATAGAGTTCATTACAAACAAAAGGCCCATGCTTTCAGCAGCTGCCCAGCCAGAGAGGATTTGGAGTGAATTTCAACGTATCCAACTGGAATTACTGCACCACCCTCCCTCTTTGGAGCTGCCAAATCTCACCATTAACTTCAGCTTCTCATGATAAGGAGGGCTTGAAACTGGCCAAAGGTGTGTTCTTTCCTTAAGGAAAGAAAATATACTGGATTGGGCAGAGGGGAGTGAGGGGAGGGGAGATGTTGAAATGAAACAGTATTATTACCCTATGTATGCATATGATTGCATGAATGGTGTGAGTCTATATCGTGTACAACCAGAGAAACAAAAAGTTGTACTCCATTTGTGTACAATGAGTCAAAATGCATTCTGCTCTTATGTATAACTAATTAGAACAAATGAAAAAGAATTACACACACAAATATATATATATATAACCTTGTAACCTGGTGGGGAGAACATTCAGTTTGGGTAAAGTGGTGTGGAATGGAAAAGAAATCTGACGGTTTTATGTTGTATCTCTACACTCAGTATCACCTAAATAGTGCAAAAATGAATTATTCTCTATTTCACGCAGAGGAACCAAGAACAAGGGAAGCATGATTCCACTCTGTATATGAATAGCACAAACAACTGACATCAGATCACCCAGGGTGCCCAAGCATCCCGATTCCACAGGAACATGTTTTGAGAAACCCTGACCCTTAAACTTTAAAGATCACAAAATTGGACCAGGCCTGCAAGCTTCTAAGCTCCAACATCCCATTTTACAGAGGGAAGAGTGGTTCAGATACTTGAAGAAATTCTCCCCACTTTGGCAGCCCACAGAGCTCACTGGAGGAGAATCAGGACCAGATCTTGGTCCTTCCTGAGCCCTTAGAGGGCCTGTCTTGCACAGCAGTCCTGAGTATGGTGGCCTCACTTATTTCTCTCTCTGTTTCTCTCTAGGACTCCCCAGGGCTACTGCCCCATTGATCTCCATTCTTACTCTCACCAGAACCCTCAATCCGGGTCCTTCCTTCTCTTTGACTCTGCCCTGTCCTGGCCCTGCCCCTCCTACCATCCTTCTTCACACTCTGCAAAGTTACATTGCATCCAAGTCCTGGAAGTGACCATGGCTTCCCTTGTTCTTCTATGTGGTCAACTCCTACTCATCCTTCATGATCTGATTCCACTTTTATTTTCTTTAGCTCCTTCTGAGGCCCTACTGAATTCAGTTAATTTCTTCCATCTCTTAAAATTTTACATAAAAGTAAAATTGTATGGAAATCACTCATCACACTGTATTCAATTAATTTTTCTTTGACTTTTAGTGGCTCCTCCTTCAAGGCAGCTACCCTACTCTAGTAGATCACTCTTTGTATTCCTCTGTAAATAGCTATTCTAGTTAGCTATTGTTGTAGGGGGGAAAATACCCAAACTTAGCGGCCTCAAACAACAAAAAAATATTCAATTTATTCACAAATCTACAGTATGTGTTAAGCTTGGCAGGGATAGCACATCTCCGATCCACGCAGCATTATCTGGGGCAGCAGCAATGGGGCTGGTATATCTCCTTCCAACATGGCTCACTCATGACTGGCAGGTTGGTGCAAATTTGTCAGTTTTTATCCACGAGGGCTTTTTCACAGAGCAAATAGAGCTTCCTCACGTAATGGTACCTGGGTTCTAAAAGTGAGCATCCCCAGAAAACCAGGCAGAAGAAAACTATCTTGTCTTTTATAACCTGGACTTGAAAGTCATACAGGGTCACTTCCGCTGTGGTTATAAGTTCACTCAGATTCCAAAGACAGGAACTCAGACCCTACCTCTCCATGGGAAGAGTGGCAGAGTCACTCTGTAAGAAGAGAGTGTAGGATGGAAAGTCTTTCTGGAAAAGACAATCTGCCACACTGGCCCAGGGCCTCCGTGAGGGTTGGTAGATGAGGGAAGAAACAAAGGAATACATAAAAGGCTACATAGAGCCAAAGGCCTCAAGCCTTTGCAGAACCAGAAAGAGCCATGGCCCCTGAGGGTTTCTTTGTGAGGTCTCTTGGAGTCTCTCTATTAGGTATATGTCTATAACTTCCTCAATTGTTTTAGATATGAAAGTATATAATTAAGAAAATGGATTTGGAGAATCTCAAGATACATTCCTGTCTGAATTTTAAATTCTCAAACTGAGACTCTAGGTGTCTATGGCATAGGGACAGGAAGAAGGCTTATAACTCTATTCCTTTAGTACACTTTGGATTTTGTACCATGTATGAGTCATATGTATTCCACATACAGGAGTCTATTTTTTAAGTTTTTAAATTCTAAAGTGAAATTTAACATTAAGATTATCACGATGGGCACGGTATGTGCAACTTTTAAAAGATGCAGAAAAATATATGTATATAATACATATATTTCATGCATATTATTGAGAGAGAGAGAAGCAGATGGGCAAATGTTAACAATAGCGAATCTGTATAAAGGGCATACAGGTGTTCTTAGTATTATTATATTTTGTCATTGCAACTTTTCTGTAAGTTTGTCAGTTTCCAAATAAAAAAATTTTTTAAAATCATGATGGAAAGAAAATGGGCCACAGCTGCAGGGCTATCAGCGTAACAGCTTGTTTTTTAAGAAGTCTTCTCAGCCATTTTCTTTGTTACTTGCCTGGTGTGAATTTAGGCATTCATTCACAGGCTCTTTTTAAATCATTTCCTGGAACAAATTCTTTGGGGAGTTAAACAATAACAAAAATTAGAGAGAAAATCGTGGTTAATGTAATAATTAATTCTCTCCAAATTGGTAGCATCGAGTTTAGCAGGTGACATAATGGTCAGTTCTGTAAGCTTCATTAAGAGTTGAATTTTTTGTCTTCCTAATATCTAAACTGAAAAGTCCATCAGAGAGAAAGTGTAAAGAGAGCTCACATTTACTTAGGACTTCCTAAGAAGGCACTGTGCAAGGGGTTCTAAATGCATTGTCTTGTTTATTACCCTTGTTCTATCCTTGAGGAAACGAAGATGCATGCAATGGTTACATCAGTTCTGATGCTCTTGGCTGCAAGTAAGAAACTTCACCTTGACTGGCTCAAATGGCAAGGACATTTATTATCTCACAGGAGAAGAGACTGGGAACAAAAGGGGACAGTAAGTACCAGGGATTCTGCTAGCCTGGACAATGTGAAGATGAATAAGACCTAGATTCTGCTCACAGGGAACTGGTATAAGGTTAGACAGGTAGGCAGAGCAGGTCGGTGAATTTGTTTATTGTTCACCATCAGATGTTATTCTGGTTTTACTTTATTTACTTATTTTTTGGTGCTTGAAATTGAACCCATGGCCATGTGGATGCTAAGCATGCACTGTACCACTGAACTACACCCCCAACCTTCTTCTGCATTTATTTTAATAGGCACATGGGATTATTATTAAATGAACACATGGCTTACAGATAGCTATGAAATAAATCATTGCTTTTTAAGAGAGATATTTAATCATACTATAAACTAGCGATGTGTTTTCTCATCAAGATTAAGTTTCTGTGTATCTACATATGATTTTATTGGCTTGCATTTTGTGTAGTCTTATGTCATTTTGCTTCTTGGACTTATTTGAAAATTGGGCAATTTTCTGGTCATAAAAATCACTTTCATGTTAGATTAAAAACAGTTTGAGTCTTTTTAACATCTTCATTATTAAAAATATTAAAAACAAGAATTTCACCAATTTTTTTCAGATAATTTTTTCCATTGCATGAATATTATTGTTGATCTTATGAAAAATAGATTTAAAAATATATAGCACCATGATACATTATTGACATTCTTGAGAAGTTCATATCTGATATTCCATTCAAAATCCCTGATTTATTTTTCTCATGGTTTTCCTGCCAGCTTCTTTATTAGATTCTGGCTTCAGTTTCTCTCTATTCCATTTTTTTTTTTTTTTACAACTTATGTAGTAGAAAGCACAGTGGACTATCAATGAAGAAAGCTCATACTATTTTTAAAGTTGTAATTTTGTACTTGGGCCTCAGTTTTATAAAACCAGGTGTTAGACCTGGGTCAGAGATGAAAGGTGGGTTTTCTCTCAAGATCTACTGATTAATAATGGCTGCCTACGTGGCTGTGAGATTCAATTGGCAATGTCTGTCATAGGCTGAGAGTGTAGTAGCTGCCCTACAATAATGTGTTTCCTTTCTCAGGCTACATAAAGTGTGTGTTTTATTTGTTTGTTCATTAAAAAAAAAATCTTTATTGACACATATAACACATAGCAAACTGCACAAATTTAAAGTATAATTCAATATATTTGTCACATGTATGTACCTGTGAAGTTAACACCACACCAATATAATGACCATAACCATCACCCTCAAAATTTCCTCATATCCCTTGGGCAATCTCTTCCTTTTTCCAGTCTTCTCCACACTTCAGACAACCTACAATCTTCCTTCTGTCAGTTAACTTTTTCTAGAAATTTTTATAAATGGAATCATTGAATCCTTTTTGTCTGGCATTGTTCACTCAGGATAGTTTTTTGAGATTCAGCCTTGCCAGTGCATGCATCATTATAGTTCATTTCTTTTTATTACCAACTGGCATTCAGTTACGTGAATATATAGTGCATGATTTATTTACTCCTTCACATGTTAGTAGACATTACTTTTTGGTTTTGGTTTTTATAAATAAAGCTTTTATGAACATTTAGTGCACGTCTTTTTTTTACAGACATAAGTTTTTGTTTCTCTTAGTAAATATCTAGAAGTAGAATGGCTGGATCAAAATGTTAGGATGTGATACGCTGATTTTAAGTCCTCTGGGTATAAACCAAGAAGTGGGATAGCTGGATCAAATGGTGGTTCCTTTCCAAGTTTTCTGAGGAATCTCCAAACTGCTTTCCATAATGGTTACACCAATTTTCAGTCCGACCAGCAATGTATGAGTATTCCTTTTTCTCCACATTCTCACCATCATTTATTGTTGTTTGTATTCCTGATAATTGCCATTCTGACTGAGGCGAGATGAAATCTTAGTTTCAATTTGCATTTCTCTAATTGCTAAAGATGTTGAACATTTTTTTCATATATTTGTGGATTGTATTTCTTCTTCTGTGAAGTGTCTTTACAGTTCCTTAGCCCATTTAAAAAACTAAAAGCCAAATGTTTTCTCTGATACGTGGATGCTAATTACAATGGGGGGAGGGTCTTAGGAAGAATAGAGTTATTTTAGATTAAGTAGAGGGGAGTGAAGAGAGAGGAGGAGGTATGAGAGAAGGAAGGATAGTAGAATGAATGAGACATTATTACCCTATGTACATATATAACTATACGACCAGTGTGAGTCTACATCATGTACAACCAGAAGAATGAGAAATTATACTCCATTATATATGATGTATCAAAGTGCATTCTACTGTCTAGTATAACAAATTAAAACAAATAAAAAAAAATTTTAAACTGATTAAAAAAAAAAACAAAACGGTTAGGATGTGTGATTACCTTAGGAAACTGGCAAAATATTTTCCAAAAGGGTTGTGCCATTTGACATTCCTACCAGCAGTGTACAAGAGGTCCAGTGTCTCTGTAGTCCTACCAACAGCTGGTCAACAAGTGGTATGTTCACAAGTTTTTAATTTTAGATGATCTGAACTGTGTAATGGTATCTCATTGTGGTTTTAATTTGCATTTCAATATGTTATGCTGATAATCTTTTCATATGTTTTTCCTTTTATTAACATAGCAAAAATATATATAACAAGATCTATCCTCTTAACACATTTTTAAGCATCTGACACAGTATCTTTAACTATTTGCACAAAACTGCATGGTTTTCATGTTCTTTCCCCCGCCCCACCCCCATGCTCTGTGGGAAAGTGTTCAGATCCTTTGGACATTTTTAAATTAAGTTGTTTGCTTTTCTATCATTAGGACAAATTTTCATAATTTCTGAAAACATGATCAATTCATTATCTGGTATTCAGTTTACAAATATTTTCCTCAGTCTTCAGCTTATCTTCACATTTTCTTAACAGTATTTTTTGAAAAGAAGTTGTTCTTAATTTTGATGAGGTCTAATTTATTAAGTTTTTTTTTTAATGAATTGTGCCTTTGTAGTTATATCTAAAAAATTTTTTTGCCTAACTCAAAGTCACAAAGACTCTCTTCCCTGTTTTCTTCTATAAGTTTTATACTTTTAAGCTTCACATTTAAGTTTTTTGTCCAATTTTTAGTTAATCTTTAACATGGTGCAAGATATTGATCAAAGTTCATTTTTTTTCCCACATAGGTAGCCTATTGTTCCAGCACCATTTGTTGAAAATATTATCCCTTCTCAGGAAAGATAGTAAAATGAATCTGAAATAATTTTCCTATAGACATATATGAATACATCATGGTGAATCCCAATCTTACGGTGTACATCCATAAGAATGGGGTCCTAATTAGAATAAGATATATTCCATGCTTATATAATAATGAATTCTACTGTCCCTTAATAACTAAAAAAACCAATAAAATTTTAAAAAATACCAAAAGAAAAGTTATTCTTTTTCTATGGAATTGCCTTTCCACCTTTAAAATAAAAATCAATTAACCACATGTGTTTGGTCTATTTTTGGACTTGATATTTTGTTATAATACTATTTTTTATTATTTCTATTTTTGTGTTCTTGACACTAATACCATACTTGATTAGTCTTAATTGGTATAGCTTTATCATAAATTTTGAATATTTTGAAGTCAGGTAGTGGAAATCCTTTAATTTTTTTTTCAAAGTTGTTTTTGACTATTCTAGGTCTTTTGTATCCCTATATAAATTTTAGAATCAGTTTGTCATTTTCTACCAAAAAAAAAAATGTGTATGTAGGTAGAGGGTAGGTAGGCAAGAAAGACTGCTGGTACTCTGATAGAGTGTGTGGCACAGATTCTCTATATCTACTTAGGGAGACTGACATGTTAATTTTAAGACTTCTGATGCATAAACATGGTGTCTTTCTGTTTATTTAGATCTTCTATAATTACTGTCTGCATATTTTGTGTTTTTGAACATACAGATGCTTTTGTCAGACCCCTAATTGTATATTTTTGATGATTTTAAATATGGCAATGCTTTAAAAACTTTAAATTGTTTCTTGCTAGCATCTAAAAGTGTAATTGATTTTTGTAAATTGATCTGTAGTCTTGCTACCATTTAGCAAATGTAATAGCTCTTTTGTAGATTTTCTACAAAGGTGATCTACAAAGATCTTCTACAGAGATGATCATGTCATCTGCAAATAAAGTTTTATTTCTTTCTTTACAAGATGGTTGATTTAAAATTCTTGCATTGGCTAGCACTTCCAGTGTCATGTTAAATAGAAATCATAAGAGTGTACATCTTTTTTTTTCTGATCATAGAGGGAAAACTTTTGGTCTTTCACTATTAAATGTGATATTAGCTATTAAAGTTTAGATCTTTAATGTCTCTCAAAGGCCACATGCTTAAGTGTTGGTCCTCAGCTGATGGTGTTATTGAGAGGTGGTAGAAACATTAGGAAGTGGACCTAGTTGGAGGAAGTAGGTAGTATGCCTTTGAAGGGTTAATTTTGTCCCTCCCTCCACTGCCACTGGCCACAACAAGGTGAATAACTCTGCTGTACTAATGCTCTTCCTGCTGAGATGCTCTGCCTCACCATGGGTCCATAGCAATGGAGTCAAGTCAACCATAGACTGAAATTTCTGAAACAATAAGCCAAAATAAATCTTTCCTCCTTTAAGTTAATTTTTTCAGGTATTTCGTCATAGCAACAGAAAGCCAACTAACACATTAGCTATGGATTTTTGTTTGTTTTGTTTTGATTTTTTAGAGATGCCCTTTCACTTCAACTTCTAGTTTCTGAAAGTATTTATCAGAAATAGATGTTGGATTCTTGTCAATTTTTTGTATGCATCTTTTGAGATGGTCATATGGCTTTTGTTTTTTTTTTTTTAGTCTGTTTATATAGTGAATTATATTCACTGACTTTTGAATAATGAACCAGGTTTGCTTGCATTCCTAGGATAAACCCTACTTGGTCGTAGCACATTACCCTTTTTGTATATTGTTGGATTCAATTTGCTAAAACTTTGTTAAGAATTCCTGCATCTTATTTATGAAGAATGTAAGTCTGTGATTTGTTGTTGCTGTTTTATAATGTCTTTATCTGGGTTTTACTATGAGACAAATTTTGACCTCATAGAATGTTGGAAGGTATTCCCTCTTTATTTTATTGGGAGAGTTTATATAGAATTAGTGTTGTTTCTTCCTTTAGTGCTTGGTAAAATTCCCAAGTAAAGGCCTTTGAGTCTGGAATTTTCTTTGTGGGAAGATTTTTAGCTACAAATTCCATTTCTTTAATAGAGCTATTCAGGATATTTGTTTCTTCTTGAGAAAGCTTTGTTAGAAGGGACCAGGGCAGTGTTTAGTCTAGAGTTAATTTTACCCACTACCACGTTAAATCAGATAGTAGCCTGCCTGATTCCCAGTGAGTTACAATAGTGCTGCCCTTGGGTTGGTGGGAATAGGAACTCTTTCCAGTCCTGTGTGAGTTCCCTCTACTCTTTATTCCTTTAATCCTATCAGGTGGTTCTTTCCCTGAAAGTTTCCTCTCATGTATGTACTGATCAATAATAATTTGAATAATAAAGTGAATACTAAGTTAATAAAGTGAGTACCTGTGCAGATTTCTAGAGTATTCTCTGTACAGTTTTCTCTGCTTCAGCTCTTCCTCCCTGTGGACTTCAGCCACCTTAGCTTTCCTGAGTTCCTCCAATCAGGGACATAACTGGACTCCATCTGGGTACCCCGCCTTGTGTTGTGGACAGGAAATTCTCTCAGTGCAAATTTCTGGGGCAATCTAGGGGCTTACATCATCTGTTATTCCATTTTCCAGGATTCATTGCCCTTCACTGCCTGTTATCCAATGTCTTAAGAAAGGTTGTTTCCTATATTTTCCCTGGTCTTCCAGTTGTTTTGAATGAAAGAAGAAAATCAGTTTCTGTTTTTCCATCTTGATCCATAGTAGAAGTCTGCAGGTTAGATAATTTTTATAGGTTTATTTATTTGTTCTTTTTAGATATATGACAGTAGTGTGTATTTTGATGTACAATACATACATGGAGTGTAACTTATTCTAATTAGGATTCCATTCTTGCAGCTGCACATGATTTGGAGTCTCACTGGTCGTATATTCATATTGAACATAGGAAAGTTATTTCCAACTCATTCTACTGTCTTTCCTATTCCCATGCCGCAGTCTGGCTGGGCACAAAATCATGAGCCACCACACACCTTGTAGATTCAAACAGCAACTCTTTATTCTCGAACTGTCACCGGCACTTTACACACACGTTCTGGGCAAAATCCACACACTCCACCCGGGCTCTGAATCCCAAATACTCTCTGAATCCTGCGAGAACTCAACGGGAACTCAAGGAGTGGGAGCGCTTGAGGCAGCAGGATACGCCCTATTCCCAGCAGGGTACACCTTAAACCTGGAACCGCCCTAAACCCAAGGAGCGGGATACTCCCTAATCCCAGCAGGATACACCCTAAACCTGGATCTGCCCTGGTCCTTGAGCAAGGTCACATTACATGCAATGTCACTGCAAATGACCTGGGTCATGCCATGCGTCATACCTACTTGGCAATGACTCTCAGCATTCCCATCCCCCCATTCCCTTCATTCCTCTTTGTATAATCCAATGAACTTCTAGTCTTCCCTTCTTTCCCCCTTATTGTGTGTTAACATCTGCATATCAAAAAGAACATTCAGCCTTTGTTTTTGGGGGGACTGGCTTATTTCACTTAACATGATAGTTTCCAGTTCCATCCATTTACTGGCAAATGCCATAATTTCATTCTTCTTTTTGGCTGAGTAATATTCCGTTGTGTATATATACCACGTTTTTAAAATCCATTTATCTGTTGAAGGACACCCAGGCTGATTCCATAGCTTGGCTATTGTGAATTGAGCTGCTATAAACATTGATGTGGCTGCATTACTGTAAGTATGCTGATTTTTAAGTCCTTTGGGTATGTGCCAAGGAGTGGGATAAACTAGGTCAAATGGTGGTCCTATTCCAAGTTTTCTGTAGGCTCCATACTGCTTTCCAGAGTGGCTGCACCAACCAGCAATGTATGAATGTACCTTTTCCCCACATCCCACCAACATTTATAGTTATTTGTATTCTTGATAATTGCCATTCTGATTGGAGTGAGATGAAATCTCAGTGTAGTTTTCATTTGCATTTCTCTAATTGCTAGAGATGTTGAATATTTTTTTCATATATTTGTTGACCATTATTGATTCTTCTTCTGTGAAGTGCCTGTTCAGTTCCTTTGCCCATTTATTGATTGGGTTTTTGGTTTTTTTGGTGTTAAGTTTTTTGAGTTCTTTGTACAAGGAAGTGTTCTACCTTGTACAAATCACATACTCCTCTGGCCTCAGCAAGGGTCACTCGTGAAATAGGGTGAATATTCAGGCCTAAGGACACACACAAGTAAGTGAAAGTGTATTGGATTCTTCAGTGGCAGACACAAAATATGTGTAGTATGCATTTTTTCAGGAACAAGGCTACAGATCTAAAACTGATTTTTGCCCCTCTTTCAATGTGCTGAGAGTCATCTTGGAGATAGAAATAAGATTTTGCCTCCTTACTTTGGTGTTTGGGGCACATTTGCTTTTATAAGAAGTGGTGCCTTCTGCAATGCCTTGGGCTTCTTTCTGAAAGCCAAGATGAAATACATTCATAAAAACTTTATATTACGTTGTTTTTAAAACAAGTAAAGTGGAGGTCAGTGGTGCCAGAGACACTTGCTACACAAAAAGAAACACCCAGATCCATGCCGCCTGACAGGGCACTAAACTTTTAAAACTGCTTTCATGGAATGTGGGGGAAACTATAGGAAGAGGGGGCGGTGAAAGACCATCTGTGAGCCCTCAGTTTCAGTAATTATTCTGTCTACTATTAGTTCTTGATGATGTGAGGTTAGGGAGAGAGAAGTGGATCGCCAACTCCTTGAAATAATAATCCTAGTTGATAAATTGACATTTCATTTCCAAAGTTTTCCCTTTGTTTTGCACAGAAAGTTTTTCAAAGCAAACTTGGAGGACCTGGGGAGTGTCATCACACTACGCCTCAAGATGTGACTGAGCCACACCCACCCTGGGTCTTACAACTTTAGTGCACATCACCAAGAAGCTTGTTTAAAAAATCAGATTTCAACTCCCACCCCCAGCCTGCATTTTTAATATGCTCCCAGTGATTCTGATGTGGACCTCACTTTTAGAAACATTGACCTAGTTCTTTTAAGCTAGAGTCAGGGACTTTATTGGATGCTTCAAGCATTTCCCTGAAAGAAGGCTTTTCAAGACATTGGAGAACTGTAAGTAACTGAGGCACAAAAGCCAACCGGCAGGGAATTGGGGGCGGCCATGATTCTGGAGAGAGAGGCCTGGTTCTGGGACTCACTGGTGACTGTGCCTCCTCTTGTGGCCCTTTGTTCTCAGGTCTTAGGTATGGACCACCCTGGGCCCCGGGTGACACAGATAATGCCAAGGCAGCAGAGAAGCTGGGCTTTGCAGAGAATTGGAAGGTCTTAGCAGTAGGATTTGGAACTTGACCACAACATATCAACCAAACAAAGGCAGAACCTGTGACGGAATCACCAGAGGCCAAGCTGCTACAATGTCCCACAAAGAGAGGTGGCAGCAAGGCCAGCCAGGAAGTCATGGGAGAACCCTGCCTGTGGATAATGAGCCAGAGCAAGGCCTGAGCTGGCAATGTCTCTGCCAGGCATTTGTGAGGCCTGTTGGCAAACCCTGGCACACTGGGGCTGGGAGGCTGGCCAGACCAGCCTGCTCTATTAGATGGGGAGAGAGACCGAATTGGCCAAGTCTGGGAGGGTTTGCCTCTGGGTTAGGCAATAACCACTCTAGAAACTTGTGTTTATCTGGAAACCGAAGGTGTTGTGTTGCAGCTTTCTAAGGTCCCCATAAGCCTTGTTTGGTGATTGAATGACATACTGGACAAAGCCCCTGGTAAACTGGAAGCTGCTTCTCATGTGCACATTATGTACTGGACATGATCCTAGGTAGCCTTGGTATTTAACTACTAAGGATGTAGTGTTAGGTAGTGACGAGGGAGCCCCGGGAACAGGCAGCAGAGTGCTGCGTGTAAGCTTGCGAGTGTGTAGACATGTATCTGTGATGGGTATCTCTGCCTTTCTATCTGAATCTTACTTGTGAGGAGCTGCCAAGAGGAAGAAGAAAAGATTATTTTGCCACGAGGAAAGCTGAAGTTCTACAAAGAAATCTCTTTTCAGTGTAATGGGTGGATTCTGTTTCCAGGAACGCAGGCCCAACGCAGGCTTTGCAACCCCGGCTCCAGTGTTTCCAAACCCCTGCCCCAGCTGGGCACCCTCTCCTTGCCAGACAGGGATTTAGACAGCCCTGAAATAGTCCTCATCCCTCCTGTTCCCACAACAGTTTTTATTCCTGTGGCTTTCCAAATAGGTGCCTTTCTGCTGGCTCTTTCACCAGATCTCATGAGACTCTCACTGACCAGGAAGACCCTCTCTGACCACCTTGACACCCTCACTGACCAGAAAGCCACTCAAGTGCTTCTCTCACTTCTCTTTCGGTACCATTTGCTTTGTGCATCATCTGGCACACAATGGTAAACTCCTTCTAAAAGGAACTCAGTGGTCTTATTGCCTCTTCTATTGACTATTTTCTTAGGTTGCTGTCTCTTTTTCTTGTGGCTATCAGGAAGGGTCTTTAAAAAACAATTATCTCTCCAGAAATATGTACAAGCTAAACTTGACATCCCTGGAGATGGCTGTAGGCATTCTGGGGAGGTGATGTAGAACATGGAGGTTATTGACAGTGCTGTGCATGCCCTGTATGGGCCAGAGACCAAAAATGACCAGAACCTAAGGCTGAGATAAGGAATGGACAGGCTTAGAAGGTCCCTGCAAATCAGGTGATTGTCATGGTGAGTCTGTACTTTCATTTGAGGTGTTATGAATTCCAGCAACTTGAACATCCTCATTTCACAATGACCTCCACAGGCATTTCTGGATGGTTGGATGAGTCACTGGTTTTGAATGATCAGATATTTTAGATCATCCCCATCTATTTTATTTAAGCAGCAATATGTTAATTCTCAAGTCTTCATCAAGACTATTGAATGTAAGCAGCAGCCACGGACATGAGCCAGCTTCAAAAGAAAGGGTATATAACGAAGTTTCAGGAAGACTTTTCCAGTATTGCTGAGGCCCCATGGGAGCTTGGAACCCAAATAGTAAGAGCATTGGTGACCAGGGCAGCCACTTCTGGGTTCTAGGGTAGGGACATGCAGGGTCTGGACGCTATTAGTCTCCTCTTTCTCCTACTCCTCTTCCTGCTGTTCTCCCCAACATTGAACTTACAAGTGCTCTGAATCATAATTCCAAATTCTCAGGAGAGAGATGTTGGCTCTATTTGGTCAGGTCCAACCAGCTGTGGCTGAGGAAGGAGATGTTTGTGGTACAAACATGGTGGTGGTTGAATATCTGTGGAAGGAGGTAGTTCTTAGAGAAAGTAAATTATTGTGAGTTGGACAGACACATATGGACACAGCCCAGATGTGTCTACACAGCCGTTTGCACATTATATATCACCTCTGCATCCCTCTTCTTTTTTCCATTAATACCTATGTTCATCATTTGTCAGCTGGCTTCTCTTCCTTTGAAAGCTCTAGAAGACCAGGGACCTGGGCCACCCAGCTCTGTACACCAACAGGTTGCTTCAGACCATAGTCTGATCTCCTGAGAGTTGCGGGAGAACATAGCAGGATATTTAACATCTTGGACTTGTGCTTCATTGAGATTAGACACTTTGTTTTGTTCTAAAAGTCAGAATTAATATGGAATTTTAAGTGGTTTGTGATTAACATAATAAAACTTTTTGCCCCTAATCAAAGAAAATAGGATTATAAGAGGGTTTCTTCTATATAAATCGGAGGAAAGAAGGCAATCCATAATGATTTCTTCTGGTGGCCATTTTCGTGGACCTCCCTTGTGTCCCCATGCATGGAGGAAGTGAAGTACTGGAGAAACTGAGAGATCAAGCTTTTGAAGTTGTTGGTAGAGCTGATCAACAAATGGAACCCCCTGCTTAGATTCCCTGGTCTGGCCTCTGGTCTGTCCCTCTGGAGTTGATACAGACGTAACTGTGCCACGTGATGTTTCTGGGAGATGCCCTGACCTCAAGGCATGAAAGAGACCTTGGGGCTGCTGATCCAGCAAACTGTATGACCTTTTCAACTAAATACAACTAACAGGCAATTAGAGCTCAATTTTTAGAAAAGAGATTGAAATGATTGCAAATGTTCTTGCTGGGTTGATTTTACTTTGGTGGTAGTGATAGGTCCCTGAAGTTTACTGAAATTAGTTGACCTTAAATATTTGTTCCCTGTCACCATTGAAAGAGCAAGATACTAGAAGAATGAGTTAAGCTCCCCGTGTCTAAAAATTAACTGATGAAGTTGTTAACGGCTGTTATTTTTCACTGAATGGTCACCTTGCAAGTTGCTTGTGTCAAAAATCTTTGTTTTGAGAACTCAAAAAATTAGACAATAAGAGAACAAACAACCCTATCAACAAATGGGCCAAGGACCTGAACAGACACTTCTCAGAGGAGGACATACAATCAATCAACAAGTACATGAAAAAATGCTCACCATCTCTAGCAGTCAGAGAAATGCAAATCAAAACCACCCTAAGATATCATCTCACTCCAGTTAGATTGGCAGCCATTATGAAGTCAAACAACAACAAGTGCTGGCGAGGATGTGGGGAAAAGGGTACACTTGTACATTGCTGGTGGGACTGCAAATTGGTGCAGCCAATTTGGAAAGCAGTATGGAGATTTCTTGGAAAGCTGGGAATGGAGCCACCATTTGACCCAGCTATTCCCCTTCTCGGTCTATTCCCTAAAGACCTAAAAAGAGCATGCTACAGGGACACTGCTACATCGATGTTCATAGCAGCACAATTCACAATAGCAAGACTGTGGAACCAACCTAGATGCCCTTCAATAGACGAATGGATAAAAAAAATGTGGCATTTATACACAATGGAGTATTACTCTGCATTAAAAAATGACAAAATCATAGAATTTGCAGGGAAATGGATGGCATTAGAGCAGATTATGCTAAGTGAAGCTAGCCAATCCCTAAAAAACAAATGCCAAATGTCTTCTTTGATATAAGGAGAGTAACTAAGAACAGAGTAGGGTCGAAGAGCATGAGAAGAAGATTAACATTAAACAGGGATGAGAGGTGGGAGGGAAAGGGAGAGAGAAGGGAAATTGCATGGAAATGGAAGGAGACCCTCAGAGTTATACAAAAGTACATACAAGAGGAAGTGAGGGGAAAGGGAAAAATAATACAAGGGGGACAAATGAATGTCAGTAGAGGGGGCAGAGAGAGAAGAGGGGAGGGGAGGGGAGGGGAGGGGGGATAGTAGAGGATAGGAAAGGCAGCAGAACACAACAGACACTAGTATGGCAATATGTAAATCAATGGATTGTAACTGATGTGATTCTGCAATTTGTATATGGGGTAAAAATGGGAGTTCATAACCCACTTGAATCAAAGTGTGAAATATGATATATCAAGAACTATGTAATGTTTTGAACAGCCAACAATAAAAAATTAAAAAATTAAAAAAATAAAAAATAAAAAAAAATAAAATCAGGAACAAGCAAGAAATGTTCATTCTCCCTCTTCCCATTCAACATCGTCTTTAAAACTCTAACCAGAGCAATCAGGCAAGAAAAGGAAACTATACGGATACAAATAAGAAAAAAAGTCAAATTATCTATTGGCTGATGACATGATTCTATACATAGATGATTCCACCAGAAGACCTCTAGAGCTGGTAAACAATTTCAGTAAAGGAGGATACAAGATCAATAGACAAAAATCAATAGCTTTCCTATATTCCAATAGTGAATTAGCATTGCCCTTCTTCAACGTGCCCTGACTCCAGCACACATTTTCCAGTCTTCCCCATGACTCACACAATAATTGTTAACAAAAATTGGCACCTCTTCTCCTGCAGCATAAGTTTCCAACAGAAAATGTCACCAGCCACTTTTTTTTTCAATTTATGTCACTTTTATTCCAAGAATAAATTAAGTTGCTCCCCAAAAAAAAAAAAAAAAAAAAAATCTTTGTTTTGCATCCTAGTTTTTTAGTTGGTCCGGGGACCCTGTTTAAGAAAATTGATTCTAGGGAAGGAAAATTTAAATCTCGAGTTTGACCTCACTGATAAGACTCAGACAGATTTAGATCAGATACAACCTTGAAGCATAACCATATATAGCAAAAAGGCCGACGGGACACCCTTTGCTGATAAGGCAGGTGCCTGTCCTGTCCCCAACACCACTCCTGCATCTGTGGCCACTTAGCACACAGACCTAGGAAAATGCTAACACTTCTTGCTCATTCCATTATCCAGCTCACCTAAGTGACCCTGCAGGCGTCTTCTGAGCCTGGAGGTGGACAGTCATAATGAAGTTACCTGCCCCTGCCTGTCCCAGTGGCATGCTGTAATGCCACAAATAGGTCTTCATTGTAACACCAGGCAGCAGAGAAACGTCCCTGGGATGTTGTCATCAGCTCCTGGCGTCATGCCAGGACTTTCACACCACTTCTCAAGTTTGGCCTCATTGACAGAGCCACAGGCATTGCGTTCTTCAATGAGACCATTTTAAGCCATGTCAAGAATAATTTAGGCTTTCTCTGTTGACAGAAGAGTATGAGAGAGATGGTGTGACAGGTTCTGCAAGGAAGGGCTGACCTTGGGAGTGTTTTGCAAAATAGAAATGGCACATGTTTGTGTGCTCAGGCAGCAGGAGCAGAGAAGATGAAACAGACATAGACATGGTTGATAAGGGTGCAGTGGTCCTCCCTGACCACCTTCACCTCTTTTGTATCCTATCTTCAGCATTTGAGGAGAAGTGCTTGAAATGTCATATAACCCAGTGACCCGCTGGATGCTATTCCAATCCTGCTACGGAATACTTCCACAGTGGGCAACTCATTAGCTCCCATAGCACATCTCTGGAAGTGATGGCTAAAAACCTCCTGTTAATCTGGAAATAACCTACATGTCCAAGAGTAGAGGAATGGTTAAATGGGGGATGTCATGTGGGATATTATGTATGTGTTAAAAATTATATTTTAAAAGAATTTGGAAATGATGTGAGAAGATACTCAAAATGTTAAGAAAAACAAGAACTAAAACTACTTGCAATACACAATTCCACATCTGTAATAATCTTTATGTGCATATATGTTTATATAAATGTATGTATATTAGCATTAAAAAGATGAGGACAAGCTGGCTTGGTGGCACATGCCTGTAATCCCAATTATTCAGGAGGCCAAGGCAGGAGGATAACAAGATTAAGGCCATCCTGGGCAATTTAGTGAGACCCTGTCCCAAAATTGGTTGAATCACAGGTGGTTTTATAGTAGATACTAAAAAGCCATTCCCTTATCCCTTACTGCTACACAGGCTAGAAGAGCCAGATATTCCCTCCCTAGCATTTCTTATTACTTAGAACTGGCCATATAATTCAGTATGGTCCATGAGAGATATACCAGGACATCTGAGAAATTATTTCCTTTTTGACAAAAGAATAGCCCCATAAGGAAAAAAATTCTTTTGACTAGGTTGGATGCTCCTTTACTGTCACCTTCACTCATTTCAAGTGCAGGTTTGTATTATTGCAGCTTCAGCAGCCATCTTGTGACCATGAGGCAATAGACAGGAGAATGATGTCCACATTCTGAGGATGGTAGAAAGAAAGTTGGAGAAAACCTGGGGCCTTACCCACAGGGTACTTCTAGACTTCTTTTTCAGGAAAAACTGTTTAAAGTATGTCATTATTAATCACATGTTATCTTATAGTGAGAAACTAACACTAGGGATATATTTGGTTTATCCATTGCTCCAGTTTCTCCCTGAAGCATCCACCCATCATCCTGATTTCAATCCTCAGAGAACAAGTAACAAGCCCAATCCATCTCCATGTGGCAGAATTTGAGGTATCTGTAGAGATTTTCACTGTCCTCGGATGCTTCTCTCTGGCTAACCAGCACTGCCGAGTGGGATTCCCAGTTCTCACTGGCTGTTCTGAATGCACTCTGGTTTGCACCCTTCTGAATGGCCATGGGCAGGGTGAAGCTCCCACTGCAGGGGTCTAGCTGGGAAGCATCAGGCTGGTGACCCCCTCCTTCCTTGGCATCTCTTTTCTATGACAGCAGCCTCAGATCCCATCTGCTTTTGAGGTGCGCTCCACAGAGTCAAACCCCTGACCCTTTTCCAGGCACTTGGCACCGCTGGTTTCGTTTTGTTTTGTTTATTGATGCATCTCCAGTGCAGGACGTCCCCTTCATCCTTATTAAGTTTTGTCTTATTAAATTTGGGCTGGCATTCTAGCTTGTTGAGACTTTTGTGGATTCTAATTATGCATTGGCTGTTCCCTTCAGTTTCCTGTCCTCCACAAATTTGATAAGCATGTCTCCTGTGTCTTCATTTCAACTCCTTGATAACAAGTGCAACCCAGATGTCAGATGACGTCACCCCGTTCTTTGAGATATAAATAGAATTAGCTCAAGCGCCCCCCCCTCACACATCCTATGGGAAGCCAGATGCACTGCCCCCAAAGATCAGTGTAAACTCTGAAGGCTTTTGTGGTCCCCTGTGCTTCCATGTTTCTTCTCCTGCCAGCCCAGGGCTCCTGCACACCCCTGCTCTGTGGCTGCTCCCTCCTCCTGAGTTCATGCCAACCAGGCCCTTCCTGGGGCTCTTTAAAGAAACTGCTCATATGCAACATATGGGGAGGTGGCAGACTTTGCTCAGGACTGGCAGAGCTGGGTGTGGGAGGCAGGGATTGTGGTTACAGAGCAGATACACAAATCACTAGAATTAATAGGCATCGTTCCCCCTAACTACCTGGAGATGCTGGTTCCTAGGGTTGCCCACCGTGGCCCTTGTCCCAACCAGGGTTGGTGGTGCAGGTTGGGCGGGGGGTTGGGTGCTGCTTCAGGGAGTTGGGTGGTGGAGGTTAGGCAAACTGAAGAAGTCAAAGCACACTTCAGATATCATCATCCTTCCTTTTAAAAAAATTGTATTTCATTTGGTATGACCCAAATATTATTTTACTATGTTAGGAGCTGAATTGTGTTACCCCCAAGGTTTATATGTGCTGAAACCTCCCACACCCATCTCTGCCAGTTATGAACAAAGTCTGCCACCTCCCCATATGTTGCATATGAGCAGTTTCTTTAAAGAGCCCCAGGAAGGGCCTGGTTGGCATGAACTCAGGAGGAGGGAGTGGCCACAGAGCTAGGCTCTGCAGGGGACCTGGGCTGGTAGGAAGAGGAACACAGAAGCATAGGGGACCACAAAAGCCTTCAGAGTTTACACAGATCTTTGGGGCAGTGCATCTGACTGTAGGATAAGAGAGGGGATGCTTGAGCTAATTTTATTTATGTACACCCAGGACATCAGAATGAGACCATATTGGGAGATGGGACTGTGACTAAGGTAAAATGAGGCCAGAGGGTGGGCCCTGTACAATCTTTTGCTGTACTTATAAGAAGAAATTCAAACATATGAGAGGGATACCAGGGTGCATGCACACAGAGAAAAAGAAAAAACATACACAGATAAAGGGAGAAGGTAGACACCTGCAAGCCCTGGGGGAGAGGCCTTGGAAGAAACAACCCAGCTAGGACCTTGCTGTTGGACTTAACAGCCTCCAGAACTGTGAGATAATAAATTCCTAGTGCTTAAACCAGCCAACCGGTGGTATTTTACTATGGCAGCCTTAGCAAACTGAATTATCAGGTAATAAAATAACTGCACAAATCAAGGTTGAAAAGTAGGTTGAAAGGTGGTCCCTCAAAAGTTAAATCCTTATCCTAACCCCTGGAACCTGTGAATGTGACCTTATCAGAAAAAGGATCTGTTTCAGTCAGCTTTTTCACGGCTGCAACAAAAAGACTTGACCAGTACAATTGTAAAGGAGGGAAGGTTGATTTGGGGGCTGATTTTCAGTCCAAGAACAGTCAGCTACATTCCTTGGGGCTCAAGGTGAGGCAGGACATCATGGCAAAACAGTGTGGCAGAGGGAAGCAGCTCAGGTGGTGATCAGAAAGCAGAGAGAGAGAGGGAGGATCCACTCTCCAGTTACAAAATGTATACCACATGGCCATGCCCCCAGTTAACCACTTCCTCTAGCCACACCCCACCTGCCTCCAGATATCACTCAGTTAATCCCACCAGGGATTCATACACTGATTAGGTTAAGGATACAACTCAATCATTTCTCCTCCAAACCTTTTTGCATTGTCTCACATGTGAGCTTTTGGGGGACACCTGCATCCAAACTATAACAGGGTCTTGATCTTTCTAGATGTAAAGTTAAGTACCTAATGATGAGATCATCCTGGATTACCCAGGTGGGCCCTAAATCCAATAAGTGACTTTATAAGAGAAGAGAAGACCCTGAAGTTGGAGGCAGAGACTGGAGTGGTGGGGTCACCAGCCAGGGAGGATGTACAGCCTTGCTAATACTTTGATCTCAGACTTCTGAACCCCCAAACTGTGAAGTTTCTATTGCTTTATATGATCTAACTTGTGGTTATGTGTTATTGGTAGCCCTAGGAAACTAATATAAGGAGAGACTTTTTGTTATTTTTTCATTCTTGGAAATGTGATTTTTTTTTTCTTTTCTTTTTTTTTTTTTAATTTCTGGCTCACCTCTATTTTGGAGTAGCCAAATCACATGCCGGTTTACTCAGAAAGTGATCCCAGACAGTTGGAATGCGGGAAGGGATAAGGTAATAGGAAAGGGAGCCAAGACCAATATGAAGTCAGCCACCAATAGCACCCACCTTCCCTAGTATGTCTCGCCTTGATGTCCTTGTGCCCGTGGTGGCCAGCCTTTCCTGGCCACAGGGCCCTCCTGTGGCTCTCACTTGTGCTGGATTTGCCATCCAGGATGGTAACTCTTTCCAAGCTGAGTGTGGCTGGGAGGCTGGGGAGTTCCTACAGTGATGCCCAGGAGGAAGGGGTCCATGTCCACACCTCCCTGTCATTCTCCCTCCTGTATTAATTTTCTAGGATTGTGATAACGGAGGCCCACAAACTAGGTATCTCAAGTAACAGCAATTTTTCATCTCACAGTTCTGGAGGCTAGAAGTCTGAGATCGGGGTTTTGATGGTGTTGGATCTGTGTGAGGGCTGTGAGGTAAGAAACCATTCTAGATCTCTCTCCTTGGCTTCTAGGTGGCCCTCCTTCTGGGTCACTTCACATTGTTTTTCCTCTATGGGTGTTTATTTCTGTATCCAAATTCTCCCTTTTTATAAGAGTATCAGTTATATTGGATTAGGGTTCACCCCAATGACTTCACTTTAATGTGGTTACCTCTGTAAAGAACCTATCTCTGATTAAGATCATATTCCAGGTACTGTGGGTACCAATGTTATTCGGAAGGGGACGGGTCAGAATTCAACCCATAATGCTTCTTTTTATATTTTTCCCCTCATTTATCAGATCCGGTATCCAGGATTTTTACCTGGAGTCTATGTCACTTTATTTCTCTAACTCCAGGTTAAGTTTCCTCATTAGAAAAATGGGGACAATGATATTTTATAGTGTTTTAAGGGTTAAATGCGATAAAATCTGGGAACATAAGACATGAGCTGATGATGTTGTTATTTCCCACCACCTTTGCCCTCCCTATACCCTGACCTGGGGAGGGACAAATGCTAGCCTGTCTCTGGGATCTGTCTTCAGCAGTGAAGTAGCCAAAATAGGCATTATGACATAGATCTGAGACAGAAATGGAAAAATTTCAAAAGGAAATCCACTACGGAAGAAAGTAAAATATACCAAAACATTGAATCACAGAAATCGAAGAGTATGTGGAATACCTATAAGGGTTGTAATATAGGAAGTGTGAGTTCAGTCTAGCCTGACTGGGTGTGTCTTGTTGAGTAGTACCTGTCAGCCGATTCCCCAGGACCCACCAGCCCACCCACCAGAGCAAGGGTCCCTGGCTGGTGTTCACCACCTAAGATAAACTCGGTGCTCCAAATCCTGTGACTTGGTGCCTAGCCCACTCATTGAGGAGACTCATCTAAGCATGGATGCCCAGATTGGCCCACTCCCCACATCCTCCCCTACACTGGGGCAAACCCCTTGAAGCCTTGTGGCCCAGCCCAAGGGGTTTTCAACAGAACCTATTCTATTATGGATCAACTCAACCTAGGATCTTTTCTTGGGTGGATGGAGAAAATAAAGACTCATTTTCTTAGCTATATCCCCTCACCAGTATTCTTGAGAAAATACTGTCAAGCTATCAAGAGTGGGGAGATACCAAGAGATATGATTGAGTTCTAGTAGATGTTCACAGTACTGTTTTCTAAGGGAAGTACCACTATGCTTTGAATTTATTTTTGTTTATTGGAATAAAATCAAAGCACATAGAATTGACTATTTTAGATGGAATAATTTAGAGGTGTTTAGGGTATTCACAATGTTGTACTCAATCTATCCAGTTTCAAAATATTCTTTATCATCCTGAAAGAAAACCCTACACCCAACTTAAAAAAAAAATTGACCATTGCTGTGGTTTGAATGTTTGTGCCTCCCCAAAATTCATATGTTGAAATCCTAACACCAAGGTGCTGGTATTAAGAGGTGGCCAATGTGAGGTGATTAGGTCCTGAGTTTCAGAGTCCTCATAAATGGGATCAATGTACTTATAAAGAGGCTTGGATGAACTCATTTGACCCTCAGCCATGTGAGGATAGGCTAGAAGGTGCCATTTCTATGAGCCAAGAGACAGACCCTCACCAGACATGCACCCTCCCAGTGCCAGAGTCTTGGACTTGCCAGCCTCCAGAACTCTGAGAAACAAATTTCTGTTGTTCATGAGCCATTCTGTCTACAGTGTTTTGTTATAGGAGCCTGAAAGGTCTAAGGCAGTCATAAAATGAGTCAGCTGATCTTGAAGTTAAATCTTCATTTTAATCCTGTGTATCTGGGCTTGCTCTAACCACCACCGCCCCTCACTCACTCCCGATATAAAAGACTAGGGTTGGGGATATCTGGTATGTCCTTAGGTGAGGGAGGATCTTTGAAAGCCTTGGGTCAATTCATCCCATTCCCTGAAATGGGGTAGGGAAGAAAGAATTGACTTTCCTGTTTAGATTAGATCAAAAGGACATTCACTGTCGCACAAAAGCATCAACCTTTGGCCAAAGTGAAGGTTTTCTTAATCTGATTAGGTGCCTGGCATTCAGAATCACTAAATGCCTATTGTACAAAATGAATAAGAATGTGCTGAACTTCAGCTGCTTAACAGAACAAATAAAATTATAATTTACTAGGCTAATACATCAGAAGAAACAAGGCTGTTTTCACTTTGGGGAACCTAGAGACCTATGACTCAGAGCTGGAGCCTGGAGACACTTTCCAACGAATGCTGAAGAATTCAAACAGCGGCTAAGGCACAGGTCAGAATACAGAATGACAGCACACCCTTCCCCACGTTCCTCCTCCACTCTGGTATTTACCACATCTGGGACACACCAGTTCTGATGTTTTTATAGGAATGGCTTAAAAGGCAATTACCTTAGAGCATTTGACTTTTAGTATCCCAACAATCCCATCTAGAACATATAAAAAGGCAGGGGAGCTGAGTTCAATCCCACCTCCTAAATCCTAATTTCCTTCCTTTCTAGCCAATTAATAGGTCTCAAGAGGCTGTTTGAAGACAGTTATGTTCAGAAGCTCTCGATCTTTTTCATTCTGTTTAAAACTTTTTGTTTCTGATTCACAATCCATCTCACCACCAAAAAAAAAGCAATAGTTAAAATATAGCTATGACTTTTCTTTGAAGAGGAATAGGGTGGAAACAGGGTGGGACGGAGAGAGGCCTATGAGCTTCATTAAGTGAAGACATGTGTGGCCGATACCGACTTGGGCCCCGTGGAATATTCTCTGTGGTACCCAGTTTTTCCCTTCCGCTGCCATCCACCTCCTTAAAACAGGAAGACGTTCCTGAGAACTACACCTGAAGCATTGCTGTTCGGTATTGATGTTGTTTTTCACTAATCATTCTTTGGAGAAGGAGTTTGACAGACAAGACCAAGGATAGAAATGGCTTTGAGAACCTGATTGCTGAGCACTTAGTGGTTCATTCACACAGACACCCGGACAAGGACCCCATGTCCCACTTTCACAGAATGGATTTCATAGTCATGGAAACCCACTGCTCTTTTGTTGGCTCACCACGCCATAAGGACCCCCAGATAGTCAGACCTGTGGGGCATGGGCTGTTTTTTGGGATAAATCCAACATCCAAGGACACTTTCTACTGCTCTCAGATGTGTGTCCTCTTCCAGCCACATGGGCCTCCTGGTTGTCCCTTGAACATACCAATGAGACTCCCACCCTGGGGCCTTTATACTTGACCTTTCCTCTATGCAGAAGCTCTCTCTCAGGGAGCTACATATCGCCCCATCACCTCCTCGGTCTTTGTTCAAATGTCACCTTCACAGAGAATTCCATGCCTCCCTACTCCCTGGCTCCTCAGTTCACCCTGTTTTATCTTTCACTTATTTAATTTTCATTTCTATTTATCCCATAGAATCTGAGCTCCATGAGGCCAGGGAGTTTTGTTTCGTTTGTTCACTGTTCTATCTTCAACACCTACTTTGGACCTGGCACATGGTAGGCACTCAATAAATATTTGTGCAATAACTACATGAACGAATGTCTTCCTACAGCCTCTTTCCATGAGAGGAATGGCATCTCTATGTATCATCCATACATTTGAGGAGGCCAGGATCTGAGGCCTACATTGTACTTCTGTTATTTCCATCACTACCCCAGCAAGGTTTTTTAAACATACTTATTTTCCCAGTGAAAGTAACAGAAATATAAGAAATTCATCTAATCATTCAGTAAACCTTTACCGAACACTCACTCTACAATAGATCTGTGGTAGGTGCAAAAATCAATCATAATTTGTTTACTTCATGAAACTGGTGGGACTGCAAATTGGTGCAACCACTATGGAAAGCAGCATAGAGATTCCTTAGAAAACTTGGAATATAACCACCATTTGATCCACTTATACTACTCCTTGGTATACACCCAAAGGACTTAAAATCAGCATACTATAGTGACGCAGCCACATCAGTGTTTACAGCAGCTCAATTCACAATAGCCAAGCTATGGAACCAACAGATGAAATGAATAAAAAAAAAAATGGGGTATATTGCCGCAGTCTGGCTGGGCACACAATCACGAGCCACCACACAGCTTGTAGATTCAAACAGCAACTCTTTATTCCCGAACTCACACCAGCCGTCTACAATCACGTTCTGGGGAAATCCACGTTCTCTGCCCAAATCCACGTTCACTGGGCTTCTATCTCTCAAAAAAATACTGTCTAAATCCCGTGAGAACTCAAGGGGAACTCAGGCAGCAGGATACGCCCTATTCCCAGGAGCAATAATCTTAAACCTTAAACCTGGAACCAAAACTGGGAACGCCCTAAACCCGATTATGTTAAACCGGGAACACCCTAATCCGCCCTGGTCCTTGAGCAAGGTCACCTACATTCAATGTCACTGCAAAATGTCAGCAACATGGGGTACGCTGGCAAGGAAATTGTCATACCTACTTGGCTAATGGCTCCCAGCAGTATATACACAAAATGGAATATTATTCAGCCTTAAAGAAGAATGAAATTATGGCATTTGCTAGTAAATGGATGGAAGTGGAGACTATCATGCTAAGTGAAATAAGCCAATCCCCCCAAACCAAAGGCTGAATGTTCTGATATGCAGATTCTAATACACAATAAGAGTGGAGGGACTGGGCTTGGTGGTGCACATCTATAATGCCAGTGGCTCAGGAGGCCGAGGCAAGAGAATTGTGAGTTCAAAGCCAGCCTCAGCAATTTAGGGAGGCGCAAAGCAACTCAGTGAGACCCCCGTCTTTAATAAAATACAAAATAGGGCTAGGGATGTGGCTCAGTGGTTGAGTGTTCCTGAGTTCAGTCCCCAGGACCCTCAAAAAAAGAGTAGGGGGAGGAAAGAATAGAAGTTCATTGGATTAGACAAAGGGGAATGAAGGGAAGGAATGGGGGATGGGAATAGGAAAGAGAGTAGAATAAATTGGACATAACTTTCCTATGTTCATATATGAACACACAACCAATGTAACTCCACTTCATGTATAACCACAGAATTGGAAGTTATACTCCATGTATGTATAATATGTTAAAATACACTCCACTGTCATATATATCTAAAAAGAACAAATAAAAGGAAAAGAAAAAAGAAACTTCTTTTTTTAAAAATATTTTTCCATTTATTTTTTATTTCTAATGTTAAATTTGAATATATATCAGAATATATCATATATAGTTTGATATATTATCAAAAACTTATCATAAAAAAACTTATAAGTTTTTTCAATCTTCCACATATTTAAAAATATATATTCATAGGACTCACAATTTACTCTCCCCTTTTTCAGATCCTGTCTGTTTATATTTGTTTTCACAAATAATGTCAAAATTATAAGGAAAAAGGAACTTCTAATGGAAAAAGAAAAATAAACCAAAGAAAGAATAAATCATATCAAAGTGCTACAGTGGAGAGTATGTTACATTACAAAAGTCAGATTGACTTTAACAAAGAGATATAACAATTCTGTGGCTTAAAAAAAATGAAGTCATCTTGCACAACAGGGAGGGGATGAGCAGGATGCTCTGCTCTACTTGCTCATCAAGGAATACAAGTTGCTTTCATATTGCTTCTCAACCACCCTGGGTGGATGCTTTACTGCATGCTTGAGGTAGATGAGATTATTGCTAAGAAATAGTTACTTCTTCTCCCAGAATTCCATGGGGGCGGTGGGGTGGTATTCTGCTCTTCCCCTTGAATTTGGACTGTACTATGTGGCTTGCTTTGGCTAAGACCAACAGATGTGACTCAAGCAAAAGCTTGGAATACGCTGGCATGGTTGGACTGCCAACACAACTAGAGCTTCCCTAAGGAGCTGCTCCCCGTTAGCCTGGGCTTCAGAACAGACACTTGTGGAACAGATCAGTGCTCTACCCCAGCAGGGAGACAGGCCCTGCTAGACCCACAGCTGGAAGCCAACAATCAGAGAGAACAATGGTTGCTGTTTTCAGGCTGAGGTTTAGGATAGTTGTTACCAAGTAATAGCTCACTGTTGCAGTGGTCAAAGCTGGCTCAGGGTGCAACCATGCTCCACCTCCCAGGAAAGGGCTGGAACTTAGGGGAACATGACAGTGAGACCCAGAATGGCACAAAACACATCTGCTCACATTTTCCACGTGGATGCACAGAGTTACAAACTGGGAGTGGGGGTGGGCCTGGGAGAGTTGGTCTCTGATTGGGTGGCCAGATGTTTAGCTACCACTTTATTGTGTGGAAAAAAGGAAGGATGGATTTTAGGGGATGGCTAGCTGTATCCGCTACATGTAAGCAATGAAAGCAAGGGCTTTTTCTGGAGAAGCAAAAGAGACCATCAGAAGAGACTCCACAGAAAAACAAAATACTAATTTTAGCTGAGTGAAATAAAAGTTTGAGCTGAGTCTGGAAGGGATAAATATTAATTTTCCAGATGGGAAATGTGGAGGAAAGCATACCTACCCACCCCCCAAAAAAATCACCCCCCCCAAAAAAAATATATATATATATATGGGAAATCATAACTTGATCATGGTGAGGTAGAGATCCATGTGACTGAAGTGTACTGGATGGTACTGGAAAGAGAACACATGCTCTTGACTAGCTTTATTTCCTATCATGATCTTTATTTTTATTTCCTATCATGATCTTTATTATTTTTTACCCTGTTATAGAAAAAAAATTGGGGAACTGATTGTGTGCACCCTTTCTATATTGTTTTCCTCCTAGGGAATGAAGACTTAGGCTTGTGCTCTCACCTGGATGCTTCCATAGCTTTCATATGGCCCTCTGTGGCTTCATATAGACCACTGTGGCTTCCATGAACCACTGTGGACCTTTTCTAAACCTCTGCATTCCCAGCTCAGACTTCCTGTCTCCCTTCTCCAGATGCTGTCTGGGAAGCACACATAGCATTCTCCCCACCTCCCTAGTTTTCTCACTTCCATGCAGCAACTGAATGAAACTGAAAGATAATCCCTAAACCAAGAAACAGGGCTTGTCCTTTTCAACGCCTTCACTGTTGAACAGTAGAGTTGCCATGATGCAGACTGTTACAGGGAGTCGTCGTTTGAGGGTCACATCCTCGACAGCTGGGTGGACTGACCCTTCAGTCCATTATCCAGATAGAAGTCTCAACTCCTGACAGATTCTTTATAATAGGTCTTGTCTGGTTTGGATTCTGTTTGGCTTGTTCCTCTCCTATTCCTAGCCACAGAAGCTGGAGCCCACGTTTTATGTGGTTTCTTGAACTTTATTCCTTTTAAGTGTTCCTCACTGGGCCAGAGCTTTATAGAGAGAAAATTTATATGGTATCAGTAGAACTCAGCTCCAGATGTCCCAATCTGGAAAGAATTTCACCAGGCAGGTGCTGCTACGTGCCTGCTTCACTTAGGGTCTGATAAATCACAGATGTCCTAACATTTTCAACCATAAGCATGAACTCTGGATATAATCATTAAGAATTCCTGAACCCATCTTCTCCACACACTTATAAAACTTCCAACCTTGAGTATGCTAAACCAGCCAAATTAAGCAAATTGGGAAAAGAACCCTTCCCTCCCTACATACATTATTTCCTACATGAAGCCTCATTCTCCATGTGAATTTTTGGAAAAGATTCCCCCATGACATAATGTGCCTGCAGCTATGCCAGGAAGAGAAGGTAGAGAAACAGCCCTTCTGTCAGTATGTTCTGAAGTGTTTGGGGAAGAAGCTCTTAGAATCCAGTTCTCAATTTGGAATTAATTATTGTTGGCTCCCTCTGACAATTCTGGGCAGTATCTGAGGAATCAGAAGAGAGTGGGTCATTTCCCTTGGGGATGGGGGTTGGTGGTTCTAGACATTCCCTGTCCCAGAAATGTCCTATCTGTCTGTCAAGTCTAGAGCCAAGGTGCCTCCTCCCCCTTCACAGATCCAGTTCTGACACACAGGAGAGCTGATTGGTCTATCTAAGCGGGGTCCTGACCCGGGCTGCCAGTCTATAGGCTGTCAGGTCAACAGTTTATCCAATTAAGGGGAATAATGGAAACTAACTTGACTGCCGCAGTCTGGCTGGGCACAAAATAACCGAGCCATCACAAAGCCTTGTAGATTCAAACAGCAACTCTTTATTCCCGAACTCTCACCGACACTCTACACACACTACTTGGGAATATACTCCCTCCACCGAGCTCTGTGTACCAATTCTCCCAGAACCCCGTGAGAACTCAACGGGGAACTCCAAAGGAGCGGGCGCCTGAGGCAGCAGGATACGCCCTAATCCTGGAGCCACCCTAATCCCTGAGCAGGGTCACCTTTCAAACCAAAATGCCTGCATCATTTCCTACTTGGCTATGGCTCTCAGCACTTGACCAATCAGATTCCTTTCCTCTTGGGATTTGAATATAAAACACAGCCAGAAAGTAAGGATCTAAAACAAACCTGAAGAGAAATAGACAGTGAGCAGGTGACTCTCATGACTGTTGGAAACCTAGAGTAGGAACCAATGACTTCCCACAGCTGGGCTGTGTCATATTCTGGTTCAGGACTCCATCCACAAAAGAGCAGGAGTAGCAAATGCTCATGCATCATTGCTGTGTGCCAGGTACCATTCTGGTCACTTTACATATATGATCTCATTTAATCCTCATGAGGTGCTTGTACCCTTCCCTCTTTTCAAGAAGAAATCAGACACAGGCTAAGAAATTTTGCCTAAAATCACACAGTTGGCAAGTGGTTGGAGGAATATTTGAGCCTTGCATTTGGACTCTGGAAGCCATGTTTTTCATGGTTCCATGATGCTGTCAGTCAATTCCCAGAGGCTTTCCATTTCACAAACAAAACTTTTCTTATTGCAGAGGTACTACATACCTGTTTAATGGACAGAAATCTTTCATTGCAAGCAAAGAAATAAATTCTACTAACTTGAACCAAAGGGAATTTATCCAAAGAGAATGAAATAACTCATAAGGAAATGCTGAAGTCTCAGGCTTGGACAAAGCAGAAGCCAGAGTAGCTCAGAGCTCTGAGTGTCAGGATTGAAGGAACTCTACCACAAAGGGCTGAAGGAGCGCCTACAAGATTCTGTCCTTGCAAATCCCTGGCAGAGACCTGCTGGTCTACTGGAGCTTGAATCCAACACCACATTCTCCCTTGGAAGAGTAGGAAACTGGGAAGATGTTTCCATCAAGAACACACATGCCCTGAGCAGAGGTGCCCTGGAAGGACATTGAGGAGCCTTTCAAGCAAAACCAAACCATCCATACAGGATCTCTGGTGGTGAATTGAGGTGGAATCCCTTAAAATGCCACTATTGGAGATAATTAATTTATAACTTAAAAAAAATTTTTTTTGTAGTTGTAGATGGACAGAATGCCTTTACTTTATTTGTTTATTTGTATATGGTGCTGAGGATCGAACCCAGCGCCTCACGAATGCTAGGCAAGCGCTCAGCCCCAGCCCAAATTTGTAACATTTTGATGAGTAACTTACAGTCTCTTCTTTCCCTGTGGGATCTTATAAAAATGGCATCCCTTGAACCTTTCCATCTTTTCCTCTCTTTCTCCCTCTTTTCCTCTCTCTCAGGCCCAGAATGTTATAAAAATAGCTCATCTCTCAAGTCTTCCCTCTTTCACTATATCTAGTTCAGTGTTTTCCCAAAGATCTGACCTGAAGATTCAATCACTAATCTCTCCTCCATTCCTTAAAAAAAAATTTCCAATCTATTCCTGACCATTATTTTTACAAAACATCATAAAATTAATTACTGGGAAAATGAAACTAAAGAAACAGATTATATATAAAGTGCATTCTCAACATTTTAGTTATTAGACATGAAATTACTTGTTATGTGTATGCATGAGGATAAAATGTTATTCAAATTTCAAAATTCTGACTCTCAATTTCTCTACCTTAGTGCATGGTAACAAATAGAGAGCACAGACACTTTAAGTAGAATTGCTCTAGAAAACAGCAACCCTTTCTTTTCTTTGAGAGCCAGTTAAGACATCACCTCTTCCAGGAAGTTCTCCTGATGATCCCCTTCTAACCCCACATCTGGACAGGGTGATCTCAGAGAATCCTGTGTGTCCCCCTGTCAGAGCACAGATCAAGCTGTGCTTGAAATGGATTTATTCTCCTGAGCTGGGGAGGGATGTCCCACTAGTCCCCTCTAAGTTGTGTGAACCTTTTGCAAAGGTTTCTTCAGGGCTCCTTTCTGCAAACAGGTTGGACAAAGGAGGTAGGTCTCTGTTGACCTATTGGTGTAAGAGAAAAGAAATGCTCTATGGTTGTAAAATTTAAGATGCCATGAATTATAGGATGCCTCCCTTGTTCGGCAATATGAAAATAAGAATTGTAGGAAGCATCCAGATTTAAGAGATGATAAAACATAGGAACATTTATTTCTTTGACCTGATAATATGTAACTATTAAAATCTCAATTTGTCTTTCTTTCAAGTAGTCTCAACTATCTCCATAAAGAGAAGACTTTAGAAAGAATATCTACAGCAAAGCATATTTACATTTCTGATAATGATTGTTCTTGCCAAAAAGAGGGGTTTGTGGTTTCTTGTAATCTTTTACAGATATAATCACTAATCTCTCCTCCGTTCCTACAGATTATATATGCCCTTGGTATTCTTATTTCCTCAACCACATCTCACCCTTCAAATCCGTAAAGCCTTGGGTGGCTAAAGTGATTACCCAAGATGCTGTAGCAAGTGACTCACAGAAGAATGGAATTTCCGTTTTCCTTACCCTCTGGGAGCATTGCCTAGGAAGATTACCCTCTTAGACCATCCAGGAAACTTAACTAACAGGACAGGTCTGGTCCTGACTCTGAATTTTTCATCTTCATATGGACAACTGATGAATAAGAGCTATGGCAGAGCCATCTCTAGTGTCTGGTCTGGGAAGCAGTTTCTTTGAAAAACCCATAAATTGGCCTATAAAACTGTCACCAATGTTCCAGGACTAAATAAAAGCCACGCCACAGACTCCAAGGATATATAAACATGAATTTATGTCAATTAGAATTTAAAGGGTCCAGAAATCTCCTGGTGGCCAAATTTGTATATATGTTTTTTTGTTTATCTATAACAACTTATCGTTTTCTTTACTTACTGAGCATCATTGATAATCAGATTTGCCAACCTGATTATGTTAAAATACAAACTAACTAGAATGATTTAGGATTGATCCAACTTGATCCAGAATCAAATTTGGCCAGGACAAGGGTAACCCATGCATTTCAGGGATAGCAGTGTATAAAGAATTCATGTTCATGTTTAAGAAGGCCACAGATAAATGGCAATAATAATGCCAATGCTCCCAGGTAGACTAGTAATGCCAGAGGTAATGCCTGGAGGTACAGGGCCATGGGACATTTAGAAAATGGTGGGTCCAGAAAATGTTTTACTTCCTTGACACTGGAAAAGCATGTTGCCATAGAAACAGTATTAAAGAAATAGTTAGAGTCCCAGGCCTGTCCACCACCATTGCAGCCTACAATGAAGCCATCTTCTTATCTTGATAGTAGTGGTGATCTGATTTCCTACTACTAGGGCCCAGGAATCAGGAGGATGAAGAAAGAGTAAGAAGGTATTTGCATTGGACCTTTCTTTCTTCATGCTTTTTCCTCCCTGGATCTGCTCCAAGCAATAGTACCAACCAGCAGCTTTATAGGGACCCTACCCAAGCTGGTGCAGTTTCCCCAAGGGCCCCAAGCATGTCAGTGACTTTCCTCTATTCTGCCCCAACAAAACTCTTATTTCCTTTGGGCAACTTGAAAATAATCCAGTTGAATTGGTTGGCACCAGTTGGTGTTGGACTGATCGTCTCTGACACTTGTCTGTTCTCCAGGTCTACATTTTAATAACTCTTCAAACCATGTCCAGTGGGTAGACTTCAGACTGAAGACATACAGACATGAAAAATATTGAGTGTGTGCAGAAGGAGGAGGACATTTGAACACATACTCATAAACACAAGCTATAAGGAAATATAATGTAAACATACATATATTTGCACAGTATATCAGTTCTGATTCTTAGGTGTCAAGCAACAGAAACAAATTCTGACTAACTTAAACAGTAAAGCAAGAACTTGATAGGTGAGTTATTATGGAGTAACTCAGATTCAAAAGGAAAGCTGAAAAATCAGACTTAGGACAGGTAGGAATTTCAAAGTTTGAGTGGAAGGGAAAGATATGTTTTAAACAGCAGACGTGATGGGTGCTATCTTAACGGGAGCAATCAACTTCAACAGTCATTCTGTCACTTTGTTCATGATACAGACACCTGAATAGTTTCCCTTATGTTAGAGACCCTGTGGGCTATATGTAGGAGACACAACTTAATTGATGGTCTTGACCAAGGGGAGAAAGTATTTCACTAGTGTACTACCCCAGGGTACTGCCCGAGAAGAGCAGGCAGCCACTGATTGGATGACCCACTCTTAACTGGTTCCATTGGCATTGACCTCTTTGACCAGTGATGTCTGGGACTATGTCATTGGGTTCAATCCCCTACCCTCTACTTCTCATAGCTTCTATCCTTTGTTATTTTAGAACCTACAGCTTTCTATAATACCCAAATCTGTTCACACAATAGTTCCCACAGTAAAAACAGCTCAGGTAAAGTGCCTGGTTAGCCCACCATGCCCATGGTCCCCATAAACACAACATAAAAAGACAAGTCAAGTCAATGGAAAGTCTGACAGCTTCCTGTATATTCAGAAAAATGAACTGGGTTGGTTTGCAGGTGTTGCATGCTTCATTCTGGTCCTCTGGGCAGTGTTGTAGTAAAAATGAGAACCAGATTAAAGTTCAGTGACAGTCCCATCTCCCCATGGAACAACAGAGTTTTTTTCTCTGTGGCCACCATGGATCTGGCTTCTTAGAATGTGCAGAGATCCTTGCAGGTAGACTTTCTGGAAGGTGTTCCTCAGAATTCTATGAACAAGGTCTGAGTAATGCCCAACAGAAGGAACAATGCCACCAATTAATATTTAACCTGTTGCAAGGAGTAGCTGTGTGTTTGGGTTTAGTAAGGTCTGCAGCACAAGTTGACCTGGTCTCTGACTGGTCGTCACTCCTTGGGTCACCGTGTTCCCCTAGACTGGGCCTTCTTCTTGTCTCCGTTCTCCACCTCTCTTCCCCCATGAATCTGGGAGGAGACATGGAAGGCAAAGCCTCAAGTTGTGACTTGCTAACCGAAGGCGTAGCTGGGTTTAAATTTAATATTTGCTCAGCCAAAAAATGCTCTAATTAAGACTAGGTCTTTACATCTTAAGGCCCCACCCTGAAAGGACAGAAATGACTTTTCCCAGAGGGCTTTATCCTGGGGGATGAGTAATCCTCTCTGCCCTGTACCCAGATGTCTGTGAGCTGGGGTTGGGTAACTGTTCCTTCCAAACTCAAATGAGAACATAACTAGGGTTATGGGTTGAAGTCTCATGGGATGCCTGAATGGCTTCCAGAAGAAGAACTGACTGTATGGATCTCCAATCCCAGACTCCCAACTCCCAAAATAGCTGACTATATGGAGTGAAATGGAGATTTTTGATGTAGGGAGACAAATTAACATCCAAGAGTAAGAGCAGCAATCAAATGTCATGGGTTGGATTCTGCCTCTACCACTATTTCCTGTGAGACTTTGGGTGTGACTCAAATATTTTTGTCTAGTTTCCTCATGAGTAAATTGAAGTACCTACCTCATGAGGCTCTGGAGACATTAAACAAAAATAATCCATATAAAGTACTTAGGACCTCATAATTGCTTAGAAAACATCTGCTGTCTTCATTAAATCATTCATATGATCACCTATTCAAAAAATATGCTTGTGCCCAAAATGTACCAAATAATGCACAAAATAATAGTAATAAACAAAACCATGTTTTTCCTAAAAAAGCTCACAGTTTAGTGAGAAGCTAAACTAGAGTTTATTCTTCTATGGTGTAATAACTGCAATAATTAAGGTATTATCTAAAAGTGTTATTAACGTGCTGAGAGGGAGTTCCTTCATGGAGAATTTTAAGAAAGCTTCATGGTGACATTTCAGCTGGGTCATTAAGGAAATTTTGGACTTTCCCAGGCAGAAAATAGAGGAACATATTCCAGAAAGAAGGAACAGCCTGAGCAGAAGTATGACAAAAAAAAAAAAAATCCTTGTATGTTTGAAACATATGGCTGGAGTACCAGAGTGCAAGGTGCGCTTGGTGGATAATGAGGCTGGAGAGTCTGAGCCAAGGGTGTCCTGGGTTATGTTAAGGTGTTCATATTTATTTTGCATGATAGATTTCCATTAGGAAGATAATTTATGTGTTAATTTAAGAAATGAAGCTGTGGCCACAGTTCCAGTAAGAGACAAGGAGAGCCCAACTCAGGGCCATGGCTGGATAAGGAGAAGGGTGAGGCGGGTGTCTCTAAATATAAGAGGTATTTAGATGAAACTCTTGTTTAGTCTCATATGAACAAATCACTTCTGATCTGCAGTTGCTGATCCTGCTTCCTTTCTTTATTTACAATTTGTATTAAGAAAAAATTTGTGGGAGGGAAGTGGGAAATGCTGAATGTTTGAGAAGTATATTTCTGATGATTTTTTTGGTAATTATTTATAAAGGTTTATTCCTAAATAACCAAGAATCTGTTAGGCATATTGTCCATGAGAATTTCTCTCTTAAATTTGATCCACCCTTATTTTCCTTCGTATTCTTCCTTTCTTCTTTCCCAGTGTTTTAAACGAAAGAGGTTTCAGTGAGTTTTTAGTTTTTGGCTTTTTGTTTTTCTTTTGTTTTGTTTTGCCTGTTCCAATCTCTTTATTAATTAGGATTCTTAATTACAAGTGGTGGAAATTAACTAGCCTCATGTAGAAGAAAGAAGAGGAGGAGGAGTTGTTGATTAGTTTGTGTAACTGGAAGTTGATTTTATCTCAGGCAGAGGTAGTTTAAGGGTCAACACAGATTCCTTGGACCAACTGTTGTTCCCAGAGGGACACAGAATTCTAATTTTCCAGGCCTGAATCATATATGCACTCCAGTAGCAGAAGGGCTAGATCAGTTATCCAAAAAAGGATGAGTATGAAGTTTTAGACCAAAAGGAGAAAATGTGACCACAGACCATTACACCCAAAAACTGATAAATGAGAATGGCAGCAGCTATGTCTTTTATGTTCTTTGGTCCCCAAACAAGAATATTTTTAGGCAATAAAAATATAATTTCTTTGCTATAGATTCAGATACCAGGAGGCAAAAGGTAGTACTCTTTGAGTAATAATCTGAAAAGATTTTACTACTCATCTGGGTGGTATTACAATCCTATGCTGAGGGGTGGGCTTACCCAAAGGGGAAGTACCTTCACATTTGCAGCTTTACATCAATGTTCCCTGGTTCTTGTTGTTTGTTTTATTTATTTTTGGTACTGGGGATTAAACCCAGGGCAGGGGCCCTTAACCACTGAGCCACATCCCCAACCCTTTTTTTGTTTTTGAGACAGAGCCTCACTAAATTGCTGAAGCAGACTTTGAACTTGAGATCCTCCTGCCTCAGCTTTCTGAGTTGCTGGGATTATAGGTGTGCACCACGTGCACAGCAATATCACCTAGTTCTACCAAAGTCTTTGGAATTCTTGAATTTAGACTCTGGATTTGGGGATTACACTGGATTCCTGATTGTGACCAGTTTTCTACCTTACAGGCTAAGCTAAGTGTTCTGTTTCACTCTGAAATTCTTTTCAGCTCAAAGGAAAGGGCTCTAGCACTGACACATTTCTTCAACCCAGAGATATGCTTGTATTTTGTCCAGACCTCAGTTATATTCCATGGACACACGTGTGCATTTGCACATGTGTGTGCATGTGCATGTGCACACACACATGCGCAGGCACACACACACACACATCAGTGTGCTGGATTTGCTTTCTGAGAGCTGACACTAATATTTTTTTTAGGAATTTGGCAAGACAATGGTTAAATACATTTACTAAAATTTATGTAAATGTAACAATTAAATAAATTATATTAAAAACCAATATAATATCTCGGGAGGTTGAGGCAAGAGGATTTTGAGTTCAAAGCCAGCCTTAGCAACTTAGTGAGGCTCTAAGCAACTTAGCGAGACCCTGTCTGTAAATAAAATATAAACATGGGCTGGGGATGTGGCTCAGTGGTTAAGTGCCTCTGGGTTCAATCCCTGGCACCAAACAAATAAACAAACAAACAAAACAATATAAAAAATTCTGAAAATTCATCACGTTCTAATTATTTACATCTATTAGATTTGTATGGTGGGAATACTATTTTATGTGGTATGCTACTGTGCATCAGTAAATTCATGTTGCTAGCTTGAAACTGGTTGTGGTGGGAATATTTACATCATGGAAATTGGCAAGCACTATAATAAGGTCTTTTTATTCCACAGAGTTAGTTATTAAACATTTACCAGCCTACCACTGTGTGTATACACATGCACACATACCCCAGTGTAGAGTTGCATGTTTTTAACATAGATGTCCTCTATTTACTGTAGTCCTCAGCACAGCATATCAAGGAAAACCTTGTCAGGCATCAAAATACTGTGGACTATATATACATCATTCACAATTGGAGTCTCATACCAAGATATTTATCTGATTGCTTAGTACAATAAATAAAATAACATTACTAGATATCATAGACTGAGATTTTTTTTTCCTGATCTCCCTTTTAGGAATTCCATATTGTAAGAGGACTCACCTAAATAAGAAACCTGCTATACTTATGTTCTTAGGTGTGGTTATTTCCCTATTATTTTAAGATCACATTTAAGAACAGAACCAGAAGACTTGCCAATTTCCCAAGTCCTTGAAAGAGTAATTGCTCAGTTGCCAAGGATAAATTTACATTGGATGACTCTTTTGGCCTTTCTTGCTAACTGAAATGTATTTATGAATTCAGTGGCTTTCAGTATAATATTATTTCCTTGCTTAGTACAATTAAGCCATGCGTAAGCTCAAAATAGAACCAAATCCTGAATAAATACTGTTTTAAGGCTGATGTAATTTCTTGCTTTCTGCAAGCTGCAATTGAACATGCATATCTAAGGGACCAACCATACAGGGGGCCAGCCAATGCATTAGACTTTTAATCTGCTTAATGGGATAAAGGTTAGACATAATTAAATATCTTTGAGCTTGAATCTTTCAGTGCAATAAGTAAATGACTTTGAATTAAATCCATCCAGGGAATAAAATAAAAGCACTTATTAAGGTAGCAATTTTGAAGGAATAACTCTCATGCTAATCAAACTTAAAATGGTTTGGCACTTGGGCCAAATGCCTAAAAAATATGTATCAACTTTAGCATCTTTTAGTAATGGCATTCATAAAAAGTGTGGGTAGGAAAATAAATTCCTTCATCTCAGTTTTCTCATAGCCCCGGGAGTTTCCTTTTGGATTTCTGGTTTCCATGTTGTCCTGTGAGTCTCTGGAAGTGTTGGAAGCAGCAAAGTGCCTTGAAAGACAAAGGTCAGGCATCCTGCCTCAGACACTGAAGATTCTCCCACATCCGAGAGCTAAAGGGCAGCTCAGACTGCTTTGGGAAGATTATATTTTTCCTAGAACAAAGAAGCATGTGGTTCCTGAATTGATGATGGATCTTCGTGGCCAATGGAGCAGAATTCCAGTTGCTCATAAACAGGACATGCTGCTGCCGTAGGTCCTGTCTAGAACCACTGTTCTGAGATCCTGCTTCCAGTTCAACGTGGAATTCTCAGTGCTGATGAGAGCTGACCTGTCCCTCCTGTCTGTTCCTTTGTCTGAGAAGACTGTGGTCTGAACAACTACCTTTGCAAATGTAGCCTTGCATTCAGGCTCAACGCCATTGACCAGAAAGTAATTCATCTACACAACAGCCATGGAAATGAACTGAGTAGACAAGATTCTTGTGGGTAATTCCATAAAAAAGTCCATATTGCCTCTGCAGAGAGATCTGCACTACTGTGGGCAGGGATCAGAAGGCCAAAGGAAGGAAGTGAATGAAGGGGAGGAGAGAAAGGGCCCTGGGTCACTAGGGTCCTGTGTAAAGACAAATCACATGGCAGCATGTGAAAGTAACAAGAATTTCTACTAGCTGCTCCGATGCCCTTGTCTCTTGTCCCCTGAGGTCCTTTCTAATCTAAAATTTTCACACCAGCCATTTCTTTGTTTCTTAGAAATAGATAATGGAAGAGAGAATGATAGCCAGATATTTCCCCACTTCTACTCCTTTCTCTCCCTCTGTCCATATACATGTGTGTACACGCACATGTGTGTGCATACATATATACGTGTGTACATGCACACACAAACCTACATTCATGTGTGTGTATAAGCCCTGATGTAAGAGCTTGTTTCTGATTCTGTTCTGTATTATAAACATTTTTCTGATCTCTGCTTCAATAATACTATATTTTCTTTTGTAATTGTGACCTAGGTTCTGTGATCTTTCACCTCCACATTTATTTTCAGCTGCTGATCCTCAACACTAAGTTTCTAATATTCTACATTTCATGTTCTATCAGTGTGTTCTACATGACAGGACTGGTTTAGGCCCCATACCCATAGAGAGAGAGTTTGCTTAACAATAGAGTAGATTCTGTTTCCTTGCTGACTCACTTCAAGCCCTGGTAAGTGGAATGCCTTGGCAGAACCCGCTACCTGATAACCATCAAAGTTGCCTTATTTGACTGGGGTTGGGGTGGGGAGTGGACAGAAGAAGAAGATGGTATTTAAGTGGAATGATCAGGCCCTTCCTTCAGCTCATACGATATGAGACAATTCTCCCTGAGGAACTATAGGGATATAAATTTCCCTGAGATCCAGGGAAAAGGAGACAAATTGGGAAGGCACAGACAGAGCTGCAGTTGGAAGGAGTGTGCCCAAGACCAAGGCTCGCCAGGTGGGAACCAAGGGGTGGGCTGTGTCTTTCACCTGCTAGGGAGCCTAAGGACTCTCTTGGATCAAGTATTTCCTGTGGCCAGTGCCCTGCAATGGCACCATTTTTAAATTCCTGGGCATCCTACTTCTGAAATGTTGGTCTTGAGTATTTCCTTAGCTTTGCTGGAGAGACAGCTCAACCCAGTCATTCTTTTATAGCATTGCTTCTGAAGAAAGAGAGATGAAACTAGAAAATGTTTATGACTGACATGATAACAGAGGGTCTCTACTGCCAGAGATGCCTTAGTACAAACCAGAGGACACTGCGGCTCCTCCTCTGACACCCAAGATACCCATGAAGGTCCCCTGGGTGGACCCTAAGAAGCAAGCCAAGCACTTGAGCTGCTTATGAGAACCTAGGCACAAAGACAAACTGAGTTTTTTTGTTAAAATCTTATGAGAAGCTGTTCATTCCACCTTTAACTTTGACAAATCCTTTTGTCTTTTAAAAAACAGACAAAATTCAAACAGCTGGGCCACTTCATGCCAAAGTTCCCCAAACCCATGAAAACTTTCTGTGCAACTGTTCCCATTGGCAGGACTGTGCCTGGAGGTGATGCCCCTGAAATTCGCATCATCTGCAATTTCTATTTAGAGGCTCTCCCCAGACAGAGAAATATTTGCCATAAATTATTACAGCAATGTGACATATGGCTTTTCTGCCACTAAGGTCGCACTGCCATGGGCTTCTCACTTCCTCCTCAGCTGCTTGTTCATTCCATGAGGCTTCCTCAATTTCTGTAGTTCTCCTGGTGTGGAACCGCCTGCCCAGCCATTTATCACTAGTAATAACAAGGGGAACTGTGATCTTTTACATCTTTATACAATGATCCGTATCTTGGAAGGCTTCCCAAACTTCCTAGACCCCTCTGTCTGGCCTAGGTCTCTTTTTCTTTCTTAGTGTGACATATCAGGAGCTCAGAAGCAGGGTTGTCCCACTGTGTAGCAGCTTGTAGGTGACAGTAACATCCAACAGATTCATTAACATAGCAATCGCATGAGAGAAAAAAGGCTGGGTGATGCTGGTGAATGCCTAGCCTTGTTCTAAATCCTCATATAGAATCCTGATAGACCCGGGAGTGAGCAAGGGATTTGAGGCACTGTTTTGCAAAAGAATTTCAGAGCTACATGCATGGGAATGGAGCCATCAGGATAGAAAACCCTTGCATTGCAAAGCCCTACTGCAAACAAGCTAAGCTCTGGGGAGAGGTCTTAACTAAAATAACAGCATGCTGTGGTCCGCCAGCTTCCCAGCTTCGTTGCAACAAACAACTGAAAGTATTTTAAATTTTTGAAGGAAATGGAAGGAACTCAGATAAAGCCAAGAATTCTTTTTCACTCCTCAGTGGCTCTTCTATGACTTACTCTCTGAGAATACAGAGTCTTTTCTCCAGCTGGATCTTTCAGAACCAGGGAATCTTCCTGCAACCTGCAGACATTTCCACAGATTTTGATGGACCCATGCTGGCTTCCAGGGTGAGAAGAAGGGTGTGTCAGTTAAATACAGTTCCTCCAGAAATGCACCTCTGGAAGAAGCAGGCCTGATTATGTCTTCCTTAGTTCCATTTTCCCCCCAGATGTACCTTACCTGAGTAGCCTTCTAGATGCCACCTATCCTTGGCTTACACAGTGACCTGTGAGTTTTTGCCTGTTAGGACCACAGCAGGTGTAGTCCACAGATAATGGAGAGCCTCCACATATAGGGTCTAAACAATGGGTCACCTTGAATGTGTAGCAACATTTGGGGAGCAAAAATTGTGCACAGAAATTCAAAATTTAGATAAAAGAACAAGCTGGGTGTGGTGGTGCACACCTGTAATCCTAGCAGTTTGGGAGGCTGAGGCAGGAGGATTGTGAGTTCAAAGCCAGCCTCGCAATAACGAGGCACTAAGCAACTCAGTGAGACCCTTTTTCTAAATAAAATACAAAATAGGGCTGGGGATATGGCTCAGTGATTGGTCCAGTGCCCCTGAGTTCAATCCCTGGTACCCCTCCCCAAAAAAACCCATAAAATAACAATAATGCTATGAGACTACAATGAGAGGGGACTGCTTTTTTGCCCCCATCTACTTTTCTAGCTGCAAATTCCCCAGAACTTGTGGAATTGATATTCTAGAAGTGTCAACTAGAAGACAAGACAAAAACATCTTCTCAATAATATGCACCTCAGCCGGCCACTTTCTACTAAGAATGCACATTACAAGTACTAGATTTGGAACTTTAAAAACAACAACAACAAATTACCTTTCCACACTTTGTGCCTACATATAATCAAACATTCTAGGAGGCTGCATATTTGCTTTTGAAGTTGCCCTATTTCTTTCTCCGTACACTTTATTTTGATGATAAATTGTTGGGGAGAAATGCTAATGGCAGATGTGCTTGCTCTGTACTGGTGTTCCTTCCTTAGCACCCTCCCCTCCTTCTTTTGATCAAAGAGCAAACCAAACCTCAAGGGAGGAAAGTGGAGCAGCAAATAACTGCCACTGGTCTCTCCCTAGGAGGCCCCCACTCACAAGCTTTTTAATCAAAAGAAGGAAATGTTCTTCATGGTCTCCTCAGGTTATTGATGCAGGAGATAGCAATCCCACAAGAGCCCAGAATGGAAGGTGTAGGGAGGGAAATACATTTCAGGAATTGAAATGATCTAAAATTGAGGCAGGAGCATAGGATTAAAAGTTGGTGACAGTTAACAGAAAAGCACTACATGTTCTATGCTTGAGATAAATAACAGGGACAGGAATATCAGGTCAAAGCTTAAGTTGGAGACAGTTAAAAGAAAAGCACCATCTTTACATTAAAGATGAATGGTAAAACTAATGATCTCCCCCAACTAAATCCATTGTTCAAGACAGACAATAAGAAAACATCAAAAACCAGGAAAGCAGGTCTGATCACAAAATTGATCCAAAGTAACTGGACCCTCCTTTTAATACATTTCCATGTTAAAAGATACACAAGCTGGGGGGCCAACTAACACAATTTTAGGCACATTTTGAGGTAAGCAAGCATTTTTGACTGTGTGTAAATTGGCAAAGAGGAGCAAAGAGAGATTGCCCCATATCTTATGAATGTATTACTTTCTAATTGTGGAAAAGGTTCATACGCTGTTGATGCCTTGACTTAGTGGCTACTCTGCCTATGGGGCAGCCACCTTGCAAGAAGCAATGAAATAAATGATTCTTTCCAACCCTCTCTTTTTTTACCATCTTTGATTTCTATCTTGGATGAGCTAAAGGTCCCACTGAGCTGGTAGCAAAACTTCTGCATGGCATATTTTGTTACTCCTCCCGAGTGACAATTTTGTATCCCCTCTTTGCAGGTACCTGAGCACTTCTTATCTTTTGTTGGCTTTTTCCAGCATCTCCCACCAGCTGTGTAATGCTCATATATCTTTTTTTCCCCTCAGGGAATCCCATCAGCCCACAGATCAGGGATGCCCATGTCTTCTGCCTACTCATAGCTCTGGTTCATTTGTGGACTCTTGTTTCTCCCTGCCATCTGGTGCTCTTCTATCTTATATTCAAACTCTACAGGAGACAGAATCTGACTAGCCCAGTTCTGACACCAATAATCCTCCAGATTTCATGCAGGGCCACTCATCACTCTGTAGATTCCTTACCTAGACCTTAACAGGGATATGGGGTCTTTCCCTTGGAAGAGGACTATGGGTTTCTAGCACTTGGTTTATTTTCTGCAGTTCACACGACAAAGTGTGAAAAGGGAGGGAACTGTCCTATTCCACAACAACCTGAAAGTGATACTGATGCTGGGGCCCCTTGGGAGCCCATCCTTAGCAAGGTCCCTGCTATATGTGTAGCACTTCTACCAAAGCAGAGCCTGTAAGTCGTTGGCCTAAGAATAACTGCCAGCCATTGTCTGCCTGCCATTTTGTTAAAAAAAAAAGCAAAACCAAACCTTTGCTCAAGGCTTTGAATACTAAAATTTGCTGAAGGAAGTGGTGGAAGCTGCATTACTTAAAGCCTTTCAAAATTGCCTGAATAAAGCACTTCACTCAGACACAAGGAGAATAGACGGCACTGACCCTGTGGGGCATCCATGAGATGACCCCAGAGCTTTTCTCCTGCATCTGGTTTCTATGAAGGAGAAAGGCTGGAGCTGAACCATTGAAACAAAAAAACGTTAAGTTCACACCCCTGCCCGCCCCCAGCCCTTTAATCTTTACTTGGGTTCTGATTCCTGATCATTTCCGCCAGAGAAGTTTTAAAAGCATCCACACATAATGTCATCCCCCAAGTATTGTAAAAATCATCTTATTTTAAAAGCAAGACCTCATTTCCAAAAGGTTTTCGTGTTTCCATTTCTTCTTCCATAATTACTACATATGTCATCAGGAATAGACCTGAATAATTCTCCCAGTTCTCTCTGGTGCTTCCGCCTTATGGCTGTCAAATACAGGAAAATGTTCCCTTGCCTGGCTCTGGCAGTGCCTGTTAGGAAGTAAGGGTTGTTTGCTCTTCGGGATCCAAACAATTCCGTGGCAGCTTCTCGGGCAACAGCTAGCGTCCGGAAAAGTAGCAGTAAAAGGAAAACGGGCATCTTTTGCAGGAGGTATAGCTTTGCTTTCTTTTCTTCTTTCATTCAATCTTACTTTAGAAAGCAGATAAGGAGGTATTATTTATTGAGAAGGAAGTGTGTGCATTAGCTACCATGGTAACTTATGTTACTATTGGCACTGTCCAGGCCAATTAAGGCCCTTTCATAATGCTCATGTTCTTCCTCTGGCTTGAGAAAGCCACTCAAGTCAGAGACAGATAAGTATCTTACAAGCACTAAGCACCAGGCTTCGTATGTCCCACTATTGACTTTCCTGGAAATCTTACTGTGAACAATGCAGTTGCATTTACTCCCAAGTCTCTGGAAGGACCCTGGGTCCTGGACTAGGGCCAGGGCAGGGAAAGACCTCCTTTAACAAGGGTCAGCTTTGCCACTGTACCCATCTGTACCTGCTTCCTAGTTGCTCTGCATCAGACTCTGGGCTCCCTTGTTCAGTTCTATGGATATCTTCTTCCCCAGGGCTCTTTGCCCAGGCCCATTGTCCCAGCTATCATATCTCTTTGGTGCTAGATAGATCTCACACTTCTCTGTGAGATCTATCCATTTACCCATCTACCATTCATCTATCCACTCATTTATTACCTATTACATGCCAGGTGCTGTCTTTGGTTCAGGGATCCTGAGATAAGTAGGACATGGTTTTTGTCCCTAAGGAACTTACAGTTTAATGGAAAAGGCAGGCAAAAAAGGCCAGTGATTTTACATATGGGCATAAATAATTTACATGATATGGAAGAGTCACAGTAAAACATTTAATTCCCACTTCTGTTGTGCAGATTCCTAGTTTTCCTTGACACTAACTTCAACCAATTAATTAAAATTCTCCCAGGGATATGTGCATATGTATGCCCCATGTGTCTAGGTTGGGTGGACATACAGTTGAAGCCATCTGGACATGGGGACTCTACTTAAAGTGGTGAGTATACAGCATCACCCTAGAGGGACCTGTGGAGCTATGCCCCAGTCTGGTTATACTAGAAAACACTTTCATTCTTTTCAATTACCATTTATGCACCTGTGGGTTAACCTTCCTAGGTTACTAAGTTTTTTATGTTGGGTACTAATCTCTAATTGCCTACTCATCTTGGTACTCACTGTTTCTTCAGCCACTTCTTTGGAGCTTACAAAAGGCACCTTAAAACTTGCATTCCAAAACCTACGTGAGTTCTTTTCATTGCTTCTGTGGGCAGGCTCAACCTCATCACTTTACACTTTGTGGGCCATGATGGGTGTTGACTATAATATAAAGTAAGGGGCAAGAAGAATGACTACATCAAATTAAAAGTGTAGTCGTATAATTCAAGGGAGCTGAGTACAGGCTGACAGCATAGAGAAAATAAACACTCATAGAGGATTTCTAGCAGAGAAAAACTTTACATGTTCAGTGCTTATATTCCTCCAGTATGCTCTGGGACAGCTACACTGGTTGTATATTTCTTATTCCTTGGTGTCCATGACAGATTAGAATGGTTGATAGTGTCAACACGAAGAAGTACTCATGGGACAATTTTAAATGAAGAGTGCCTGTATTTTATATATATAATAAAACTTATATATTAGCCTACAATTTTAAAAGCATTTCCTGAGGGGCTGGGGATGTGGCTCAAGCGGTAGTGCGCTTGCCTGGCATGCGTGCGGCCCAGGTTCGATCCTCAACACCACATACAAACAAAGATGTTGTGTCCGCCGAAAACTAAGAAATAACTATTGAAAAAAAAAAAGCATTTCCTGAGCCACTTAAACCTCTCCTTAGGAGTGTCTCACTGGGGATATCCTTGGCTAAGCACTGGGGACAAGCAGGCAGGGTCTCCTACTTTCTCTTCTTTTGAGCACCTGCTCTTTTTTCCATTGGGTTTTGTTTTGTTTAGAATTTAACCTTTATTTTATTTATTTGTTTTTATGTGGTCCTGAAGATTGAACCCACCTCTACTAGGCAAGCATTCTACCACTGAGCTACAACACCAGCCCTTTCATTGGGTTTTGAGTTGTATTTCTTTTGAAGAAAGTGCTCCATTAATTAGAAAGAAGATTGAAATCCTATTTGGAAAAAAAAAAATTAATAAAATCCTAACTGGGTTTCATGTTAAGTATATACAATGACAAAACTCTGGTGATATTTCAATGGAGCCACAAGGATGCATAGGAAAGGGCCCCTAATCTATTCTTGGGAGTGTGGCAATATTTAAGAGTTTCTATAAAAAGTGATTTCCCAGTGGATATAGGATGGGGTGGGACAATTGTGTACCTTCCAGGCAAAGGTAGCAGCATGTGCAAAGCCCCCAAAATAAGACAAAATTTAGCTCCTGTAGAAAAGTTACAAGTCATTCAATATGGCTGGAAAATTAAGCACAAGATAAACTTGAAGAAGCAAGTTGAGGTCAAACCTATCATCAGCACATTATTGTTTGAATATGAATTGCCCCCCAGTAAGCTCAGGTGATATACAACACGGGAATGTTGTATATCATTTTGGTCACAATGACAAAAATAAAGTCACTTTTATTTTGGTCACCTCTGACATATTCAGAGGTGAAATGATTAGATTATGAGAACTGTAACCTGATCAGTGGATTAATCTATTTGGTGAGTTAATATAATTTGAAAGCACTCCTCTACAGTGGTAACTGTAGGCAGGTAGGGTGCAGCTAGAGGAAGTAGGTCACTGAGGATGTGCCCTCGGGGACTATATATCCTGTCCCTGGCTCCTTGTGCTCTCTCTCCCTCCCCCTTTCTGCTTCTCAGCTGTAGTGAGCTGACAGCTTCTTCCACCATTCCCTTATGCCATGAGGTTCTGCCTCACCTCTGCCCCATAAGGATGGAGTTGAATGTTCATGGACTGAACCTCTGAAATTTTGAGCCCCAAATAAACTTTTCCCCCTCTAAGTTGTTATTGTCAGGTATTTTGGTCACAGTGACAAATAACTGACACACTGCCTATTCCCCTTTTTCAGTGTCTTACCCTTTAATTATTGCTCTGCACCTAGTCATGTTTCCCAAACTCTTGAACTTCAAACCACAATGAGGATACCGCATGTTCCTTCCAGCCTCTTTCTCTTCCCACATGACCCAGCCTGAGAGAATGGAGGTTGAATCCAGATAGATCCTCTGACATGTGCTTTATTGCAGGCCACGTTTACTTATCAGTTTTCCAGGTTGCTGAGTGCCATCAAGACTGAGGTCTCATTTGTTTATATCAAGTGCTGAGGTTCTGCCAGAATTGGGAACACCAGAAATTCCCTCCCCTTACATGCTGTTGAGTACCATGATGGCTGCCCCAAGGGAGATGTGGGCTTATCAAGATCTTGGAGCTCAGTTCATGGTCTCACAGTGACAAAGTGACAAAAAGACAAGGAGCTATCTTTTCCGGTGGAGAAATAATCAAGTTCTTTACTATATATTATGGTCTTCAAATTGTTGATTGTGACAAAGCAATTTTTGTGTACAGGAAACAACCACTTCCCTTCTCCTTTAGAGGACCTAAAAAAATCTAATCTTAGATAAGTCCATAAATAATTATATAAACAATTACTCAGCCTTTGCTTTTCTTTTCCTATAATGGTACTTTAGCAATAACATCAACACTACTATTTCCATTCAATTTCCACAGTAAATAAAAATAGGAAGAAAACTTAAATATTATAAGTCTTAGTTGGGGGGACTTTAATGGTGAGAAGACACTGTTATTGATTCATTGCTGTCTCCTAATTTGTTAACTATACACGACTATGCAACTGATTGCAAAGTTTACACCCCAAGCAGAAAATGTGACCATTTTATAGTATGTCACTGGGTTCATAAATTTCCCAGTCAAATGAATTCTTGGATTAAAGCCATGTTTTCTGGGGTTGGGAATGTGGCTCAAGTGGTGGTGTGCTCATCTGGCATGTGTGAGGCACTGGGTTCGATCCTCATAAAAATAAAATAAAGATATTGTGTCCACCTAAAACAAAACTAAAAAATAAATATTTTTTTTAAAAAAATATGTTTTCAGATGTGAACTTTAGCTCCAATATTTAGTTTTGAGTATTTAAATTGAAACATCTCCTTAGCCATACGATGTTAAAAGCTTGGCCATTCTCTAATATACTGTTATCTGGGATAAACAGTGATGGCAACTTTCTGTAAATGTCAAACTGGCTTATCCTATGTCACTTTTCTGTGGAAAGTTAGGAATAAAAATATGACCCATCAATGTAAGCAATAAATATTTTACAAGTACACAGTGATAGATTTAGACATCCAGGTTTTAGAAAGGTTCAGGATAAAAAAGGAGGGAGAATAATTTCACCATGGAGAATAAGGCTATCACGAACATGAAAAAAAAATTTCCTGGATTTGAAGTTACTTCAGCAGTTGACTTAATATCTAGCATGAGTTATCTAAAAGTTGTTATTGTCAGGTATTTTGGTCACAATGACAAATAACTGACACATTGCTTATTCCCCTTTTTCAGTGTCATACATTTGTGATAGTTTATAAACACAGCAATACATGCTTATAATTGGAATGTTTAATGCTATAAGATATGCTATGTGTAGCAAAGCTTCTGTACAAAATTATCAAGGCAGAAGGCTTCATTTAATGCCATAAAGCAGTTATATAATTGTACCTTTATTTAATTATGTCTATTTGCCTCAAAGTGGTATATTTGATGGCATAAATGCCATCTTTATGCTTCCCTATGATGCTTTGTCATTCCTCCACTCAATCATCTATTATTCCTTTATTCTACCTAATATTGGTTGAGCACCTACCTACAAAGAACTAAGCCACTCTGTAAGGCAGGAGGAATCCAAGATTAGTAAATGGGGTCTTTGCCTTCCGAGAAGAAAAAACTAGTGGAGTGGAATGTTTGGTGTGCTCTAACACAACTGTGAATAGGGGGCAGAGGAGGAACAGGGGGAAGGGATTGGGTCTAGATGGACAGAGACCTTGTCTACCAGGTCTTAAAAGGTGAGACGATGTCGTGAAGAGAGCCCCACATTGAGAATCAGAAGGCTAGAGTTTATGACCCTGAGCAATTCACTTCAATCCCTAAATTTTCTCATCTACTAAGTAGAAATTCCACAGAATGAGATATTACCCATGGCAATTTCCATATTATGGGTAGTATAGCCCATTCCAAGTATTGTGGCTACTTCAGGACTTCATCATGGAGGTGAAGAATTGGGAAAGGACTCAGAAGAGATGGATAAGAAGATAAAAAAGAATAAAGCGGAACACCCTAGTCAACATGTGCAATAAACACAGGAAGGGCTCCAGGTGTTTCCTATCATTATCAAGAACCAAACTAGGAGAAATGGATTTAAATCCCAGCACAAGGAATTTAGATTAGGAATAAGGATGACTTTCTTTCTTCTAAAGAGCTGTTGAAACATTAAAAGGCCAGAAAAGGAAGGCTCTGGTTTTCTCCCAACTGGGAGCACAAAGCTATCTTTTGGTGGGTCGCTGTGCAGTGCAGTATGTATAAAATGGAATACAAATATGAGAAATGCACAGATGGTGCTCAGCACAACTTAAAATTATTCCTTTAGGGGAAACCTGAATCCTGAGAATCACGTGGGGCCTCACTCATCTTTCTGGGCACAGAGGGTGAAAAGATATGCCTTCTCTTCAGACCTTCATTATTCCTTGTTCCTTTGCAATTTCAGATGTTTTGAGGCATATCTGTATAGCCTGAGGGCCCTGAAAGTCATTTGCTTCAAGACCAACCCAACATACAATTGCTTTTTCTTAAGCACTTGGATGGATCCCCATTCTTGGCGAGATTCCATAACTTCATCCCATGCCATTCAGGCCCAGTGGACAACTAGAATACCACTAGCCTATAAGTGATAGTCCTTACTTCAGTGGGGGTGGTTCAGGGATTTTTGGTACGTGGCTGGCAGGAAACCGGGAATGTTGGGACTATTAGAAATATCAGGGTTTTGCAAGAAATCAGACATGTACTCAGAAAGTTACTTGGCAAGGCAAATTTTACTCCTGCAGAAGGGTGTGCTACCAGAGAAAATCTGGCAAGCAAGCACCCTGGATGGGAAGACTGCCCAGGTTTGTATCACTAAGGCAGCACACTGCCCCTTGCTCTGATAGGAGGAGTTCAGAGTTACAATCTATGTGATTGACTAATTTAAAATTGGGGAGGGCATGGGGAAAGGGCTGTAGTTATGATTGGATCACCCACTACACTATAGGTATTATGATTGGAAGACTGAAGACAAAGGGAGATATGTTGGGGGGGGGACATCAAAATGGCTACATTTCAACCACATAATTTTATAACTTAAAAATAGCTCCACCCAGGGGCTGGGGTTGTAGCTCCATGGCACAGTACTTTCCTAGCATGTGTGGGTTTGATTTTCAGCACCCCATAAAAATAAATAAATAAAATAAAGGTGTTAAAGAAAAATAGCTCTACCTAACTAACTACCTATTATAAAGTTTAGGTTTTAGATTATAGCAAATATATTTTTGTTAAATATTAGAAAACTCATACTACAGGTTTAATTTTGACAGGACCTAAGAAAACACTTACCTTGGTTATTTTCCAAACCTTCTAAAGTAAACCAGATCCTTCAAAGTGGCCAAGTACACTTTGTCGAGGAAGAAGACAAGGGATAGTGGGGACAACCAGCCCAACCTGTCCGACCTGTTCTAGAATGTTCTTGAACAGACACTATGATTAAACCTGATTTCCATTCCCAAAAGTGATGAGAGGCTGCCTATGAGCAGAGGCCTACAATGAGTTTGCCAGTCTGGCTGTGAGTTCCACCACTACCGTTGCCTCTGCCTTCTTTGGCTGTGAGAAGAAGAATTCAGGCCCAGAGACTGCACTGATGGGGCTTCTACTTTCCAGTTGTGATATTGGGGTCAGACTCATTCCTGAAGTGGCACTGCTCTTTCTGTAACTTATTTCCCAGCATAGCTTGGAGCGTGGGCTGCCTTTTTCCACCCTTCATCATTGGGTAGTCTGCCTGTGTATCTGTATAGCCAGTGGGGAAAATGGCAGAAGTAGGAGGGAGTTTCTGTTGTAACTAACTATTTTTAGTGGCTCATAAACTCAATATTCCTTGGCCTGAAGCTGCACAGGCTTGGTCTCAGCCCAATGGGAAGTTACTTTGGAAAGTTTGAGCTAAATCCTCTCCAGGGCTGTTTGAGTGGGTAAAGGAGACAGAAATAAATGGACTTTTGAAAAAAAAATCTATAACTTTGGGTAGCATGGATCTGGCCACTGGCATGGTGTCTTCTCATCCACAGCCCCAGGAGAGGAAGAGCCACTGAACTGACCACTTATGATGCCCTTAAATAGGCTTGCTTTTGGTCCCAGGAAAGTGGCAGCACCATAGCCCATGAGGGAGGGCTGAGAGCAGAGCCGTCAATGGGCATCAACCCTAAGAAAGGAGAAAGTACTGGATTGAAACTTAGGAAATTCCTGATCTACTCAGAACACTGCCTCTAACTAGTTGCGTGACCTTTTTTTTTTTCCTTCTCTGGGGCCTTTTCCATCAAATGCAAAAGTTAGGTCAGCTCTCCAGGAATGCCTTTTCAAGTTCTAATTCTGATCTAGAATAAGGGGATAGTAATATGCTTATTCTTGAGATGAAACAAATGACAGGAAAATGATCTTCACATTGTATAGACATTGCTGGTAAGGAGTCATTAAGGCCAAAGGGCAGGCTTTTTCTAAAGCCCACATGAGGGAGAATAAAAAAGTGACACTTTTCAAAAGTGGTACAAATATATAGATGATTTCTTATTTGTGGAGGGTAGAAGTGCAGGAGAGACCTAAGCACAAATGAAGAAATTTGTTATACAAAAATTCTATATAGTTTCCCATAAGGGATGCTATTATCCATCAAAGCACAGGAATACAAAACACAACTCTTTCCTCCAAAAAAATGCAAAACTAAATAAATAAATAATTTGTTGTGTTGTCTGTTTTATTTCTAGTATTTATGGAATGTCTACAATATCTCCCTTTTCCTCTTGGAATGGGAAAGGAAGAGGTGAAGGAAGAACACTGGTTGACTGTCTTAACACAAGGTGAGACCTGTGACTAGGAGAGGACACTGAACTTGAAATGATATCCTCCAGGAAGGACCAGAGCATGGCTGAGCAAACAGAGTGACCAGGCACTTAGATTACATGTTTACACTTCCCCCTGTGTTTCCGGGTTTCATAAGCAAATCCTGCTGCCAGGCTGACCAGGGAGATGCTGAGGGTCTGTACTGAGGCAACTGGCCAGATGCCATCACACCTACATCAACCTTCCCGCTTCCTTGCTCTGTCATCCATTCCCATGGGAAGCTCTGAGTTCCCACACATCCTCAGCCAGAAAGGTCAGCGTGGACACATCTGTGGACGGCGGGGTGTGGCTGATAAGCACCAGCTGCTGGACCCTACTTGGCCTGGATCACCACATCCTCTTCTATATCAGCTCCTGCAGAAAAGTCACAGACCTGATCCATAGCCCAATCTGAGCCAGGTTTAGAGAAGGAGAAACATGAATAGTGTGGGGAGTTTGATTGGGTTTCTTGCCAACCAGGCTCTCTCGACCTGGTGTTGGTACTGCTGCTGTCAGAAGAAATGGAAGAATGGCGTCATCCTTCTTCTGAGGCTTTGGCATGATACCTATTGAAAGGAGTCCTAAATTTTCATCAATCAGAAAAAACAATAATGGAGCTTTTCTAAAAATTAAAAATTGTTTTAAATAATATATAAAAATATTTTAAGATGTGCATGAATCAGGGTTCTCTAGAGGAACAGAATTAACAGGATATATGTGTGTGTGTGTGTGTTGTATTACACACACACACACACACACACACACACGAGATTATCAAAAGGGTCTTTATTAAATTGGCTTACGTGCCCAGAAGCTAGATAGTCCCACAGTGGCAGGCTGGAGAGCTGGAAGAACCAGTCGCTGCTCAGTTTGAGAAGCTGTAGCCTCAGAACAAGAAGGATCAATGATGCAGCCCCAGTTCTGGACCAAAAGCCTGGAAACTCCCTGGAGAGTCACTGATCAGAGTCTGCATTCCTCAGGTGAATGCAGAAACAATCAAAGAACTCCCTCAATGAGAATTGAGTTTAAGCCTACTGCTTCTTCCAACTTGTGTTCCATTCAGGCCGTTGGACTGTGCTGTCTGCACTTAGGGTAGGTCTCTGACTCAGTTTGCTGTCCCACATGCCAATTATTCTAGAAAGACCCTAATTGACCCACCCAGAAGCCTCTTAATTTTAGGCATCTCTTAATCCAATCAAATCGACACTTCACACTAATTATCACAGTACACATTTTAATTTCTATTCAACTTTTAGGTAACCCCTAAGCTGTTGTTTCATGAACCGCACTTTGAAGGTTCTACTTTAGACTCCCCAGCACCCCTCACCAGGGTTGAAATCTAATCAAGAACAAAGTTGGACCAATGATAATATCTCAACACGAGCCAAGGGTGTCACATTCCTCTGGGGAAGCCAAACAGCATTTTTGCCTTTTTTCCAGTGGTGGATAGGGGAGCTCAATCTCAATATGGAATAGAGAAGGAAAGCTCTGTCCTCTCTACTTGCTAAAGTGTGATCCACAGCCACAGGATTCCCATCTCTTGAAGGGATTGGTCTAAGATGCAGCAGATACGTGGAAGAGGTGGAACAGAGGATGTTGACTGTATGCAAAGTTCTGGCCTTTCTTGTGCTTTTCCTCTGTGAGGAAAATTACCCTTTATTGCTTAACCTAGAGCTTCTCAACCAAGCTGCCATTAGGATCTGATGCTGGGAACCCTCATCTGGGGATTCTGATTCAACTGGTCTTGGATAGGATTTGGGTACAAGGTTGGCTTTAAAGGTCCCCAGGTGATTCTAATGTGCTGCCAAGATGAAGACCTGCTGGATTAAGGTGATTTGAATTTGTTGTCCATCAGCATCTCATAAGGAGGTCTAAAATGGGTTCTCAGGAACCACTTATCTAGGAGAAAAGGCAGACTAAGAGGAAGACTGCATCCAGCTTCTAAGAGGACAGCACCTAATGAGGGCCTGAAGAGGAAGACCTAGGACAATGCTCCAGCCTTCAGTGACCTCTACTCCCTATGCTCTGTGCCATGAGATACCATCTCTGAATTATGTGTAGTGCTCAGTTTTGTTTAGGGCTTTGTTTCCAAAGTGCAAGTTCTTGTTCCTTAAGTGTAGGAATGATATAGGCTGCCTCTTTTATTTCCTCCAACATGCCAGCCACAGTATCTGCATTTGATGGCATTCCCAAATACAGGAGATTAATAGGTATCCCAGTCCATGTCAGCATCAACTGGCCTTATCTTTCAAACCTAAGTCTTCCCAACTCCCACCTTGACTGGGAAAGTCAAGAAGACTTTAGGTTTCAAGTGCCTAAGGCAGTGTTTGCTAAGTTCTCAGTGTGTTTTGGAGGAGGGGAAGGGAAAGTTCATCAAGTGCTTATTTGATAGTTCAGACCCACTTGTTAGTCAAGAGTGGATGGAACATGCCAGCAGTGGGGTATCAAGGAGTTTGTGAACTCTCTTCCCACTTTAGTTTTAACAGCTTGTTCTCTTGAAATAGAAATAACTGCTAGTTTCTTTCTTTTTTTTTTTTTTTTTTTTTTGGTCCAAGTTCAGGCCCTTTTCTCAGAAATGCAGTTGCCTGTGGAAAACTGACACTCCCTCACAAGTCCTTAACAGCTGTCAGCCCCAGAGCAATAGTAATTATTCTGTAGCCTTTTTGTTAAATTCCAATGATAGTCTCTGCCAGCGCCTGGGAACAGATGCACATTGGAGTTGGCGGAGCTTCACGGAGCTCTCTGGGTGGTATCTTCTCCCCTTCCCTCAAGGGGATGTGCCCTGGGAGGCTTCTAAGAGGACCTTCCATTGTGGGTGTGTGCAGAGTCCTGGGGAGTGGGTGTAGAGCTCTCAGGGTGAGCCTCGGGGTAGTTCTCCCTGAGCTCAAAGAATCTTAAGCACAATAAGAAATTGAACTGATGGTCAAACAGACATGGACCTTGCCAGGAAAAAAAATGGACCTAAAAGCTCATTAACATGGAGAAAATCTTTCTCAAATGCAAGCACTCTCATTCTTCCTCAGTATTTTGCATGGGTGAGAGAGGTGACATATATAAGATACCTTCTGTCAAATGCCCTCTGTGAGGAGTCCACGCCTGGCTGTAGTCTTCAAGATTTTATTCTGCCACTAACTTGCTTGTGACCTCCGACAATTCAGTTAATTTGTCTGGGCCTCAGATTTCTCATGACTGTATATCTAATGTCCATTCTAGCAACATTTTTACAATTCAGCAAATTATTCATTAACTAAGGTCGGTAACCTTCAAATAACATGTGGGAAACTAATTATAATTATTGGCAAGAATGATAGGGGGTGATTTTCAGTAACTTGAATGTTCAAGGATGTCAACTCTTTTATTTCATGGAGACGTGGCAGATATAAAAGACTAATTGGAAAGAAATTGTTGCCTCCTAGATATAGGCTTGGTATATTTAAATGGATACCCTTTGGCTTAATGAAACAGACAATTCATTTTTCTAGCTCAATTGTGAATTTCTGTTGTGCTCTGTCTCTCTCTCCCTCCTTCCTCCAGGTTCAGAATAATCCTGAAGTGGATTCTCCCATCACACCTGGGAAAGACAGGGGTGTAGGGACAGGGGTGGATCAATCAAGTCAATGGCTGCCCACTGCAGGGGCTAACAGGGATATGGGTAAATAGCAAGGGATAGCTGCCCCAAGCACTGTGTCCCAGGCCACTCCGTAGAGGCAGGGTCCAGCCAGTTCTTCCCAGCTGGCTCTGAAATCAGATGCCTCAGTGACTGACATATCATCTGACTCTAAAGGACTGCATGCCAGAGCTAACAGGAACATCTCAAGAGTGTGATAATCCATGTTTCCTGGCAAGTGTCCAAACACCATCTTCCAGGGTTCTTTCTTATTTGATTGCAGATCTTTCTGTTGTTAGACTGAGACCCCTCAATGTTCTATTGAGGCAAGTTTCTACTTTTTTCATTCTTAGAATGTGAAGGATCCACAATCCATGGTTTGTATCTCCCACAGTGTTTGTGTGTACCTCCCTGTTGCCATGTATCATAGTATTTTTTAATCATAAATGGCCCTGGTCTTAAAATAGTTCAACTTACAATTTTCAACTCTATGATAATGTGAAAGCGTACCCACACAACCATTTTGTTTCTCACTTTTAATACAGTATTCAATAAATTATATGAGACATCAAATTCTTTATTATAAAATGGGCTTTGTATTAGGTAAGTTTGTCCAACTGTAGGCTACTCTAAGTATTCTGAGCACAATAAGCTAGGGTGAGCTAAGCTATGATGTCCAATAGGTTAAATATATTAAATCTTTACTGACTTGAGCTTATGATGGGTTTATCAGAACATAGCTCCATCGTAAGTCGAGGACCACCTGTCTTTGTGTGCTTCTTCTTCATTTAACAACCATCTGAAGGGTAAGGCCTTATTGATCACTGTAGTCAGCAACCAACAGCACAGAGTTCTTAGCACATTGTAGGTGTTGACTAAATGTTAATTGAATGACTTCTTTATATGAATTACATCACAGATTTTTGATGATCTTCCAGAAAAAGTGAGACTACAAAGAACTGCACAGTGTTAAGTTGTCAGTAGGGGGAACACATTCGACTCTTAGAGACTGTGCTGTCAGTATAATCAAATTATTGGTTAAATCTGTGTTCTGTCTTGCACATAAGGCTCCAAGGTCTCCTAAGATGAAGTAATCCTTTGATGCCTTAAATATATAGAAGTAAAAAAGCCTGTATGTTCATGATCCATTTATAAGTACTTGTTAAATAAATGAAAAATTAGTCCCTTAGTAAGTAGAATATATAGAAATTCTCTTTAACTTTTTTTGAACTCTACTAATTAAAACAAAACTATGTCTTGTTAATGTGATAACATACACACCTGATATAGTGTGTAGCACATGAATGGTAGCTATTTTTATTATGTTAATGTAGATAAGGAAGTGGCATCCAATACAAATCATAGTTAATGTTAAGAACTCCCTCACACTTTCTTTAAATCAAATGCAAATAAAAAATAATGTGTGAAAAATTCTCTAGCTGAATATATAGTATAATTTTTTCCAAAGCACTTTTTGTTTTGTGGTCTTTATTCTTCAACAGTTCCTTGATATAGCAAGGTAAGAAATAGAATCTTCAATTTGTAAATGGAAAAATCAGTAGCTTAGGAGCAAGACACGGGTAGATCCCATGTCTTCCTGCCCAATCTCTCTTCTGTGGCCTATCTCTGAGCTTGGTAGCCATTAATTCTCCTTTTCACTCTGCTTCATTTCCTTTGCTTTCCATGAAGTCTGGTGAGAATGATTAACTATGATGCTGGGCCCAAAAGCTCCTCTAAAATGAAGCTGGATTAAAGGATGGAGAAGAGAGGGTGTCTTGGTCTGTTTGTGCTGCTGTTAACAGACTGGGTAGTTTATAATGAACAGAAACACATTAGCTCACAGTTCTGGAGTCTGGCAAGCCCAGGGTCAAGGGGCTGAATCTAGCAAGGACCTTCTTCAGATACAATATGACAATAGGCATCACACGGTGGCAGGGGGAAAAGAGGATAAGAGAGAACAACAGAAAAGGGGGCCCACTCCCATGGTAACAGCATTTTATAAAGAACCCACTCCCAAAATAACAGCATTATTCTAGTCATCTGTAATGGTTCCATTTCTTAATATGGTTACAACGGCAATTAAATTTCAACCTGAGTTTGGGAGACAAACATTCAAACATAGCAAGAGGGAAAATAACATATTTCACTATTTAATGATGTCTTCAAAATCCTGAGGAGATTTGGCTAATTCCTTCAGAGATTGAGAGGGTCTAGTAGTGTTCTTAGCAATTCAGGTGGTTGGGTGACAGAGATCTTTTTCCAGAGCAGGCATTCCCTCACCATCTACCCACCCCCTGTCCCCACCTCAGAAGTGAGAACAGGGTCCTAAGGTAGCCCTTCCATCTCCCTCCAAGTCTTGGTTGGGTATGGATGTGCCATGACCATCTCATTTCTTTCAGCTGCAGTCAGTAATTCAGGGAAGAAAACCAGAAAAGGGGTGATGGGGGCTGAAGAAAAGACAAACAGACACACATAAAGAGAAAAAGCTGGGGCCAGGTGGGTAGCCAACCTCTGATGGAGTTTGACTGACCCAGAGCTAGCTCAGCACGTTTATGATATAGGTTTCATCAAAAGGTTATTTGTGGGAAAGTTTTGGTAAAGCAGGCAATCTGATGGACGCAGGACTGGAGCAACCTTAGGGTTACATTGTTATGCTCAGAATTCTCTGTTCTTAGGAGCTGGTGCCTGAACTCAAGGTCCCAACTAATACAGCTGTGCACCTTTGCACATAGCCTCCTTTGGCCGGTGTCACCATAGCAACTGGGCTATCTAAAACTTCACCTTTGCTCAGGAAGTTCCCAATGAAAATGCAGCCACCAGAGAGTCAGAAAGACCATGATTCAAATTACTACTCTCCACATAGGTGGGTCTCTTGTGGGTCTCCTTCTCTCTTCTTTAGGGATTCACCATCGTTTCTGGACTCATATTACCCTGGTATCCTCAAATATGAGCACAAAAGTCTTGCGTGTTTTAAGGGTTGTTATGCTATTTATGGACAGAAAGATAGGAAATCACAACCCTTATGAAGTGCATAGAGCACTCGGAAGCAGGGCCCAAATGAGGGTGAGGCAGAATCACTTGCATGCAGGGCTGGACCCATTCCTGTCTTCATTTAAAATGTTGATATTTTGTAGTAAAATATTATCTTGCTTTCTGATAATTTGGATGCCCCCTTACATTTTGTCTGAGTCAGCCATGATTGAATCACACCTTAGTCAGTTTAGGTCTAGTTGCTAAATTGTCTTCTTGATGGGCTGAGAGCAGATGGAGGCCCTGGAGTTTGCATAGTACAAGGAGACATCTAGGCATCCACATCCATTTGTTTTTGTTTGTTTGTTTGTTTGTTTGTTTTTGAGTTAACAGTTCACATGACAGTGCCTGGCACAGGGCCAGAACTTAACAAGCACAGGATACCTTTCTTCCACTCTTAAGTGTGGAGATGTCTCAAAGCTTGAGGGAAATTTCTCCACCAATTAATGTGTTTAAATGGAGTGTGGAAGGTGACTGTGTCTGCAGATCTATTCTCCACCGATATAGAGGGATTGCTTCCACTTCTCACGGAAGGCAGCTGTTTGCCCACCATCAGGCTCCTTCAGCACCTTACTCTTCCTGGATCACAGCTCTCTTCCATTATCATATCTGTTCACACTTGTTTCCCCCAGGACTGTGAGGTTCTCTCTGCAGGGATGTGGCTTGACTATTTCTCCAGAGTACTAAGCACACAGCCTGGCCTGTACCTGCTCAATAAATGTTTATGGAGAGAAGGAATAAATTTGGTGGTGTTCCTGGCACATGCAAAATATTCCTGGGAGATACTTTATTGCAGGGCTTTTTGTTAGTATGAACGTCTTGTACCAGAAATTCTTTAAAAAATCAAAACCAAGTGCTTTCTGTGAATGCTATCTAACTCTGTCATCCAGTATTTCCATTTGTGAGAGTTCAGTCCAGGTAGCATCTAGCAATTTAGTGAAGTTCTTAGTGTCTTGGTAGAATGCTGGTTACCTAAAACCATTATTTTGGTGACTAAAAGTTTTTGTTTTTTTTTTAATTAATCAGGACCTTCTGGGTTGCAAGTGACAGAATCCAACTCAAACTAGCTCAAGCAAAAATGTGAATTAGCTCAAGTTACAAGATGTCCCAGAATGGATAGCAGTTTCTCCCCAGAATGGGGAGACCTAATCTTTCATTGCTACAGATGGTTTTGAGTGTCGCAGGACGCACATGCAGCCTGCTCATCAACCCAAGGTGAGGAAGAACATCTTGATGTTAACTGCATTGGGAAAGTCCTGAGACTCTGGTAGAGTCCTGAGGCTGACTGGTGGAGTCCAGATCAAATGCTCCCTGTGAACACATCACTAGGGCCCAAGGCAATGGGAGACTTGAGCTGGGCCTGGGTCATCTTTCCATACCTATGGCACAGGATGGGTAAGGAAGGGTCACATCCACCTGTATTGCATGGCCTGAGCCCCCATAGGAAAGGGAGGCTCCCTCACTGAAGAGTGAGGGTGAGCCCTGGACAAGCAGAACATTGGGTGCTCACTACATGTTACATGGCACATTACCCTGCACGTCACATTTGCTTATTTTTCATTTAATTTTCATTTTTGCATTCAGTTCCTATAACTTATTCTCACTTAAGTCACTCATTAGATTATTATCAGAGCAGTTTTATGGTTTGACTCTTATTTTCCCCCTTTGGGAAATCTTTTCAGGCCTTTTCTAAGGCAGCCTATTTTTCATTTCCCACCCTCTCTCCCTGACTTGCTTTTCTTTATTTATTTGTCTTTTCCTTTCCATCCTTAGCATCATAGTTGGTGTTCACTGTGTGGGACCTATCTAGGCTTCTGGTTAGTAACAATGTCAAGTGTGTGTGTGTGTGGTTCTGGGTCTTGACCATCTTCCCATGTCACATCTGATGACTTTGAGCTGGTTTCAACAAGCAGCTGCCTCCTTTCACCAGGCTTGTTTCTGCTACACCCACTGCAAGTGGCCTCACTGGGGTGTTGCATTAAGGAAACTTCATGAGCACTTGTCTGTGCTGTTATTTCTGTCTGGAATGCCTTTGCCAGGTCAATTTCTACTTGTCCTCTGTGTGTCTAATCAGGCCTCACTTCCTCCAGGAAGCTCCGTGGTTATCCAGATTAGGCTAAGGACAGGATTCTTTCAAAATCAGCCAGTACAGCCACTTATGGTGCCAATGTGGACTGATGGAGTCAGGTCGGATTGGGTAGTTAACTATCACCTGTGCTTGGAGCCCTTCTGAATTCCAACAAAGCTTGCATATATCCCTATTTGTGTGCATCCCAATGTTTTGTATGCACTTGTTTGTTTATCTCGCTCACCTAGTAACCAGGGAGCTCCTTAAAACCAGGGACTGTCTTTCAACTCTCTTCCTAGTGTCTGGAACATAGTAGACTTTGATGAATGTTTGGGGAATGACCCACCCCTCGGCTCAGGTCTTAGGTCCCTGATATTCCCAGCATGCACTTCTATTAGCACACCATTACCATGGTATTTCTCTCTCATTTCCCCTATTACATTGTAAAATTTCTTGTGGTAACTGACTGTACCTTTATTCATTTCTATTATCTGACACCTAGTCAATGCTTGGCATATACAGTAGGTGCTAAATAAGTGTAGAAAATATTTGTAAATATATATCTCTTTAAATCCTCCCCACCCCACACACTGGGGATTAAAGCCAGGAGTGTTCTACCAGTGAGCTACATCTCTAATCAGCCCTTTTTATTTATTTATTTAATATTTATTTTTAAAATTTTATTTTTGTAGTTGTAGATGAACAACATAACTTTATTTTATTATTTTTTTTATGTGGTGATGAGGATCAAATCCAGTGCTTCACACATGCTAGGCAAACGCTCTGCCACTGAGCTATAGCCCCAGCCCCGCCCTTCTTACTTTGTATTGTGAGACAGGGTCTAGCTAAGTTGCTGAGGCTAACTTCAAACTTGCAATCCTCCTGCCTCAGACTCCAGAGTAGCTGGGATTATAGGCATGCATTAACTAAAAATTTTAAACCTTTTGTTTGTATCTCCTGAAGTGCTTGCCTAATTTAGTATGAACAAAATTCATATGACTTTTGTCAACACTTCGTTTGAATATTCCTTAAATGTCCTCAGGCAGACAATTAAGTAGCACTTTTAGACTTCTGTTACTCTTGACAGAAGGAAGAGAACAAACCTGGAGACAATGAACACAATGTGGGCACCCTGTGTGTCCCACAGCCCTATTAGGTCCTGAGATGTGTTTTATTAGGCCATTTTGAAGGATCCCAGCTCATCATCCATCAGATTGGTAATGTAAATGAATGGATTGGAGCTTGGATCCAAAAATAAGTATGGGGCTCCATCAAGTCTACACTGGGAGGCAGAGAGCTAGAAAAGGATTCCAAGTAAATTCTAGAAAGAAAACTAGAGAAAGCCCTGAAAGGAGGTACTAGAAAGATTTCCAGAGGCACTGGAATGCAAAGGGCCTGGTCCCTGCAAACCTGTGATGAGTCTTTGGGTGGAAGGGGATTGTTCTGGGCAGAAAGCAGCTGTTAACTGACACACAGTCTCATGCTTGAGGGCCACCAAAAACATACCAAGTATGTCAGAGCACAATGTAGACAGAATGCCCAGGCTGCTAGACAGGGGTTGCTGCTGTCTTCAAACTGTGTTCTGAACAGCTCAGGTTCTGAGAACAACGCTCCTCCTCATCCTAGAATGAGGTCAAATCAGCTTCAATAAATCTGATTAATAACATGTCTGATGCAATGCAGATAAAGAGGCACAGAGCAAGCCATGGTGACCCTGCGTTTGATTCACACTCACAGGAGGGTGGTATGTGCCAGATAAATGAGGGAAGATCAGGCGCTCCAGGGAGGGGAGAAGCAGAACGCCTACCTCCAGGTTTTTACAATTCCAATCGGGTTTAGCAGGATTTTTAAATATGGAGAAAACAGATTGGAGCCACTTTCCTCTTGGAAAGGGACACTTTCATTCCCAGCCAGCATGCGTCACAACCCAAGATGAGGTTTTGATAAAACAATGTCTTTATTTCCTATGTATATTTCTTTGTTCCAAAAAGAGCACTAATGTGTTTTCATGTTGGTTTCAAAGAAGAGATTGTCCTGGAAAAATCACAGCTCCTTGGGAAGGGCAACCAGGATGTGAAATCCTTTCACTAAATCTTCACCCTGCTAAACTGAGAACTGAATTTCCTGAGCCAGGGCAAGCTTTCTGGCTCAGGTGGTTTTTAATGAAAGCAATTTATATTCAAAGAATGTGCACATATGCAGGCTCACACAAAATCAATGAAGAGAGGAAACAAAAAAAAAAAAAAAACTAACATAACCGAGAAGCGTTAACGAGAAAGAGCAAAAATAATTTTTTAAAAATTCAATGTGTACATAGCCTTCTCTCAGCGAAAACTCAAGATGCACTGCAGCCTATTTTCTATTGTCCCCCTCCTCCTTGCTCTGCTTCTACAAAATAAGGATGTTTCATCCTAGGTCAGCGCTGCTCCTTTTTCTTTCATTTCAACAAGTATGCAGTTTGAACACCTCGTAGAACACATGGAATAATCAACTACTGATTCCCTTCAAGCAACTCAGTGGGAATGAGGTATTCATAAGAGTGTCCCTTGAATGAGCTCTGCCGTTGTGTCATTTCCATGAAGTTTGCTGGCATATAAATATAACCTCACATTCCTTTATGAAATACATAAATGCAATAAAATAGTTTCTTTGGTTCTTTTCTGGAGGCAGAAGGAGAAAAATGTCAAACTCTCATTGTTCAGTGTTCCTAACAGACCCCTTTTGTAGAACTGGTATGACTCTCCAGCACAAAGTTCTTAACTGCAGATAATAGCTTAAAAGGCTATCTGAACTCACTCTGTTATGTAGATGAAAGAAAGTCTTTAAAATTAATCTATGGCATCTCTGAAGAAAAAAAGAAAGGCACTCATCCAACTCATTTCCTTGGGCCAAAGCAGTGAGCAAGCAGAACAAAAATGCCAAAATTCTGCTGTTTAAAAACCAAAGTTAGATGTGGCACAAGCACAGCAGATTAGAAACTGGATTTTTGCTTCTGACCTGTCACTGTTTGGAAATAGGCAACAGCAGGCTATTGTTTAATGTTATCACTAAATTAAAAGTTAATGTAAGGCATTCGATTAAATACAAGGTAAAGATTAGGAATTATTACATTGCTGTTTTACAACAAAATATTATTTTATAAGATGCAAATATTTAAAGGAGATAAAGATAATTCTTATTTTAAAATTAGAAGACTTAGAAAATTGTCTAAACTAAGGGAAGCAACCAAAAAAACTATGTTAAGTAGACAAATATCCTGGGAAACATGAACGACATGTCACTCCAGAAGGTCAATATTATTAATAAAATTGTATCTTCAAACTTATTTATATTTCAGCAAACACTACATTAAGGAATTGATTGCAAATATCACCAAAAAATAGAGTTAAATTTTCAAATTAATGACATCATTTAAAATGGCATCTGCTATTAGTGGTAGTCAAGTGAAAAAATTTGATTATCAGAACTAATAAGCTTTCAGAGAGATGAGTTACAAAATCATAATATGTCAATACTGTTCCTATATGCAAGCAATAAGATAAATATAATAAGAATACAGATACCATTCAAAGTAAGATACATATACACCATAAAATGTACAGTGCCCTCAGTAGTAGGGCACTTGCTTGGCATGGGTTTGATCCCCAGCATCACAGATAACAAACAAACAAAAGAACCCCACAGTGCTATGGTCTGACTGTTGTCTGCCTCCTCCCTCCCCATGGTTCATACATTGAAACCTAATCCCCAACTTGATGTTGTTAGGAGAATGCTTTGGATCATGAGGGTTCCGATCTTATGAACGGGAATAGTGCCTGTTATGGTTTGGATATAGAGTGTCCCCCAAAGCTCCTGTGTTAATACAGGAATATTAAGAGGTAAAATGATTAGATTATTAGAGCTGTGACCTAATCAGTCTATCCTAGTTTGAATGGACTACCTGGGTGGTAACTGTAGGCAGGCTTGTCCTGGCTGGAAGAAGTGGTTAACTGGGGATGTGCCCTGGAAGAATGTGTCTTCCCAGCCCCTTCTCCTCCCTCTCCACCTCTTGGCCACCCTGAGCAGAGCAGCTTTTCTTCACTGTGCCCTGCAGCCATTGACCCTCAACTTCACCTTGGGCCCAGAGAGATGGAGTGGCTGACCATGGACTAAACCTCTGAAACCCTGAGCCTAAAATAATCTTTTCTCCTCTGAGTTGCTCTCGTCAGGAATTTTGGTCACAGTCACAAAAAGCGACCAAGACAGTACCCTTACAAAAGGAACCCCAGAAGGCTAGCTAACCTCTTCTACCATGTGAAGACACAGCAAGACGCTGTCTGTGAGGAGCGGTTGCTAGGCATGTCCTCTCCAGACACTGAATCTTCTAGTGCCTTGCTCTTACATTTCCTGGCTTCTAGAACACTGAGAAATAAATGTCTGCTGTTTATAAGCCACCTGTATTTTTTAACAGCAGTTAAAACAGTAAGACAGCAATAAAAATATGCTAAAATCTACATTTAGGGGAAAACACTAATAATCTGCTCACTGATTATTCAGTTTGTTTTATTTTTGAGAAATGTAAAAGGATTTGAATACATGGAAAAGATTTTTTTCACTAGTAAAGATGCAATATTATTAAGTCAACCCTCCAAATTGAGCTGATTTTTAACACTATCCTAATTAAAATGCCAATAAAATTTTAGAAAGAATTTGACAAAAAATGTTCTAATGAATGTCTGAAAAAAATCTACATACAAGTATCTGGGAAAATCCTGACAAAGTAGAATGATGATATTGGACTTTCCCAAGTGTTAAAATTGATTAAAACAAAATAACTTTATGATACATTTTAAAATATTTTATAATCCCAGCAGCTCAGGAGGTTGAGACAGGGGCATTGCAAGTTCAAAGCAGGCCTCAGCAACTTAGCCATACCCTGTCTCAATATAAAAATAAAAATAAAAAGGGATGGAGATGTGGCTCAGTGGCTAAGTGTCCTGGGTTCAACCCTGGTATTGGTGCGCACGCACGCACGCACGCACACACACACACACACACACAAAGAAAAGAAAACCAAAACAAATTTAAAAAAAAAACAAACACCAGTATGGCATTATTATAGAAATTGATTAATTGATTAATAGGATGCTACCCCTAATAAATCACCTGGAAAATAGTAAGGGTTCAATATTTGATGCACGAGTAAATTAATATATGAAAAAGGTGTATTTTAAAAAAGAAAAGTTTGAATAATATTAGGAAGATCCATCTGCTTTAAATCTCTGCTTGAAAGTTCCTGATGAGCTGTACTAGAGACACAATGGCACATGCCACTAGTCCTAGTTATTCAGGAGTTCAGGGCCAGCCTAGGCAACCTAGAAAGGCTTTATCTATTTAAAAAAGAAAAAAAGAGTGAAGATTACCGAGAAAATCCCATTATAGTAGCTAACATAAGAATGAAAGTTTCGGGGCTGGGGTTGTAGCTCAGTGGTAGAGTGCTTGCCCAGCATGTGTGAGGCCCTGGGATTGATCCTCAACCACATATAAGTAAATAAAATAAAGGTCCATCAACAACTAAAAAAATATTTTTTTAAAAAAAGAATGAAATTTTCTATTTGATAAAACCTAGTCCCAGCAAATGCTTTCATTTCATCTTTCTCAAATTTGATCAATTTATAGATTGCTTTTGATGGAAAAAATTCTGATTAACCCAAATAATGACTCAAATTATTTTGTTAAAGTAGCAATACTTAAATACAAATACAAAACTAGTTTCATACTATTGGTTATATATTTTGTCTTTGATTCAAACAAATATAATGCCAAAATATACTTACCAATTAAATATCCATAATCTAAAAAATCAGTAAAGTTCAAATTGGCAACAATTTTATTTATTAATTTTAGTATTTCATAAATCTTAATAATTTTACATAACTTTTGACATAAACATAGTGAAATCTCAAAGATAAGGCAGCAATATATGTAGCTTCTTCTATTCATTCTTCAGAGTGGAAGGAAATTTCCAAGGGATACAATGTGTGAGATTGAACACTGGAAAAATACTTAGGAAACTTATTTAACTGGCCTACACTTAGGACCAGGCATAACACAATGAGTAGAGAACTGCACAATCTTTGTAAAAGATTGCTGTAACTTTAACACAGTCTTAGTAAAAAATACTGTCAGTAAGTAATCTGAAATTCTACAACACATAGATGAAGGACACTTACAGTGACCATCTGAGCATAGCTCCTCTGGCATCTTCACATTCCTACATCAACATTCTTAGAAGGAGGAAGAATGTACATCTCATAATTGGGACAACAAAAAACAAACTTGGTCAACTATTTTCTTCATGTCATTCATTATGATCACAATCTTAGTTTGCTGATAGGTTTAATAAAAAGTTTAAGGCTTTTAATTTCCACTGGACTTAGGGCCTCTGAGTAGGAGACCACATTGGAAGCAAACTAATTTAGCACCACCATTCAGTCCACATCTCAAGGAATCATGGTCTTACCTGTCAATATTCTGAAAGGTTTAAAAAAAAAAAAAAAAGTCCTATAAGGAATATCTTTCCTGAATAGCAGGCTACCATAAAATGTGATCTGCAAATATTTACCCAAAACTATACCTGAATTCTTTACTGAATGTGTCTTTCCTTTACAGACCAAAAGAAGCACATTACCTAAAAATTTAAATAACATACTGAGGCTTGAAATAAATACTTTACTTATACAATTGTGTATTTGAGATCGTGAGTCATGTTCACATACCCTTTCCTTTTCCCCCAAAGGAGGCAACACTGCCACCATTATGGGTCAGCAGGAGTTAAAGGGGAACTGATGAGCAACACTTTAAACTGTAGTAGGAGGTGTTCTACGGAAACTGAATTGGTGGTATTGGGATTCACAACAGGAAGATGTGTTTGATTGTTTCACATTGTGCTGTGTGACTGGATTCTTTTGATGTTGAATATGATGAAACTTTACTTGAGGTTTTATTGTTGTCACTGCTGTTATTTTTTAATTCTTATATTTCTGTTTCTGTCCAGTGACCAACTATGTTGATTGTCTGATCTGTTCTGTACATTGTCTGGCATAGAATGCTGTGTAGAACGTAGCCTTGAAGGTTCAGCACCAGTTCTCTTCGAAACACAAATGCAAATAATGAACTCAAGGCAGTATTTGCTTACAAATTGTTCATTCTGATGATCCAGAACACTCTTATATTACTTTTCTTCTATCATAATTCAAAGAAAATTTCCAAATTAAAAAAAAAAATCTTTCAGAACTTGTGAATCTCAGTTTGAGAAACATTGCCCTAGATTATTGCATGTAGTAGTTGTTTTTTCTTAAATTCCAGGATAACAGACTGTGTATTTCAACATCAATCTTGGGCATGAACCAGCTAACCAGCTAACATGGGGACTGCTAACCCTGTACTGCAAATGCATATGTTGAGGCAGATAAGTATTTCGGGGGCACAGGGAAAGTGATGGTGACATTTAGCTTAGAGGTTACAATCATGCCTGAGAGGGAGCATTAGGGGTAATCACCCACATCTTGGAGTCTTCAGCTTGCTGACAATCATTCAGGCCTTTCCATTCTTCTTCTGGGTGCACAGGTGTTGTTGGTCACAATGCAGAGGGCCTTTTCTGGGACTTGTGTTAAATCCACCCTCCCTGTGCCTCACCCCATGTGTCCTATTTAGCTACAAGGGACTGAGAAGAAACTAGTGTCTGAGACCATGAGAGCCAGTCAGGCTGCAAGGTGTTATCCCCTTCTAATTATAGGCCTGCAAGGGGTGGATGCTTACCATAGAAAGCTGAGCGCCTTTCCCAAGTACAGGTGTCACTCCTTGAACAGCTGCCAGGTGCTCAGCAGCCTGGGGAGCCCTTCAGATAAATAGCACCTGAGGTTACATTGCCTCAACTGTGGCGTGTGGAGACACAGCTCTCAGATATCTGGGCATGAACTTGACTTAGTCATAGGGAGGTTGGAGAGAACGTGCCTTTGGATCAGACCAAGTTCAAGCCACCTCCCCAATTATCAAGAAAACATCACCCTCGCCACAGTTACTATTGCAACCAAGAGAAATCACCAGAGAATGCAAAGCACCAGAGAGATTGTGCCAAGGAGATTCATAAGGAGTATTAAGTAAAAAAAACAGTTAAATACAGCTTTCCTAAGTTGAGGCTTTTTGGCAACTTGGCAGAATAGCATTAGAAAATGATTTTAGCTCTAAAGTTCTTATTAGTACCTGTAGTAAGAGCTGGAGTCCTATTTTTAAATGACCAAATTTGATGTGTTTGCATATTTGGGGTAACCTGCCCAAACCAAGCCAGGTACTTATACAATCAGCCTGTACCTGTATTATTATTTTTACTTTTAGGATCCCCAGGGAAGGGTTTAATACATTATTAAGAGGGAGTCTGACTTATGATCTTTTATAAGGAGCTTTTTAACATTAGTCAAAGTCTGAAAGTCAAATGCTTATAAACAAGTTCTTACATGCACAAAAGGGAGGATGTAAACCAAACTGTTAACAATGATTATCAAGGGAGTGGTATCGGACGGGGTGGAAAATGTCACTTTCTGTTTTATACCCTTCTATTGTCTAAATTTCTTTGTTTAATAATGTGCATGTGACTCATACTTTAACTTTTTAAAAACATAGTTTATTTAGAATAACTTCATCCACTTATGAAAATCAAACTGGATTCCTATTCATTCTGTGAGTCGATATGATTCAAAGCATATTAGAATAAGATCATCTGAGCGGACTGACTTTAGGAGGAACTTGTAGACTAGGCTGACACAGTGTAGATCACTCCCTATGAGCAGGAGGCATATTCTCTCTCTCTCTCTCTCTCTCTCTCTCTCTTTCTCTCTCTCTCTTTATTTTTTGGCACGGGGATTAAACCCAGAGGCACTTAGCCACTGAGCCACATCCCCAGCCCTTTTTTGTATTTTATTTAGAGACAAGGTCTCACTGGGCTGGCTTTGAACTCATTATCCTCCTGCCTCAGGCTCCTGAACCACTGGGATAACAGGTATGCACCACTGCATCCTGCCAGGAGGGGTGTTTTTTGCTGTTTGTTTCTCATCCAAACTCCTTGGTTGAGATGTAGTGTGTGTAACTGGGCAGATTGTCAGCCTGTGTATGCAGCCTGGGTGGCAGTGACTAGTGACTTCTGTTCCCTACTAAAGCAAAGGACCTGACCTCAGTGGAAGGATGGCATCAGGACACGGCAATGGAATCACCTCACCTCTGCCACCGGTTTGCTCTTGAGCCTTACGGTTTCTGGGCATACACATCCATGGTCATGTGCCTGTACAGACTCTATGGATCCTAGATTGTTGGGCTATCGTTGAGAAGACCATGCTACTTTCACTCTAATTGGGTTTCTTGGGGAAATACTTGCTGAGTTGAGGGAGATTCACAATCTGGTCCTGGGTCTCCTCCTTCTCTTTTATGGGTCTCACTTTCCTCAACTATATACACACAAAATTGGACTCTGTGTGATCTCTCTTGTAGCAAAAAACTTCGTACCTCTAAGTGGTCCCTACTCTGAAAGTTTTGAGTTGTGAGTACCGTACATTTCCTTTCTCATCCTTTTTTTTTTTTTTTTTAAAGCCTGACTTTTTAAAAACACAGCAACTTTGTTAGATACGAAGTCACCTGTATCTGTATCCAATGTCATTTGCACTGTGATATGTCAGTCGGAGATAAGTCAGCCCAGCCTGCTCTGTGTGGATGGAAGTAGAGAACTGAGAGCTGGGGTGTGTTGGAGGTTTCTCCTGAAACACACATGGTCAGGGGTGAAGATTTCACCCTCAGTGCTCAGCATGCAAACAAGGGGGCTTTAAGCTACTCTTCATTGGCACAGTGTCTTAGAAATAAGGACCACATCACTCATTTTCCTTTAAATTACAACCTTGCTCAGGGACAGAGCTATACAGAAGGTACAGGGTGGAACTGTAATGGATATTCTTCAAGCCAAATTATTTTCAGTCTCTGAGGGCCACATGGGAACCACCAGGTGGGCTCCTGAAGTGAGTTGTTGAGTCAGTCTTGGCCTGACTCCCTCAGGTGTTTAAGCGATCCCCAAGCGGGTCTGGACTCTTGTGGTACAAGGGATTGAACCCAGGACCTTGCATATGCCAGGCAAATGCTTTACCATGGAGCTGTATCCTCAGCCCCTTTGAAGTCACTTTGAAGCAGGGATATGATTTGACCTTTATTTTATTCATTTATTTATATGTGATGCTGAGAATTGAACCCAGTGCCTCCCTTATATTATAGAGTGCAAAGAGAAAGCTCAGAGTGACCTTCAGACATCATCTAAAAGGTGACTATGAACTTGACAACTTCCTTGGACATACTGCCCTGCCTTGCTGGCAATTTTCTTCCTTTTTCTTCTATACTCGATTTCTTCCTTCAAATCTGACTCATGACTCTAATGGCAGCCACGGATGAGCATTGTGTGTTTCTATTTGCAGCTCAGATCCAAAGATGCCACGGAGCCGTATTTGTCAACAATTCAACTTCCAGGTGTTTTCTAAATTTCTTCTTGAAGGCTTCCAGGGCTAGACAGTCCTTGGCCGTGTTCTGCACACTGGCCACAGATTCTTCCTTACGTTTGACAGAAAAGCTTTGATCAAAGCTTATTCCTACTTCTATGAACACAGAAGATAATTGTGATTTAAAACTTTCCATGTTCTTAGAGACAGTAAAAAAGTCGTGCCTTAGCTTTCTTCTCTCTGATCACATGGCACCAGTTCCTGTAGCTATGATTGTATGACATACTTTAATGATTTTGATTATTATTAGAACCCTTGCCAGGAGTTCTGTATCTCTTTTTAAAGGGGTAGCTAAAATGATGCTGTGTGCTCAAGGAAGATCTGATTTTTTCCCCCTGGTACTGGAGATTGAATCCTGGGGTGCTCCACCACTGACCTACATCCCCGGCTCTCATTTTTTTTATTTTGAGACAGGGTCTCACTAAGTTGCCAAGCTGGCTTTGAACATGTGATCCTCCTGTCTCAACCTCCCGAGTTGCTGAGATTACAGGTGTATGCCCCCATGCCGAGCAAAATATCTGATTTTTAAAAAGCAGAAAAACATAGGCAGCTCTTTGAAGATAATTATTTATAGAATACATTCCTTCACATGTAGAGCAGTATTGCATCTATTTTTTTTTCAGCAATGCTTTCATATAGGTAAATTGTTCTTATTTTGAGGTGATTTTTCTTTTTCTTTTTGCTCATCAATATTTCCCTAATTTAATTGGAAGCATAGGGATTCTGCCCAAAAGTAAATGGTTTTTCATTGATCTGAGTTTTGGATTGGGCTTTTCTGTTTGCAAGGAACAAAGACCCTCCTGAGTTATCTTAGGCCATGGGGCTTGTTTTAAGAGCATCTTGAACCAGCTCAGTGTTTTTTAAATATATATTTTTTAGTTGTTGATGGACCTTTATTTTATTCATTTATTTATATGTGATGCTGAAAATTGAACCCAGTGACTCATATATGTGAGGCAAACACTCTACCATTGAGCCACAACCCCAGCCCCCCAGCTCAGTTTTTGACTCCAGTATGTGGAATGACTGTGACCGAAGGATGACCCAGTACTCTCAGGTCAGGTATTCACTCATGTCCTCATCTAGCTGGGCATGTGAGGTCATCATTTTCAAAGAACATGCAGCCTGAAGTGACAGATTAAGCACTGTGATCAATAACATCTCTGGTGCATCATAAATGAACTGAATAATTTTTGTAGAACTGTTCTCCCCGTTTTCTGAGAGTTTGAATTTTTATTATATTACAGAATATTCATAATTTCACTAAACTTATTAAAATCGGGAGCATATTCTCTAATATTTTAACCCACTTAATACATGCTAATATTAAATAGATAATAAGAATGAACCCTATGGAACTTCCTTCAAAGCATTCCAGGTGCTCAGACGTGGTGGCACTTGCCTTTAATCCCAGCGGCTTGGGAGGCTGAGGCAGGAGGATCAAGAGTTCAAAGCCAGCCTCAGCAACTTAGCCAGACCCTAAGAAACTCAGTAATACCCTGTCTCTCAAAAAAATACAAAAAAGGGCTGGGAATGCAGCTCAGCGGTTAAGTGCCCCTGAGTTCAATCCCTGGTACCAAAACAAAAAAGCATCCCGGGTGGACACTGCCAGTGGAATGCTACTACTTTGAGTTCAACCCATTAGTCTTAATATTAAGACATACCAAAATAAAGTCAAAGATTAACACTGGTTCTTTATTGGTAACTTAAAGAGTCACATGTTCTTGGAAGCAGATGGTGTGGGGTTCATGCACATAGACTCTGGAGCCAACCTACTTCTCGTCAAATCTTGGTTTTAACACTTCTGAGCTGTGTGACTTGGGGACTTACACATCCCTGCTGCTCCTCACTTTTCTCGTGTACAAAATGCGACCACTGAGAGTATTTAAGGGACAAGCTTCTGTGAAGATTAAAAGATTTAATAAAGGAAAAATGTTTTGAACCGTATCCACAATAAATGTCAGTTTTTGTTTTCATAATTGATTTTATAACCTTTTGTTTAATAACAATTATATAGCTTAAGCTAGTTTCAGGTGGGATTCTGTAAACTTTATAGTCACAGTGAGCTTAACTGAACAAATACAGATGGATTTTCTGTGTCACTTTCTAATAATCTATGTGGCCATAATTTTATTACTCAAAGAAATTAGATGGCTTGTTATGTCAAGCTCTCTACAGAATTGCATTGGTAATTTTGTCATTTTCATATATATTACTTCATAACGGTTCAGGAGGCTGAGGCAGGAGGACCGTGAGTTCAAAGGCAGTCTCAGCAAAAGTGAGGTGCTAAGCAACTCAGCAAGTCCCTGTCTCTAAATAAAATACAAAATAGGGTTGGGAATGTGGCTCAGTAGCAGAGTGCCCCTGAGTTCAATCCCCAGTACCATCCCCACCTCCAAAAAAGAAAGTCTTTGCTGAAATAGATACAACATGAGCTCTTGGATTCAAGTTAATGAACTGCCCAAAGCCTCCTAAACAATGAAATGTGCTGCTGCTAGTGGTCATCTTAACGAAGCCGCAAAAGTTCTACTCCTGGGTCTGTCACAATAAATATGCTTCTCTCAGTAAGTATACATATCAGGTTCACTGCCTCTACACAGGCAGTCTCTCATAAGTGCTGGTAAACATTTTGATTAGTGAGAAGTGTTTTTACATCTGCTTATTTCAAACACAAGTGCTTTTCTCCTTCTCACAGAAAAATTGGGATAAAGCAAATATCATCAGCTCCATTCACTTCCACTTGCAGTTTCAGCTGGTATGCAAATACAAGGCTTGGAGGACCAGAAAATGTCTTAAATTAACACACTATTATAACTGCATTGGCCAGTTTCAGGGAGTGATGGGAAATTGGCATTCCTAATGGAGCTGTGGTGAATATTCATTTTTCCATCTGGAGACTAAACATGTACAATTTAGGAGATTGAAAACTGGTGTGACTTCAGTGCTACAACTACCTAAACTTTGCAAACTTGAAAGTGAAATGAACATTTTAAAATGAATATGTTTCAGGTGGAGAGGTGTACCTCAGTGGCAGAGTGATTGCCTAGCATGCACAAGGCTGCAGATTCAACCCGAACACTGGAAAAAAAAAAGTGTTTCTGTAAAAATATGTAAATGAGAAATAGAACTGAAACTAAGTCCATTTTTCAGAAATAACCTGGGGCACACCTTGTTAAGAAAAAGAAAAATTCTTGGGTAGATGATCCACAACTATATTTTGATCACTGTTATAGAGGCCTTCGGAATTTGGAGTTCACCACTCATTTCTCTACAGGATTCCAATTTCAACAAGAGTTGCCAGGATCTCCATAGAAATACAGAATATTGGGGAAATGGAAGGAAATTCAGTAACTCAGAGACATACCTTATGCCGTAAATAAAACCCTGAAGTTAGAGCTTGGATCGAAAGCCTCCTGGGGATCAACAGCTCATTCCTGGGTTAGAATTGCTCTTTGGAAATTAACGGGCTTGGCTTTGTATCTCCGACTGTTCTGCACAAATGAACCAAACTGGGAATCAGTTGGAGTCACTGAAGCTTAACACAACTCCGGCTATTGTTTACATGGCTCTCATGAAACCCCTGTGCCAAACTGATTAGATTTACAGTTCATTCGATAAGCTTGTCTGCTCATGGCGCATAAGGCAGCGAACCTTTTCACAAAATGAAACTAGAGCCAGAGAGGGAGAAAAACACACAAAACCTTTAATGAACAGGGAGGCTAAGAGACTTTGATGGGGATCATTTAAGTTTTTAGAAAGCCTCCCTTGTGCTGGGATCCTTGGGCTCAGTGTTGAAATGACACTTTAGGATTTGCCCTCCTGCTTACTAGAGATGCTTCAGTGCCATTTAAAAATTCTTTGTGATCATGGGCATGTTGAACACTAAGTACTAGATGCCACTCAGTACTAGAAAAGACTCTTTAAAATTAAGATAAAGTGGGTCAGGGAGCACTGTGTGGATCTGTGGAATTCATCACCAACCACACAGACAGATGGAGTTGCTTTTGTGTCTGGATCTTCCCCGCCCACCCTAAACTAGAAGCTGGGGCAAAGTGTATAAAACCTACCCCACTGGCACATGCTTCAGAACTATTATTAAGTGTTTGAGAATTAGTCACAGAGCCATGACATCATCACTCCAACTGATGTCATTTCTCAAAATGAGTCAAAAAGATTCAATAGCTTTGTCAGCCATAGCTGGCATGGTATATTTACTGCCATTGTAAAAATGGCAGAGGAGGTGGCCAACTACTACCAATCATCAGAGGAGTCCCCCATGGAAACTTTGTACCTCTTCTCTTTTGTTTATCCACTGTTCCATCACAAACTACCCTGAAGCAGTTAATCACTTTATTAATACCACACAGTTCTGTGGTCTGGGATTCAGGTAGGGTTTGACCAAGTGATTCCTCTCTTCTATGCAGCACCAGCTGAAGTGACTCAGTGGTATCTAACTGGTGGCTGGGAATGTTTCTGGGACCTAAGATAACTTTCCTCATGGCATGAACAGCTGGCAGGCTGGGCTCAGCTGCACCCCTTCCTCTCCATGTGTTTTCACAGTTCCACCATAGAAGTTGGACTTCTAAAGTAGTGGTTCAGGATCCAAGAACGAGTGTTCCAAGAGTCCCAGGAATAAGCTGCAAGGCTTCTTATGTTTTAGCCTTGAAAGTCTCAGAATGTCACATTTACTGACTTCAATTGGTCAAGAAAGTCATCAAGGCCAGTTCAGATTCAAAGGCAGACAATGAAAGGAATGTAAAAACATCTGTAGCCATCCTGAATCTGCCTCAAATACTTTCTTATAACATGAGAAAAAGAACTCAGTGTTAGAAGTCATTTTTAAATCTCGTGCCCATAATGGGAAAAAAAAAAATAGAAGAAAATTCTCAAAAAACTTTTTTGTCACCCCAAATGAAAAAGGCATATTATTTAATCAGAAATGGTATAGTTCTTGCCAGGCTTGGTTTTGGTTTTTCTTAGAACATAAATAAACTCTAGGTTTGGTTTGGTTGGTGCCCTCTCCTTTCAGTGTGGCTTTAATCCTAGTATTCTAACACTGGAGAGATCCACTAAAGAGAATATATGACTGAGAGTAATTATACAACTTTCAAGTGGATACATCTTGGCTACAAATTTTACTATTGACCTTGAATAAATCACAGAGAAAATTAATGTTCTTGTAAAATAGTTGAATCTAAATGTTGAATTCCAGGACTCACATGTTGGCCGCCTGTTCCCTTTTTGCTTCATGGTCTGCCATCTTGTCACAGTAGCCACACTGAATAACTCACCAGACAGGTCTTCAGGATCTGTGTAAACTCTAGTTGTGGCTTTCAACCATATCATATCATCATTGCAAGTACGAACAGATGCCTATTTCCTTCAGTTGTTTTGTTTTCGTTGCAATAAAAGATGTGACTTTATTTTATTTAACATTGTCGTATGTTATTTAATACTCTAGTATTTTCAGTTTCATAAGCCTTAGCCATCTTGTTCTAATACTCAATGTATACTTTCTCCCAGGAGCCTCTTCCTGAAAAAGCCTACCTGACATTGAGCTTCTTGCCATCTAGACTTCTTGCTATTGAAATGGAGAAAGGATAGGGTGCAGAGACGCACCCAGTTATTTACTGCTGGGCGGGGTGAGCAGTGAGGGATGGTTAGGGGAGTCTATCATTTGAACCATTTCTTTCCTACTTCATGTCTCCTTGTCTTGCCTTTACTTGGTGGCAAAAGGATGAGTCACACTGAAGGGGACAGCTTTGTGTGCACCTTAGGACAGCAGACCAAAAACTAAAACAAATAAATTTCCAATTGAGGGAAATCAGTCCTCCCAGAACTCTGCTGTTTTGCTGAAAGGAATTCTGGATTTGCAACCGAATGGCCCCCTCTCCAACAGCTTGCCCTTTCCACAGTTTTAATCAGCTTTTTCTTTGCTGTGAGTAAAAAACCCAACCAGAACAACTGTGGAGGAGGAAAAGTTTATTTAAGGGCTTACACAGTTTCAGAGGTCTCAGTCCATAGACAGCAGGCTCCATTCCTTGGATGAGGCTGAACATCATGAAGGAAGAGTGTGGCAGAGGGAGGCAACTCACATGGTGATCAGAAAGTAGAGAGAGACTCCATTTGCCAGATACAAAATATATACCCAAAAGGCATGCCCCTAATGACTACCTCCTCTAGCCGCACGCACCCTACCGGCCTTCAGTTAAACCCATCAGGGGATTAATTTGGCAATTGGTTTAAAGCTTTCATGAACCAATCATTTCTTCTATGAACCTTCTTGCATTGTCTCACACATGAGCTTTGGAGGACACCTCACATTCAAACCATAACACATGCTCCTCCAACCTCATCCAGATGTCTGAACTAAGAATTTCAATTCCATATTGTATACTCCACAAAACTTTTTCCTAGATATCTTTGAATTATTGGTAGATTATAACATATAAGACCTCGAGTCCCAAATTGTGCTTTGCTAATTGGCCTTGATGCAGGGGTTTTCTGTTTCTGTGAGAATAAATCTGGGTAGCAACTTAGTGAGACTCTATCTCAAAATGAAAAAAATAAAAAAGACGGGGGGAGGGGAGGGGAGCTCAGTGGTAAAGCACCTCTAGGTTTAATCCCTAGTAACCCCCCAATACAGATTAAAACTGTTTATAAACACTGAAGGCATCGTTAGGTCACTGTAGCCAGCATATAAAGTTTTAGAGAAATAAAAGTAGTTTGGTTATTTACAGAGTGTAAATTAGAAAATTCTAAAAGTTCTTCAAAATCAAAAAGATGACTGTATCCCATACACTCTTCCCTCCTTTTCCAACCCATGTGGCATTTACCCAACTGTTTCTGTAACCAACAGCAACTAGGGGTGGTTGGCTACTTTGGGAAAGTAAACTTCTGGAGCAGTTGGGTAGAGGCTCTTTCCAAGGAGGGTCCAAGGCTTTAAAATTTTTCCTTTGGTTCCTCAGACTGGAGAGGGACACAAGTATCCCTGGCTCTGCTTCCCGAGCTTTCCAACCTCCTCTAAGCAGGAAAAGCAAGTAGCATGTGTTTACCTCTGAACATCCCAACCCAACCGACAAAATGTTGCTGGTTGCTTTTTCCTGCCAGAAAACACATGAGATCAAGATCACACTTTGTGAACGGCTACAATTCCTTGTTTGGGAAGAAGGAAATTTGGTCTCAGTGGACTATTTGTTTGCCAAGGCTTCAGAGGGGTCTGAAGGAGTGGTCTGGGTTATGAAATCAGAAGTCGGGAAATCCTGAATCTTAATTTGGTCAGAGACACTGGCAAGCTGTCTTATGAAAATTCCCTGTTTTAGTGTCTCTAGACATAAAATGAGGACAATGTCTTTTGCCTTATGGAGATGCAGCCAATTTAGAGTTCCTGTAGATTTTTGAATCTGAAATGTGATGTAAGTATCAGGGGCCTATTTCTGTCTTCTGTCACCAGGAAATGTCTAGAAACAACTTTGTGTATAAAGAAATGTTTGGCCCTTCACTTTGGTCATGTGGTCTGGGATAGCCACATCATTGTTATAGGCTATCCCAGACCAGCTATTCAGTGGTCTACATTTCTGCATTCTTTTTCTCTTTTGTTATTTGTTCTATCCAGTTCACAGTGTAGAATTTATTGCATTGCATTCAGATGTTTTGTTAATGTACCAATAGAAGAAATCTCTTCAACACCTATAGTGAATCCTTAGGTATTCATGTACAAATGACTTGCTTTCTGGATTCTAACATTCTGAAGAAATTTTAAAGTTCAATGTCTTGTTTCACTATCCAGTAGCATGTTCTTATTCATCCTGTCAATTTATTTTAAGTAGTATAGGCTGCTTTAATATCAGTAGCAAGATGTTTTTAAGATAAAGCTCCAAACAAAATAACAATGGTTTTGTTGGCTGTGATTCTGGATCCTTCATAGCATGAATTCTCCTCCTGGCTGAACGGATTGTGAAAAGAAGAAGACAGGGTTGTGTTTGGAAATGTCCCTCTGGTTTCAACTCTTTCTCCCCCAGGCCTCCTAGCTGGCTGGGCCTCTAAATTGTCTCTTCTGAAGTTATGAGGCTGAGTGGGGGACTCCTGGCTGCTTCTCTAAACATTGGCAAGAGAGAGAAGATGTTCAGAACCTGAGTGAAACACGAAGGTGCTGCTACCCAAACCTCAGGGGCTGAGAAACTGACTCAACAGGAACTATTTGCCAAGCTATAACCAGAGGAATGGTTTATCCTGACCATTTAGACCAAGTGAAACGGGGCACAAGTGACTCACATATTCTCTCTTCCTATGTTTAATTCCCATTACCTGAAGCTGTCTTGTTTCATTTTCTAGTATGTGCTTTACTCTTGTTTTCACGGCTGCTATTTCATTTAGCACATATTTAATATTAGATACTGTGCTACAGAACTCACACACATCATCTCATTAAATCCTCTCACAATCTGGTGAGGTAAGGATTCTGGCCATTTAACAGACTAGAAAACTGAGTCCTAAAGAAGTAGGGTAACTTGCTCTGGTCCTCAGCTGGCAAGTGGATGAGCTAAGCTACTCTCCTCCAGTGCTTGCCTTGACCTGAACTGATATACACTGGTTTAAGACTTAATTCAAAATCAGCTTGTCTTTTTGGTTTTTATAGAAGAACTTTTTTTTTTTTTTTAAATAGAAAGCAACTAAATGTTTTCCTTAAATAATTTACTTTAAAAATGTAGACTACATGTTTGGCCTTTCAAGAGTACATTCTGGGTGGTACATGATACATATAAACAATCTTCATATTTGTTTCTAATGATGGCTGGGATGGAAAACCAAATTTGCCAGGTGGAGATTTTACCCCATCCTTGGGAGCCCAGTTTTAAATTTAACTTGATTGATTTAAGGTTTGAATTTATTTCTGGCTGGCCAAATGTGGCTTCCTGGCTTAGCAAAATTCCCTCAAAACAAACTGGAAAAAAGAATCCCACCTAAAATGGCAAGGTGAAACACTCTACATTTTAATGAGCTCATTGTGAGTGAATTAGAAACATTCAAATGCAATTTACTTTAAAATAGATCTGGGTGTTAAAATAAGGGACAGCTGGTAGTTTGGTTTCTTCTGATACAAACCAAACGAAGGTTTGCCCCTATAAAATGTGCTGTTACTTAGAGCACATAAATGTCACCTTTTCTTTCTTTTTTTAAAAAATAAAAGCATTAAGGTTCAGTGTAGAAGAACACTTATTTAAGGGGCAAATAAAAGAGCAATGTGGGAAAACTCTGAAACAAACAAAAAAATCTGTCATTGATATGTAAAACCCTATGTGAAACTATTTACTGACATGTGGCCTCTCACTGAAAGGCTCCAGGGATATGTAAAACTGTATAATATAACTGTGGGAGAATAAGAGATGTTTCATAGAAACTCAGTACATCTTTCTATGTTGTCTAAAAGCAACAAATATGATATTCTCTGCTATTGATGATGATGAAGTCCAAATAACAGTGAACCTGAGAGCAAAACAAAATGGAAACTATATCAGGTATGACATGGATTTGTCAGCCTTCTCCAAGAATGACCAATATTTTTAAATTATTTGCAAGTTCCCCTACCGAAGGTAAAATATAGAAGATAATTTTCTTTCAAAAAGTATACTGGCAAAACAAGAATTCCTAAGCTTTCATCTGAGCAAATGCCTCAATTCATAGCTTTTACTGTTTTTTATGCACCTCCCTCAACTTGTGCTGGGGCTCCAACCCAGAGCCTCCAATGTGCTAGGTAAGTGCTCTACCACTGAGCCACATCCCTAGCTTTCACTGCCTTAAAAATAAAAAAAGGTTTTTTCCTGTGATTGTATAACTGTGTATTTAGATTCCTTTGGTTTTATAATTACTTTTTTGTCAGTTAACTGGATTTTTGTGGCACTTTCTTACAATGGGCACATCTTCTTTTCTTCTTTTCCCCCCAGTATTGGAGATTGAACTCAGGGTTGCTTAATACTGAGCCACATCCTCAGCCCTTTTGATTTTTTATTTTGAGACAGGGTCTTGCTTAGTTACTTAGGGCCTCACTCAGTTGCCAAGGCTGGCTTTGAACTTTCGATCCTCCTGCTTCAGCTTCTAGAGCCGCAGAGATTATAGGAATGCACCACTACCCCACCAAACCACATCTTGTTTTCTATAGCCATGTATGCATGTGTGTACATACACACACACACACACACACACACGCGCGCGCACGCACACACACACCACTCCATGTCCTATATGGCTAGCACGCCTTTTTCATCCAGCTACCTCTCTCCCTTTGGTTACAGACAAGTATCTTCGAGTTTCAGCTTTCTTTTTTCCTTTAAAACTTGTATCTCCCTGCCCAGGATTTTAACCTCAAAATTTTTAGGGATTTCAATTCTTCCATTTCTGGCCCCAGAGACTGACACATCCTTGGTGGATCCTGAACAACTTCTAAATATCTCTTTTATAACACACTTTTGTAAAACCCAAGTCAGCTTTGTCATGGAAATAACAACTGAGTCACAAAACTTGATTGTGATAGGAAGAGATGACTATCTTCAAAAAGATTATGTTAGGAGTCTGAGAGTTTGACTCAACTTCAGGTATGTATGGCAATCTTGGGCAGGAGATCCATAGAAGGTAGGCCTATGGTTGCTAAGGTTTTCACGTGTGATGGCCCATAGGCATACTCTCTGCCTAGCATCATTTGATTCAGTAGCACTAAATGTTTATGATATTTAAGTTTAATGTTAGAATTTCAATTTGAGCAGAATCAGTGTTTGAAATCAAGTAGATAACTCTGGCCATTCATACATCACTTATCAAATACATCTTAGGAAGGAAGTGATGAATACTTCACAGAATTACTCTTAGAAGATAGGGATAATTTTTAGAGTAGTTAACTGCTGATATGACATGGGTATACACAATCAGAAGGAGCCCTTAAGGGTTGAGTCCTAGGAAAGTGAGTCTTAGGAAAGTGAGCAGGGTAGGAGCTATTGCACTTGAGGAGCTCAGGGCAACAGCTTTCTATCAACCAGATCAGAACTATTTCAGTTACCACTGCAGCCATGTTGCTGGTTTCAGACTGAGTAGCGCCCTGCTGTGAGGTTCACTATACTCAACCATAATAGCATAGACCCTCTCTCTGCAATAGCATGTTTATCATGAAGAAGAAAGGCTAACCTGCAACTAACATGAAAAATTATACTGCAGATATTCCCTAATTTACTAGATGATCATTTAAAACTTGTTTATTTACTGACCGTGAAAACAAGAGTAAAGCAAATACTAGAAAATGAAACAAGACAGCTTCAGGTAATGGGAATTAAACATAGGAAGAGAGAATATGTGAGCTCACTTGTGCCCTGCATTCACATTCAACCTTATCAGCATTTGTTAAAGCAGTGTGATTTCCAAGATAATCCACTGCATTTAAAGCCACCATATCCCACTTTGGACTATATTTGCCTGGAGTTACTGATTGGTGAGGAAGGCATACACATTTACTGAGGGACTCACTTTAGCAGCTGCTACCACCTGTGGGGACCCTTGATGGTGTTCACACAGTTTTTCTGAGTGATTCAGGCTGTTTCTTGGACCAAATTCTTGAGGTGAGGAAGACTGCACACAGCTCTAGCTCTTCCCCTGGGACTGTGCCCTGCTTCTGTTTCCAATGCGGGAATGTCAGGTTCCAATGAGGGCATTCCAGGAGCTTTCAGATCAGCACTTCTCAACCTTTTCATGCCACAGGCCCTTTTGGAAGGCTGCTATTAACAATGGACCTCTCTTGGAACAAGGTTTCAGACACACAAAATAAAATACATGGATTCACAAAGGAAACCAATCATATTGTAATACAGTTAGCAAAATGTTTTTAAAAATTGTGCTATAGCAATATATAAACTTCTTTTTTGACATACAAGAAAGATCTGAGGGTTCTAATAACTATTTTAATACTTGTAACAACTGTAATGTCAAGTAAAAAACTTAGTTTCTACCGGTGACTAGGTTATTGATACTTATTCTTCTACCACTGTGGTTTGTTGCCTACGTTCCTAATGGAAGGAAATGCTAAATCTCAGATATTGGTGAAAAATTTAAAAGTAATTTTTTTTTTTCTCATCCAAGTTCAGAGTACACCTGAATTAAATTCTCTCTCCCCTGGTTTTGAATCATTGATGAATTAAGTCCCCTAGAGAGGCTCCACCCTATGTCTTGGAGGCAGGAGCCTTCAGGCCACCCACATTGACCTCAGAACTAACAGCCTCTTGGTCTGGAAGTTTTTCCCCTAACTAGACCAGGAATTTAGGGCTATAGAGAGGGGGCAAGGCCTGAGCTCCTAAGCGCCACTTTGAAACACTCATCCTTTATGGCTGAGGGGTTTCTTCCCAGCATCAGAACACTTGGAAACCAAGTTTGAAATTTTTGACCTCAGGGTGACTTCTAGATCCTTGGGTGATCTGGGCAAAGCTAAACTTCGGTTTTCTCATTTGCAAAAAGAAAATGACCACGTAATAGGATTGTTAGGATTAAATGAGGTAAGGGCTGTGCTTTGTAAATTGTATAGCACTATCACAGTGTGTGTACTATTATCATTTTTGACGGTTAGGTATTCGAAGAGCCAAAAAGTATGCAGCTCCAGTCTTCAAGTGTTGGGACACGTTAAACACTCCATGAACCCTTAGAGAATGAATGACTGTAGTGTGCATTTGCACGTGGGCCCACAGCTTCAATAACAGGCTGCTTAGGGCAAAGAGGCCGGCGCACCGCCCGCACTTATCTTTACTGACAGGTAGTAACATCCTTCTCGCTGAGCCCTGCACCGCACAACCACAACTCAAGAGCTTCTCTCCAGAGGGGGCGGCCGGATGGGCGTCTCGGCCCGGAGCTCCCTCCAAGTCTCCCGCATCGCTGCTTCCGGGCAGGTGAAGGGCGGCGGGAGAGGGCGAGGTGCCTGGCGCTCTACAGCCGGGGCCGGTCGGGAAGGTGCCGGCGGCTTGGCCCGGCCCTGGGAGCGCGAGGAGGGGCCAGCGGGGTGGGGAGGGGCGGGGCCGGCGTCCTCGTCACTTGATAAAACGCTTGCTAGTCTCCAGAGAACAACGAGCTCATTCAGCGGTCGGGAGCTGCCAGCGAGGGGGAGCGGCAGGACATAGAGCGCGACCCGTCCCGGGGGTGGGGCCGGGCGAAGTGGCGAGAGGAGGCGAAGGTGGCCGCGGCCGCTGCAGCACGGCAGGCAGCCTCAGACCCGGCCCGGAGCGCACGGCGGCCGCTGCAGGTCCCTGCTCCCCTCTCCGTGCGCCCGCCCATGGCGGCCGCCGGGCAGCTGTGCCTGCTCTACCTGTCGGCGGGGCTCCTGCCCCAGCTCGGCGCAGCCTTCAACTTGGACACCCGCGAGGACAATGTGATCCGGAAATCTGGGGATCGCGGGAGCCTCTTCGGCTTCTCGTTGGCCATGCACTGGCAGCTACAGCCAGAGGACAAGCGGCTGTGAGTTCCCCGACTCTTCCCACCCCCACCGGGGCGCGGGCCCGCGAGAGGAGGGGCGAGGGCGCGCCCTGTTCCCGCCTGTCGGCAGCCCGCCGGCCGGCTCTACCCCTACCCTTCCCGGGACTCCTCAGGCCCCACGGTTCAGCGGGTCCCGGGGGTCGCGAGTAAGCCGCGCCCACCGCCCTCACGCTCCGCTGCGCACCTCGCGCTGGTGCCTCCCCTGTGCAGCCCTCGGAGGAGGAGAACCTGAGGTCGGACCTCGGCGGACTGCGTCCGGGGCCCCGGGAGAGTTTACTTTTTTAAAAGAAAACTTAGTACTTTCTGCCGGTTCTTCCCTCCGGGCCTGTTTGTTGGAACCCCAGCAGGTGGCACGCTTTCTGAGCTTCACGTGTGTGTGTTTGGTGAAGGGGGTGGGAGTCAGGGTCATAGCATCGCTGCCTCGGGGCTGCTGGAGCGACGTTCCAGGCCTTTCCCAAACTCACAGGACACCCGGTCCCCTGGCGAACTCGCGCGCTCCGCGGAAGTTGGAAAGACACTTTCCTTAGTGTCCTGGGTGACTTTACCCTCAGGGCGTACGCTCCTAGAGGGGATACTTTTACTCGCTCTCCACCCCTCTTTTGGAAGGTGGAATTAACCAAGCACCTGTTCACAGAACTAGATAAGTTAAGAAAGTAAGTCTCTCTGAGTGGTGTGCCTAGCCCCCCCCCCCCCCC
>NW_026000037.1:58816590-58828802 GCF_001458135.2 Marmota marmota marmota
GTTCGGCCGCACCCGAGACCCGCTGCACCCCTGCACTGGGCAGGCTCAGCCAAGGGGGTAAAAGCAAAATGTCCGATCTTGAGCTGAGACTTAGCAAACAAGGTTCGGAAGTGACAACCCCCCACCAGGGCTGTGCTCTTCAGAGGAGAAAGTGGAGACCGGTGCTCTTTGCCTCTCCTTTTCTTTTTAAAACTATTTGGTTCCCACATGATCTCTTTAGACCCAAGAGGGTATTCTGGAGCTAAGCCTCCTTAATCGCTGTGGGGCTGCATTCTTGATCCGTGCTACGGAAAAACAGACTCTAACAACAAAAGGACCCCCTCCCCACCCAGGCCTTTAGTTGAACCCAGGTCCTTCCAGGACCAACAGACCGGAGAAAGCAAAGTGCAGCCACAGCATGAAGGATATTTTACTGTCCCTCTTTTGGGACTTTGGAGCTTGTGGGAACATTGATTTCATTGGTTAACATCGTTGGAATTTGTGAACATTGTGTATATCCGCATCTAAAAGTCATTTTTTTTTTTTCTGACAACACCTGCTAGGTGAAGCAGAGACACTAGCTGAGGGAGGGGCGTCTGCAGGCAGGTGGTCTGAGTTTGCAGGCCTGGCCAGCTGCTTATACTCTGCTTTCTTATAGAAGAAATTGTTAAGCTGTAAATCTGAAATGAAAGGTGGTTTCTGCTAATTCAGTTAATGGATGACATTTAGTGTCTTAGAATACTGTGTGTAGCTGTGTTTTCACCCACATGATTTGAACTTGTTAGTGCACAAGTGTCTGTGGGCCAGCAGAGGGAATGCATTCCCCTTGGCATTCTGGCTTTTTGGGGGTACTTGTCCAAGCAGATGTGAAGGGGAAGCACTGGGGCAAGAGTTGTCCTTGGGATGGAGATTTGTACAGTGTGCCTTTAGCCAGGAATCTCTGTCATGAAGGTGAGCAACATGCCTGCTCTAACTTGTCACTGCTGCTGGGCTTCTCTGGTATTAGAGCTGCTGTAGGCCTTCCCCAGGGTAAGAAGCTTGTGACTGGGCTTGAGGCCTTCTAATAGAAATGCTTTTCTTTAGGGCTTACTGAGGGGAGTAGCTGGTCAGACCATCAGATGGGAAAAGGGCCACCTTAAGGGGACTGTGTCTTTCTCTGGAGCCCAGAGGCAGTAACCACACTGTTAGGTGACAGTGGTTTGTGACTGGTGTTGCCCCACACTTTGCTAGAGTACTCCAGCTTCAGGAGTAGTAGTGGTCCTCCCAGGAGAACCAGCATATGCATCCCGTATCGCATCCCTTATCCACAAGGATGTGGATAATAGAGCCAGTGAGATTAAAACAACTGGTCAGGTTTCCTAAACTCCGTGGAAAAGATGAATAGGAATATTTCAGGAAACTGGTGGAGAGTGTCCCTTCTTGGCCATTTAGTAAATGTTCATTTACTTTGGACTTTAGTTTCTTTATCTACAAAATAAAGATATAATAAAGGAGATACACTGTTTAATAGGGTTGTTGAGAGGATTAAAGGGACATGCAGAGTACTCAGTGCCTCCTCAGCAAGGATACTTGCTGACCAAATGGTAGGTGTTAATGATAAATTTAAAAGCAGTATCTGTGTTCTTAGTTACTGTGTGTCAGATATTGCATAGGTGTTCTGATATTCTGTGACTGTATTGCTGCGAAATAGTAAAGCCAAAGGTTGTTGTTGGTCTGGTTGATTCATATCTTAAATTCTCAATCACATTTATGAAACTTAAAGCAGTTAACATCAATGAATTGTAATTAGACTCATAACAAAAGTAAATTTAATGAACAAATGACTTTGAGATAGAAGTAAAATATCATAGATGTGTGGGAATATTAGATAAATACTCTGTTATAGAAAACCCATTATAGATTTTCATGGTTTAAATTTTCTACAATGCCACCTAAATATTTAATAATGTCTTTAACACTAGTTAAGATTCTATGACAGAATAATACTGTGTCTTAAAGCCCTTAAACACATTGGATGTTCTTAAAGCTCTAGGAGCCATCGGACTTGAGGGAATGGTGTAAAACTTCCTCCAGAAGTTTCAGATTCCGAAAGATGATTATTAGCTGGTCATCTGAAGTGACTGAGGTCAAGGTCTGAGTGCTTTGGACTCTTTAATTTCTCTTAGGTACTTAAAGTTGAGTCATCCAAAAAGGTGGAAGGTATGTGAAGGTGAGGACTGTGGGTATATGCATCTTATGAATCATTCCCCAGCCCTTCTGGAGAGAGGGGTCTGTATGACCATAGGGCAGGACCTAGAAGGAGAATGAAGTGTCAGTGATTTTTGAATGGCTCCTAAGTCTCACTTTCTTCTCTCTGATCACCACTATGTTCTAGAAGCTTTCCAAGCCCACCATCACTATTTTTATAACTCCATGATGTTTGTTCTTAGATTTACTCAGACCTGCGATGTCCTAGCATTTAAATCATATTTTCTTAACTAAATATCATCTAGTCTGACTCCCTTAAGTTGCAAGTTGTGAAGACTTTTCCAAAGTCTCACAGCTGTTTACACAGAATCTTAACGGATCTGGATTTGAAGTTGGTATTTCTGACTCATGCTCATGCCCTCTCTAAAAGGAAAAATCAGAAATATCCTTTAGACCTGGAGAAGTTGGCAAGCTTTTGAGTTTTGGAAATGCACTATATTGTGTTGATTTATTAAACTGCTTCCCATATGGGTCAGGGTTGTCTATTTAAATGTTGGTGCCTGGACTCTCTTCCTATTGACCCTTATTCCAACTGGCCATGGATCAAGTTTTAGGACCTTACTTCTGAAAAAGTGCATTGGAGTGCGACTTGCTAGCCAGGGATCAGACTGTGTCCAGGATGTGTACCTAAGCACTTGCTTCCTTGCATTCATTCATTCTTCAGAGTGCCATGTGGCACAGGGCCATCTTTCAGGTGTTGCTGGGTCACCTTGAGTCCTGAGAGCAGAGAAAAAGCCAAAATGGGCAAGAAGACTTGGAGGAAGTCCTAAGAATCTGCAAACAAGCAGAAATAGGTGGGTTTAATTTTAACACAGACTGGTGTGAGACTATCCAGGTAATGACAGGTTTGGAAGAAAGGGTCAAAGTATTTATGTGGTATGAATAATTTGCTGGGAAAGCCAGGTTCAAGGGTCATAGAATAAGATTCTCTATTACAATGAAGCAGTTCATGTAGAGTATAGACTGTTTAAGCCTAACACTATGTTGAGATTTAATTTGTTTTTTATAATCGGAGTATTGAAACTGTGGTACAAGGTTCCCCCAAGGACCTTGACCTAACATCTTACATGGCCAGTGAATTCTGTGGTATTTCTAAGAGGGACACTGGAGACAAAACAAAATACCATCATATGCTTGGATGATAGGCCAGTTGTGCCTGAAACACTGGTGAGTGCTGAGTCAGCCCATCTAAAGAAAGAATCTAATCAAATCTCAAGAACCTGTCCTACCCCACAGCAACTTCTTCCTGTGACTATTGATAGCAACGTATCTGACAGTTATGATGTTTGACTATTGTCCTTCATCTTCAGGGATGGTCTCCTCTCTCCCATCTGGATTACAGCTTATGTGAGGGCAGGGATCTTATGCTCATTTCTTTGCCTGATAGCACCTAGCCTGTGCCTTGCAAGTACAATGAAGTCGTATCATACACTCAATTTAACTTGTGAAATCAACTCTTCTGCTGAGGGTAAAGAGAGGGAGAAGTCCCTTTATTTAACCCTTTGCCCTTCCCTGCTCAGGCCTTGGTGACCTGCTGTGCTGAGGGAAATGGAGGCTATAGCTGTAATACAAAGTCACACAAGAATTCTTGCTGGTTGAGTTTAAGGGCCCATGTCCCAACTCGGGGATTTTCGTGAATGATTTCTTTTTTTTTACTACACTTGGCTTTTGCCCTAGAGGCAGACTTTAGAACTTAACCCCAGAGACACAGGTTGACCTGCACTACAGTGGGTGTTCAGGATGCCAGGTTGTTGGTTACAAGGAGTCTAGCTAGAGAAGCATGGCTGGAGCATCGAAGTCCTGAAAGCAGCTTGACTAGGTTGGGGGTCAAATGGGAATAAGCATGCTAGGGCACTTGTGAATTGATAGTGAACAGTTTAGTTACTCAAGGATAGCAAGGGAATCTTAGATATATTTAATTCTTTAGATGGAATAGGGGAGAGGCTGCTCACCCCTTGATGAGGGTCCTAAGAGCTACAGAATGGGGGTCTGGAGGCCTGTGTGACACTCCCACCAGCCTCTTGGGAGGATAGTAAAGATTGAGTACTATAGGAATGTGTAAGGGGCCAATGCCACCCCCCCCCCCCCGCCTATTTTCCCCTTTTGGATTTGGGTACAACTCTATAATTAATAACTTTATGTCTGGAAGGATCCTTAGGGATTCTTAAATGTCATCAGGGTTGCTACTTGGGGACTCTCTTTTTATGAAAGGTGGGATTCTCTCAGCCCAGATCTGCTCCAAAGTGTGCTCCAGGATTCTGTTCCTGCAATGTAAGTTTACAGTCACCTTTATGCAGAAGGCAGCACATAGTGTAATGGGTAAGGACTGAGTCTAGGGCCAGCAGGGCCAACTCTGGTTTTGCCATTTGCTAGCTATGACATGATACAGATACCTGACCTCTTCATGCCTCCCTTTCCTGGGCTATAAAGCAAGGATAATCATCCTTAGACTAGTTCTGGCCTGCGCCTTTGTTCAGTTAAAGAAATGTGGACACCAGGTCATACAGGGGATGTGGCCAGTTCTTCCATCCACATCTCCCATGCTGCCCGCCTGTGCACTAGATGTGCTTTCCCTTTTTGGATTTGATTTTTATACTAGTTAAGTGTACGTTTTCCTTTTCTTTAATTCAGTTACTGCTGCAGTCCAGCTGCAGCAAAATAACCAGGGGGTGACGAGCAACTTGTGTACATTGATACAGCGGGAGTGGGAGCCCTTTATTGTAGGACAGGAGAGGTATATATACATTACACACAGCTTATCTTAATTAACATAAACTAGATACAGCAGTCAACCAATAAGGAATCTCTACACTTAATGGCTCGCTGACGTTACTTCACAAACCACTCCCTCTGCAAAATGCCAGGTGCCATCTTGACTTGTTTACAGACTCTAACAAGTTACCATATGTTGGAAGATACATCTCAGAAGAACTATGCCCTGTAGTCTTCTGTAGCTACCAAGCAGTAAATAAATCCCAGGGAGGTTTTAGTTTTCAGAGGTGATGAATGGGCCGATGGGTGCCCAGGCATGACGAGACTCCCTGGGCCCAGAGCCTGGAATACCCTCTGAGGGTGGGTTGGGCAGTCTGCTTTCCAGGACTCCTCAGACCTCTGGCTCAGAAAACATGCCCATCCTTATCCTTGGGAGGCTAGGTCATTTGCCTACTACTCAGGGCAGAGTTGATGATTTCTTTTCCTTCATCTGTTGCTTCCATTGATGTGCGGTTGGAAGGAGCTTGCATGGAAATAGAGCTGATTATTGACAGGGAAACTGCCTATGGTTGGACAATTCATGGTCAAATTGTAGAAGTAGTATTTTCTTAGCAGGTTGGTTTGTTAAACTGGCATTGAGAATTGTAAACGGTGATCTCTTGGAACTGATGTCAGAGGCTAATTGTTAATTTGTCTTGAATCGAGGCAGGCAGATGGGCCCTTCACCAGACTCAGTTCCTGTCAGCCTAATAACAGGGTGAAATGACCACTATCTGATCTATTGCTATCTGGCTTTTCTGTTTAGATAAAGGAGGCGAGACAATCCCAAATCAGCACATCAACATTCTGAGGTTGACAAGTTTATAGAACACCACCTTCCATGGGCTGGAGTGGGAGCAGACCCCCCCACCCACCTCCTGCGCACCTTACATTCATGCTGGAGTTCAGTGTTGGTTGCTGCTGTCACGTCATTGATTCCCAAATTGGCAAAAAGACCATTTAAAAAACCTTTGAGTCTCTAAACCCAATTGAATGCTAAAGAAGACTGTTCTGAATTTTGAGGTAGAGGAAAGTGACACTAAAAGCAATCACACAGAGGGGAGAAAACAAAGTGACGTGAAGCCACGAGTGTCTGCATGTTTACTTGCCAACCAGGTAGATTATGTTGCATGTCATATAGTCTGAAGCTCACTTTTTATGAAAAGCCATGTCAGATATAGTATAAGAAAAAAACTTTTGGAGAAATAGGCTTTCTAATCCTGGGAGTATAGAGACAAAACTAAACCTTGGAATACTTAGGAAGGGGCACACTGGTTTGTGATATAAGGAGAAAATGAAGCATAGGGTAATGCCTGTTTACTCAAGGCCTGTTTGCTTTGCTTAGTGATATCAAGGTCACTCTGGTTTCTTCATTTTGAAAAGTAGACTCATAATGAGGGCGTCATGGAAATGTAATAAACAGTGACATCTTACTCTGGGTCTAAAATGAACTGTAAGCCTTCTGAACCAAATACCCACTCGGTCCTTGCAGATCAGACCCTTTTCAGGTCATGCTGCTGTTGATCAAAGAGTTCGTTTTCTGTGGTCCTGGAAAGTACCATGATATAAAATGAACTAAAGGATCCAATAGAATTATAGGCAGAGGTGTAGAATGAGGGGGCCATCAGCAGCTCTGAGACTGAGGGGCCATCCTGTCCCCCTTTCTCCGTAATGAGGAGAGGGAGAAGTCTTTCCTCGGCCTATTCCTGCCATGTGTCTGTCAGATGATGGCCAGACCTCCCTTCTGTTGGCAGTGCGGTTGCTTGTTTCTTCAGAACAAAGATATTGAAACATCAAAGTAGTGGAATGGAAATGTTGAGAAATCTCCAAGACTCTAGAGAGATTAGAGATAGGTAGGAAAAAGACATGGAAGACCTGAAGAGGAGGTGAGCTACAGAGATCTGTGTATAGTGCTTAAGGAATCTAGCATTGCTGCAACACAAATCAACCTGAGTTTGCAACTGAGGGAAAGTTTAAAGAAGCTCAGATATGATCAGATGGACATTCAGAGACATAATTCTAGGTAAATGTCACTGACTTGTGACTGCTAGTGATACTAGGCCCAGGAGCCAAACTAAGACAATAGTTGGAAAGAAGCTAAGAACTTAACGGACTTTAAGATTGATTGTATTAATCAGCTTTCTATTGCTATGACAAAATACCTGAGAAAACCATGACAAAATACCTGAGAAAACCAACTTACTTAAAAGGAGGAAAGGTTTCAGTCTGTGATCAGTTGGCTACATGATTTTTTTTTTTTTTTTTTAAAGTCCTGTGGTGAGGCAGAACACCATGGCAGGAGCACATGGTAAAGCAAAGTTGCTCACCTTATGGTGAACAGAAAACAGGGAGAGGCAGGGGTGAGGATCCCAGTACCACTTTCAGGGACACCAGTGACTAACTTCTTTTCACTAGGTTCTACCACCTACCAATGGTGCCATAGGCTGGTGATCAAGCCTTTGGTGTATGTGCCTTTGGAGGACATTTATGACCCAAAATATAACAACCAGAGTGATAAAGAGGCCTTTCATGAATTTGAAGTGCAGAGATCAGTCTGGACTGTGCTGGGCTCTTCTAGATGCTCAAGGACTAGGTATTGGGGAAGGATGAAGGAGATCTGCTGAAGTAGATGCAAAGGCAGGAGGGGACTTTAGGGATCAGTGAAGCATTTTAATGTCTAGGCAAGGTAAGGCCACTTCAATACTTTATCAGATAAACCAATTTAGGAAGACAAGAACTTTCTAATGCTTGCTAGGGCTGATACTGAGGACTAACTGAGAAAGGGCTCGTAGGTGTATGGAGAGGCTTTCTAGGGACCCTCCCTAGAGAATGATCCCAAGAGGTGAGCTTTGGCAGATGGTGATTCCTGCCCCCACCAAAACCTTGGAAGCATCCAGGAGCTGTCTGACACGGTTTTTCTATAACTTGGGATAAGAAACTAGTCTCTGTAAGTTCATTATTTTTTGGTGTGTGCATGTGTATTGATTTATATTTGTTTTCCATTTCAATCTAAAAGACATAGGGAGTTTTATTCCTATTTGAACATGAGAGAGAAGTGAAGACTTTGAAGGGACTATGCTCTAGATTTGCCAGAGAAATCATAGCCAGCTTCCCCGATCCCTGTAGAAATAGTTATCTCAACAGATGAACAGATATCACTGAGCATGCACTGGAGGTACAGCAGCAAGCACAATAAATTCCGTATGTAGGTTCTGACCGAGAAGACGGACAACAACAAAGTAATAGGTGCAGAATTTAGAAGGCGTTAAATAATAGAGGAAGGGAAGGGAGTTGGGGGTGGGGAGTGGCTGGCAATGGGAGAGCCAGGGAAGACCTCAATGGGAAGAGCATTCTTGGCAGAACAGAGTGCAAGGGCCTTGAGAGAGCAGCATGTATGCCTGGCATGTCAGGAAAACGAGGCAGCAAGGAGTCTCCTTGAGAGTAGACTCTGCAGGGCCTGGTGGGTCAAAAAGAGATGGGAAGCCATTGTCAGGTTCTCAGAAGAGTATGACACTTTCTGACTTGGATTTCTCTGGCTGCTACAATGAGGATGGACTGAGCAAGGAAAGAAGTAGTGATGGTGATTAAGAGGCTTCTGTAATGACAGGTGAGAGGGGATAGTGGTTGGGATCAAGGTAGTAGTAGTGATGATAGTAAGTGGTTGGATTCTGGGTATGTTTTGAAAGTAGAGTCAAATGGGATTTCCTCTGGACTCCATGGAGGTGAGAGAGGCAGAGGACAGAAAAGAAGGTGTCCAAGGTTTTGGCCTGAGTAGCTGGAAGGATGAAGTTGTATTATGGTTTAGGGAGGGTGGTGAGAAGGATAGATTTTAGGGGAAGAGTAGGAGTTTTGATTTTGACACATTAGATTTGAGATGTTAGATATGCAAATAGAGTTATTGACGGGTAGTTGAATGAGGCTGAAGTTCAGGTGGAAAGGGTGGGTTAAGGACAAAAATAAGGGCTTCTATATCTAAAAACAACAAATTAAAAAAAATAAGGGCTTCTTGGTTTTATTTAGAATGTCGAACTAAATGAGATCATCAAGGATGCAGGCTAAGGACTGCACCCTGGGGTTCCTCCATGCTGGAGTTAGGGAGAGGAGGGCAGCCAGCTCCAGCAAGGGGGGAAGAGTAGAAGTACTGTCCTGGAAGCCACCTGATGCAGGGGTTTCAGAGGGGATCATGGGTCACTAGTGTCAAATGACACTCACCTAGGATTGGTGAGGAAGAGCACAGGAACATTGCCAACTGGAGTAGGTTTGTGAGAGACAGGAGAGGAGGGACTGTAGACAGAGTGGGAACTCTCAAGTTTGCTGGGGAGGGGAGCAGAGCCAAGAAGCTGGAGGGAAAATGGGACCAAGATGGGAGAAAGTCCCAGTAAGCTGGTTCATTGAGGATGATTCAGTAGAGAAGGAAAAGTGAATGTAGGAAGGGTAGAATTGCAGGTGGGATGTCTGCGAGGAGGTGAGAGGAAACCCAGGTGGGGCAGTTAGCCTGGGTCTTGGAACATGGGTAGCTGATCACGGTCTGAGAAAGGAAGGCATGTTAAGGTGCAGGTGCAGGTAGGAAGGTAGGCGTCCTGGGGGGAGGGTGTAAATTTCTTTGGTTGCTTCTGATTTCTCAGTGAATATTAGGTCACTAGCCATAAGTTACTAGATACTTGCACAGAAGTTGGCCTCACAGGACTAACAACTTAGTCCTAGAGACTGTTGGCTATGGACTTGAATCCCAGCTCCCTCACTTTCTATTCATAGGACATTCTGTTAATTTGTCCTCATCACTAAAATGGAGATGCTGGTCACCCTGCCTCAAGGGTTGTTCAGAAAAAGTTGTGAGTTCTTTCTTAAAACAGGAATGTAGTTCTCTCACATGCGGGCAGTTTTGTAGCTCTTATCTTTACAGTCTGGTGGATAGCAGAGATTACCCTTTGGTGGTCAGGTCAAAGGTTAAGTTTTCTTATGGTGGGGGGCTGCAGTTGGAGTTGGGGCAGTTCACAGGCAGATGGGAGCCATGCCATTGTTTACTTGAGGAGAGGAAGGGGAAATGTGGGACTTGGAGGAGGAGAAAATGGCAATGTGTTAAAATTGTTTGGCAGACTCCATTTCCTTAAACTATATTTGAGCTACAGAGAACTGCAGCATTTTGTTGTGTGAAGTTCTTCCAAGGCTTGTTTGAGGTAGGGCAAAATCTTTTCCCATGTAGCAACAGCTCCGGAGTTTGGTACTGTCTTGACTGGTGCAGTCTCCAAGTGTCCTGCAGAGTGGGTGGATACCAGGGTGTTGAGTGGTGGACATGCGATGGGCAGGGTGGAAGTGAACGCTAGAATTCCATGGCAGGAGAGCCTAGTCTTTGCTTCCTGTGCCCACTGGCTCAGTTGACTGTCTTTGTGATCCTAGTCCAATGGTCAGTGCATTGAGTCAGTAAAAATGACCTATGGCCTTACTGAGTCTCCAGGGTGTGGAAAATGAGACCAAGTTAGCATTAAGGGTTCTAAATGACTGTCAGTTTTCAGTCTCTTCATTCAAGATGAGTGGTATGGACTTTAGGTAAATATGAATCCGAAAGGAAATGGAATATCTTTGAAGTGATATAAGAATATGAATAATCAGGATGTCAGCATCCATTCCCCTGGGTGTGCCACAAATCAAATATGGAACATCTTCCTGAGGTGACGTGGTGGTTAGTGTTCTTGTTTTTTTAAAGTCTACATCATTTGAGTGTAGGATGAAAGATATGTAAGTTTTAATATGAAACATGGGGTTTTACAGACATTTCAAGGTGGTCACTTTGTGCTATGCCACCATATATACCCATCTCCCTCCATCGTTGAGTAGAACGTTTGAGAAAATTTCATTGAGTGAAAATGTGTGAGAAGCACTAGCCAGTCCAACCTATGAAAGGAAGACTGACACCAAGATGTCTAGGGACAGCAAGTTAGTGGCAATATGCAACTTGAATCCTAGCTATCTGATACCCAGCCTATCCTAATGCTCTGCCACATACTTGCACCTGTCAGTAAAGCAGCCAATTTTTAGAATGAAACCCAGGCTTCATAACCTTGCCCTTCATGAACAATATCTTTGTTTTTAAATGTCTTCCACATAGTGGCCTAGGATAGAGAGAGCAAATATGCAGCCATTATTGCCCCTACCCCTGATAATTGGAGGCCCTCTAAATGATTATAGTACTTTTTTTTCCAGCTGTCTCAGAATTCCTCAAGTCAACAGAAGTCAGCCTCTGTGCATATACAGGTGTTTGCACCTACCGCAGCACCTGTTTGCCCTCTTGGCCCAGCCAAACCCCTTACATGTGGAAGGCTCTCTGTAAATTTCTGCCTGATGGAAAAGACCCCTGTTGGTTTGTGAGCCTCTAAGGAGAGCTCTTTGAGTTGATTTATTTCCTCAAATAAATTAAAGACTTCTAGATGGCAGGAACTAGGCTAACCACCTTTACACCCTGATAATAATCCTTTACACCCTGATACATTTTTTTAATTGTGGTAAAATGTGAAAATTATCATTGTTACCACTTCTAAGTGTATAGTTGAGTAGTGTTAAACATATTCATACTGAAGCATTCCCGTACTTCTTAAACTTGTTCTGTCGTGCTGAGGAATGATGACCACCATAAGATACTGATGAGCCAGACTTGAACTAAGCATAGAATTGTGGTAAATTATCTATCATCTGCTATATCCTAATGCAGGCTAAAGGCAATGGAATTAAGTTTATCAGATATATAGTAGAAGTTGAAATTCAGTGTCAGTTCAATGTGTTTTTCTAGGTTGATAAAGGACTGCTGCTAGTTGAATGAAATAGTTGTGCTGAATTCTGTGGGATTCTGGGTGTTTCACCAGTATCTTTTGAGAAACCAAAGGATGTTGTCTTATTAAGTTTTTAATTGTGTTGAAGAGGAAATTGCAGTGGCTAAAAAGCCTGGCCATCTTAGGGTGTTTCTTACATGTTGCTACTACTTCTTCCTAACTCTTGGTAGCTTTAAAATGAAATAGAGCGACTCTAGTCACATACTGAAAGCTGACCCTGGGTTTGATGTGACAATGGCACATTTAGGGGTCGAAGTTCAAAAGGAAGTGCCTGTTTGTTCAGGGAACACCAATTGCACTAACAGCTGTCCCTTGGTGGTAAGGCCATCTTTAGCTTGTCTTGCAAATACTTTCCTTATTCACCAGCCCCACCCCCACCCCCATCCCACCCCACCTCACTTCCTTTTGGAG
>NW_026000037.1:58828818-58829794 GCF_001458135.2 Marmota marmota marmota
CCATCCCCACCCCCACCCTACTTCCTTTGGAGCCATGTTAATCTATTACTCGAGCAGGTTTATATTTTTTTAATTCCTTTTCTGACCTTCATGTCATTGATTTTTCCAAAGATATTTCTCTTTTGCTCAGATCTGTTGATGAGTTTAATAGGTCCTTTGTTCTTACACGTTTTCATCATGAAATTTTCTTAAAGTCATTTGAAAGCATCCGATAGAAGTTTACTGAGGGTTTTGGATTTTGAGGACTCTGAAGGCAGGGACTTGGGTCTGGTTGATCCTTGTTGGCTTATTGTATAGAATAATAACATAGAACTGGACACCGGTCATTTTCAAAATAAAAACATGCTTTAAAAGAAATCAAAATCCAGGGGCTGGGGATGTGGCTCAAGCGGTAGCGCGCTTGCCTGGCGTGCGTGCGGCCCGGGTTCGATCCTCAGCACCACATACAAACAAAGATGTTGTGTCCGCCAAAAACTAAAAAATAAATATTAAAATTCTCAAAAAAAAAAAAACCTGTCTTCACTAGGATGTGGCTCTGTGGTCTAGTGCCTCTGAGTTCAATCCCTAGTACCAAAAAAAAGAAATCAAAACCCAAGACACAGGTATTCTCATGTGCACCAAGAGAGTTGGGCATATTTTAGTTCTACTGCCCAGTGAAACTTTTCTGAATTTCTTTACTATTGAAATTATTTACCACCTGCATATGTTGGGAAGGAAGCCAGGGAATGATCTAGAAAGATAGATGAAGAAACAGCAGCTGCTGGGCATGGAGGCACATGCCTGTAATCCAAGTGGCTCTGGAGACTGAGGCAGGAGGATCGCAATTTCAAAGCCAGCCTCAGCAATTTAGTGAGGTGCTAAGCAACTCAGTGAGACCCTGTCTCTAAGTAAAATACAAAAAAAGGGCTGGGGATGTGGCTCAATGATTAAGTGCCTCTGGGTTCAATCCCCAGTACCAAAAAAAAAAAAAAAAGAG